>NC_053168.1:87131056-87731056 GCF_016835505.1 Polypterus senegalus
TTGTGCAGAACCGGGAATGATGATAAATCACCTTTTAGATCCACGAAAGCTCTGTCATAGGCGTCAGTCAAGATAACACTACAATTCTTTCTGCCTTTTGTCAAGTCAGTGAGGGGGGGCGGCCTGATGCTCAAAATTGGGAATGAACCACCTGTAATACCCTGTGAGCTTGAGGAAGACACAAACTTGCCTCTGTATTTCAGGATGGGCATATGCAAGCACCTCCCCCACCTTGTCCATTTGAGGCTTGAATAAACCCTTCCCCATTAGATATCCCAGATAGTGGGTTTCCAACATACCTAGCTTGCAATTTTTAGGGTTGGCTGTCAACCCTGCCAGTCGTAAACAGTCAAGCATCGCCCAAAAGCGGACAAGATGAGATTCCCAGTCATTACTGAAAATTGCCTCATTGTCAAGATAGGCAAGATCCACATATGTGGAATGGGGATGCAGAATTTGGTCCGGTCGTCTCTCAACTAGACTCCTCCAAGGGGACCTGCCAATAACCCTTCGGAGACATACACTTTTCTATCCCTGCCGGCCCTTGCCATTCAGCCCAAAATTTATGTGGATTGGATGGGCTCAACACCAGCATGCGATCCCCCTTCTTAAACTCGTGGATTTTACTTGTCTTGTCATAATTATGTTTTTGTGCCTCCTGCTTGCACTGATGATGCTTCGCCGCAAAAGAGGACAATTTGGCAATCTACTCTTGCAGCAAAACGACTCGGTTGACAAACCTCCCCTCAGGGGGTGTCTCGTGAATCCCTATCCATTCATCACGAAAAATGTCCAAAACACCGTGTGGCCATTGGCCAAATAATAGTTTGAAAGGGCTCATCCCAATGGACGGTTGCGGGGCTTCCTGCACAGCAAACAGGAGTGAAGGTACAGCTGAATCCCAAAAACTTGTCATGGGCTACCTGCCGAATCATCTGTTTTAGGGTTTAATTAAATTAGGCCATTTGTCTGCATATGATAAACCGTGGAGTGTCACTGCTTATTTCTGAAACTTTGACATAGCTGCTTCATGATGCAAGGCATAAAGGGTGTGCCCTGATCAGTGAGAATCTCGCGAGGGATACCAATATGTGTGAACACATCCGAGAGTGTTTTTGCAATAGCTATAGTGTGATTGTCTCCTTTCCCCACTATCCCACTGGCCTGCACTCACACTGCGCTTGTCATGTTTCAGCCTGCATTTTCCTCCTGGTTGGTGTTGTGTTTTGTGCCTGTATTGTTTAGTTTTGTATTATTTATTTGCATTAATGTTTCTTTTGTTTACAGTGTTCCATTTGTGTGTGTGTGTGTGTGTATGTGTTGGGAGAGGGGTATGGCCTTGGTAATGTCTCTTGTGCTAGTCACTGCCAGGGATTGACCTCCACCCTCTTTAAGGGAGGGCCTCTCATAGTACCTCTGCTTTTGGACTCCCCAGGTTCTGGGCCCGGGTGTACTTTCGTCATCACCCTGTGACTGGGAGTGACAGCATGCATATCAAAATAATTTTACTTATTTTGTGTTTTTTTTGGAGTTGTTTAGGGCAGGGTAGCGCCCTACCCTCTTACAGATTTTACGGTGCAGCGTTTTGCTGTTAATTGTGTTGCATGTACAAGAAGATTTTTATGTAGACAAATGATGTTAAGGGAAGAATTTGTAGCTTTCCTTATCAACTGCAATTCACATTCATCTATAAGGGGAGAATTAAAACCTGTTTTTTACCCCAAATGGTACCAAATAAAACGAGAATTTCACTACCTTCATAGTAATAAAAGATGTTTGTTGCAATTATGACAATAGCCCATAAACCAATATGTGCTACTTTAGTGTGTGCTCTGTTTATCATGGTCTATATAATTGTGATAAATAGTCTGTGGCACAGGGCATGTTTTTAATATAAATAAATAACAGTGATGCATCTTTGTGTTGGGCATGGTGTCAGGAGCAGCTTCAGCGTGTGATGCAGGGACGGATGGTCTTCCACCTTGTGCGCTTCTGCAGGATTGCCCGTGACCCAAATTAGTTCTGGAGCTGTGATTGCTACAATTACACTTCATCCTGCTTTAAAAAAAAGAGGGGAGGACAGAAAAGAAAAGGACATGAAGGTTAAAGAGGGGAATATAGAAGCAGGAATGTGAAGAGACATTCGGTATAAGGAGTGAAGCTGAAGGATGAGTTTGGAGCCCCAGGGAGAACCGCAGGTGGTCAGCGCTCAGGAGTGGACTGAGAGCTCACTAGGTAGCAGGAGCGACCATTTTAGACCAGAGAGATCCCTTTGCCACCATATATATTAACGGACGTCATCACTGACATCATTTCTGTGTTCTGTGCTTGGGCATGTTTAACGATCACGCTGTTCCCGAATCCTACTTGGTTTTAGAACAGTGTGCTCCCAGATTTTTCAGGGGAGTTCAGTGAGTCAGAGTCCAGAAATTAGGTCCAGCTAGTTTTTAAGAAGTAATTCTAACCTCTCGTGATTGGATTAAATTCACTTCCAGTAACAAAATTAGGGTCTTCTCATAGGTGAGTTATTCTGTCCATCCCAAACGTAATTCCTTGATTAATATGTGTTTGCTTGAGTCCATTTTGCCAGATACTCTACAAGCTGGAGTCAGTCAATTAATTTAGAATGTAAGTAGGGGAAGGCACAGTTGGATGTCTGCTAAATCGTCTGTCTTAACAGGCCTGGTGTGCCACTAAAGCTTAGCAGAATCGTCAATGCTCACTTTGTCCTACGTAGCCCAGAATTAAACTTCATAACACATCTGTGGACAGACCTGAGGATGGCTGTTTATAGACCGTTCCAATTCAATCTAACAGTATTTGAGAGGATCTGGCAGTAAGAATGGGATAAACTAAAAATGCTGATATTCAGTTGAGCAAAGCTTGCATATATTTGCCAAAGAAGACTCAATGCAGTGATTGCTGCCAAAGGAGCTTTTACATAGTGTTGCATTAAGGGTCTGATTACTTGTATAAATGAGACATTTCAGTTTTTGACTTTTAATAAATTTGCACGCCTTTCAGAAAACATCTTTTCACTTTGTTTTTATAGGTTATTGGGTGTAAAATGATCCACAATGACCAAAAACACAATTAAGTGTGCAGAAAGTAACAGGGTCTGAAAATGTTCTATATCAGATATATTTTCCTTAAATTCCTGTTACTGAGTGGTGTATTTTATAGGTGTTGACCCTTAACCACCTGGAGATAACTGCTATAGTGGTATTATATTTAACTAACATTAAGATAATTGCAGACACACTAGCTGAATGATTAGTACTTTCCAGATCTGCTGTGATGCTCATGTTAGGTTAATAGGCGATTTTAAATTAGCCATCTGTGAATTTGGATGTGGACATATACAAGTATTGCAATGGAATTAAGTGGGGTTGAGCATATTAATGTATTATTATGGTAGCTACTCAATTATTTCCCAAGACTACAAGGAGGGTTTCTTTCCAGGAAAGAATGTCATGAGAGGGGATAGGGCCCAGCAAAGATCTTGAAGAGAGAGAAAACTGATTTGGGAGTAGTCACTTGGTGGCTGGTTATTATGTATGCGCCAGGGACACCTGACTGTCTGCCTAAGGTAACAACGAAACCCCTGAAATATGGTTAGAGTTAAGTACACTTCTTAGCTTACCTGGCTTGGGGTCAGAAGAAATAAGATCATATTTTCTTTCAAACTTAGGACTAACAGGGGACCTGTTGTTTCCCTCCAGCCAGATTAGAATGACTAGAAGCAGCTGTTATGCCCTTTAAAATGCGTCAGCCCCAAACTTTACAGACTTGATGGACTGAATGATCTCCATTCATTTGTCAAATTTCTTCTGTACTTATGTAAGTTGCCTATAAGGCGTGGTCCTTTAATGGGTGTGGAAAGCTGAGAGTTGCCATGGTCTTTAGAGGTATAAATGTTTTATAAGTCTACACCTTATCCTTGATGAGGCCATTGTCTAGATTTAAAAGCTGACCCTTACCAAAGAAACAGACTCCAGAGCTGAGAGGTGAGTTCGAAAAAAGGCTCACTGATGAGAACAAAAGCAAAGCTAGAGATTGTGATAGTGGAGTACTTTTTGATGCCAGAGTAATGGGTCAGTTGACAAGTTACTTCATTTATGATTTTCTTTTCTGTACTCCTAGACATATTGTGAGCTTTTTATTTTTATTGTATTTCCCGTAAGTAAGTAAAGCAAAAAAGTAATTATGTTTCTGACATTAGTACATAGATATTTTATTTATTTATTTTTTTGCTGGCTGCTATTTTGATTATCATGGCTATGTTATTCATTGTTGTTGCGCCTCATAATTGTCAAAATATAGCAGTACATTGAGGATAGCAGCACAGTAGACATCCCCTACAAGTTTGTGGATAAAAACTCTCTACCTTTGTCTAGCCATTTCTTAGGAGCAAGCCTATTTTTTATTTTTGAAATTTGCCGTATTTACATTGAACCCAACCACAGAGGATGCACAAACCAGTGTGTTTCTTCGTGCTGGTCCCAAGCCTGGATAAATGGGGAGGGTTACATCAGGAAAGGCATCCGGTGTAAAATTTTACCAAATCGATATGCAGACAACAATACAAATTTCCATGCCAGGTCGGTCGAGCCCCGGGTTAACAACGACTGCTACCAGTCCTGTTAGTCAACTGGGTGCTGGCGGAAATTGGGCTACTGTTGGCCAAAGAAAAAGAAGGAGAAGAAGAGGGGGGAGACGTGTCCAAAGGCAGGAGTAGAGGAGGAAGGTAAAGAGAGTGTAACTGAGGGTAGGAACTTTGAATGTATAACCAGTATAACTAGTAATGGGAGAGAGTTAGCAGATATGATCGAGAGAAGGAAGGTCAATATATTGTGCGTGCAAGAGACTAAATGGAAGGGGAGTAAGGCCAAGTGGATCGGAAGTGGATTCAAATTGTTCTCTCATGATGTGGATAGGAGTAGAAATGGAGTAGGGGTTATTCTGAAGGAACAGTATTTAAAGAGTGTTTTGGAGGTGAAAAGAGTGTGAGATAGAGTAGTGATTGTGAAGCTGGAAATTGGAGGTGTGATGATGAATGTTGTTACTACTTATGCCTCACAAGTTGGGTGTGCGATGGAGGAGAAAGAAGATTTCTGGAGTGAGTTGGGTGAAGTGATGAATAGTGTACCCAAGGGACAGAAAGTGGTGATTGGAGCAGATTTCAATGGGCATGTTGGTGAAGAGAAGAGAGGAGACGAGGAGGTGATGGGTAGGTATGGTGTCAAGGAGAGGAATGAGGAAGGTCAGAGGATAGTGGATTTTGCCAAAAGGATGGACATGCCTGTGGTGAATATGTATTTTAAGAAGAGAGAGGAACATGATGTCAGAGGGGGACATTTTTTGTACACTGGGTGGTTCCATTTCTCTCTTAGGCAAAGGAACATGTAAATATTCCATTTATAACACAGCAGATGAAGAGGCAATAGACACACATTTTTGGGACTGGGGTGTGAAGTTAAAAGGCAAATTTCCTTGGTAATCCTGTTACAGATTATTGTCATGGCTGTCTACAGGATATAGGTATTTGCTATCTTGCAAAAGAATCACCACTTTGAAGTTTCAACTGCTTAAGTATACAAACAATACAAAATTGTGATAAAAGAACTGCTCCTTTCTTGGAAAATGTTTGTATTTATCTGACTTGGAAAATTGACATATCTGAGAATATTGGTTTCTAATCGGCATATGTTTATTCATTGATAGTTGGTAACAATACTTTTTGTTAACTTGTGTTTACATTATTTGTTAAACCCAGGAAATTTGGATGTGCCATTGTTTAATCCAATGTCCTGTTGATCTAGGCAGCTACTGAAAGACATTTAAACTTCTTGGCAGGAGAAGGCAGGTTGAGGGACAGTCCACTGAGAATGCTGCCAAGACACTCTGACAGAGCACAGGGGCTCGCAGGCAGACATAAGTACGTGGCTGGCATGACGTGAGGCACAAGGACGGCAACACTTACTTGCAGGGAGGAAGAGACAGCTCTACATGGAGATGCCGGTTATGGCTTCAGCGAGAGAGGGAAGCCACATGAAAGGACCAAGCAAAGCTGGCAGTCGAGAAATGAGGCGTGCCTAGGTCACAGCAACACAATGAGCCCAGAGTGGAAAAAAAGGAATGACAAAGAGACACTGACAGGGATTCAACGATTTGACAAAACTTCTGTTGGGAAACGAGTGTCCAGTGAACAGAGTGCATCTGTGGACAGTTGGACGATTAATGGTTGGGGTAACTCTTCACCAGTAAAGGTTGTATTCTCCACTTCACGTTTGTAATGGACTTTTAGAGTATGGACTGTGTGTTTTCCTTTAAAAAAAAGGAATTTTGTTCCTAATATTGTTAGATTTTTTTTAATGTTCATTTATCTTCATAATGTACTTTATATTGTCTTGTGTAATAGAAGTTACTGTTGCTTTTCTGTAATTTCTGTTGTGTCTTTCATTGTATGTTTACTCACCAGGCAATTTAAAGAAACCTGTGTGCTATTATCAATAAATTTCAGGAGTTCCCAGTCTCTTAATAAAACTGGGCGCTATAGTCGGATATGTTAATGGTGTCTAAGTTAGATTACCTATAAATGTGACCAGACACCTGTCACAATAGTGTTACACACAAAAGTGGAGGAAGATGCACACATGTAGATTACATCCTATGCAAAAGAGTCAATCTGAAGGAGATTGATGACTGCAAAGTAGTGGCAGGGAAAAGTGAAGTTAAGCAGCATAGGATAGTGGTCTGTAGGATGACGGTGATCAAGAAGAGGAAGGGAGTGAGGGCAGAGCCAAGGATCAAATGGTGGAAGTTGAAAATGGAAGACTGCAAGGTTCAGTTTAGGAAGAGGGTGAGACAGGCACTGGGTGGTAGCGAAGAGTTACCAGACAGTTGGGAAACTACAGCAGATGTAGTAAGGGTGACAGCAAGAAGGGTGCGTGGCATGACATCTGGACAGAGGAAGGAAGAAAAGGAAACTTGGTGGTGGAATGGGGGAGTACAGGAGAGCATACAGAGGAAGATGGCAAAGAAGAAGTGGGATAGTCAAAGAAATGCAGAAAGTAGACAAGAGTACAAGGAGATAAGGCACAAGGTGAAGAGAGAGGTGGCGAAGGCTAAAGAAAAGGCTTATGATGAGTTGTATGAGAGGTTGGACACTAAGGAGGGAAAAAAGGACCAGTACCGATTGGCTAGACAGAGGGACCGAGCTGGGAAAGATATGCAGCTGGTTAGAGTAATAAAGGATAAAGGTGGAAATGTACTCACAAGCAAGGAGAGTGTGTTGAGGTCTGCGGTAGGAGTGACGGATGTATTCATGGTGGAGGTGGGATTACATCAGGGATTGGCTCTGAGCCCTTTCTTATTGGCAATGGTGATAAACAGGTTGACAGACGAGATTAGACAGGAGTCACCATGGACTATGATGTTTGCTGATGACTTTGTGAACTGTAGCGATAGTAGGGAGCAGGTGGAGGAGACTCTGGAGAGGTGGAGATATGCTCTGGAGAGGAGACGAATGAAGGTCAGTAGGAACAAGACAGAATACATGTGTCTAAATGAGAGAGAGGTCAGTGGAATGGTGAGGATGCAAGAAGTAGAGTTGGCGAAGGTGGATGAGTTTAAATACTTGGGATCAACAGTACAGAGTAATGGAGATTGTGAAAGAGACTTGAAAAAGGGAGTGCAGGCAGGGTGGAATGGGTGGAGAAGAGTGTCAGGAGTGATTTGTGACAGACGGATATCAGCAAGAGTGAAAGGGAAGGTCTACAGGACGGTAGTGAGACCAGCTATGTTATATGGGTTGGAGACGGTGGCACCGACCAGAAAGCAGGAGACAGAGCTGGAGGTAGCAGAGTTAAAGATGCTAAGATTTGCATTGGGTGTGACAAGGATGGACAGGATTAGAAATGAGTTAATTAGAGGGTCAGCTCAAGTTTACGGGTCCTCCCTTTGTGGAGTTTGCATGTTTTCCCTGTGTCTGCGTGGATTTCCTCTGGGTGCACTGGTTTCCTACCACGTCCAAAGATATGCAGGTCAGGTGCATTGGAGATCCTAAATTGTCCCTGGTGTGTGTTTGGTGTGTGGGTGTGTGTGTGCCCTGCCCAGGGATTTCTACCTGCTTTGCACCCTGTGCTGGCTGGGATTTGCTCCAGCAGACCCCTGTGACCCTGTGTTAGGATATAGCGGGTTGCATAATGGATGGATGGATGGATGAAAAAAACTTCTGAGTTGGCTAGCATTGACAGCAGTAACAGTGAGGTATTATGAAAGGCATATTGTAAGAGGAATCAAGGAGTGTCAGTAATGTTTCTTGACACATGTCTGCTGAATAATTTGTTGACTAAAAGTCCTCAGTGTTAATGTTAATCAAAGAGGGGATGTACAGCATTGTTTCTAATGGGAGTAAGCTTTGTTTTCATTCTTTCTTCAGAGTGTGTCCTATAACTGAGTCTGCCTTCTTAATTATGCCTTCTTAATTAGCTTATATTTTCAGTGGGCATCTCTTGAAGGGATGTCACTGGCTCAGCACAATGCAACGTAGAAAACTGCACTGGCTATCACAGTGTTATAAAACATGTAAATGATTTCAGTACCCACATTGAAGTAACATAGTCTCTTAAGAATAAAGAGTCTACTCTGCACTTTATTATATTGGTCCTCTGTGTTACTAAACTAATCCTGATTGTCACTGTTGGACACCCACCCCTTGAATAATGACTAGGCAAAGGTGTTCTTTTGTGTGGTGAAAGTCAATAGCCAGGTCCTTGGTTTTGCTGATGAACAGTTGCAGACAGTTCTCTACCTGACTGCTATAATCTGTCTCATCCCCATTGTCAATATACACAATTAGTGCAGGAATTTCTGAAAGTAACAGGACCTGCTGTTAAATTTATAATCCAAGATGTGCAGGTTGAACAGAAAATGTAACAAGACTGTTCCATGTTCCATGCTTCAGTGTTGCTCACAATCATATCATAGAGAGAGTCTTTGAGCCTCATAACCTGTAGTCTGCTGGACAGATAGCCCATTATCCAGGACACCATAATATACTCTACCTTCATATCCATGAGTTTATCCCTTAAAAGAGATGTGTGGATGAAAGCAAAGTTACTGGAGACATTAAAAAATATAATCATTTTAGAATAAGAATAAGTCTCAGATAGATAATTGCATCTTCCACTTCAATCTTTACTCGATGGTGCAAAGTGGGTCCAAGTGGTCTTTCACACGAATCATAATGTGAGATGTAAGGACCACTGGCCTGATATCTTTAGATGAAGAGGCACCTGTCTCTTTTGAACTGCAACAATGCAGAATGTTCTCCACATAGCAGCTCTTTTGGGTGCTTTTTTGACAGACTGAACAGGCATCAGAGGATACCATAAAGTTGGCCATCACAGAGCCTTACAAACTTGAGGATTGACTCCATCTGGTCTCAAAATTGTTTTCCTGTATGAAGCCTCCTTTCAGTAATCTCTTTACTCAGAGTAAAGACAAATGGCGCGAACAGTGTTTGGTTAAGCATATGTCTTATTAAAAAGGGGAAAAAACAATGTAAATCACATAGATAAATGTAACGGTCCATGGTCTTTACAGAGTTTAAACATTAGCATATGGCATTATTCTTTAACCTGAACACCTTATTCAGTCCTACAATATTAGTAATGTTTTCTTGAAGGTTTGCCAAAGCTGCCTAAGACAATTGTGGTATGGCATTACAGATCTTGGGAATGTGTGTCTGGACTTAAAAAAAGGCTCTTCACTCATTATCCCCATGCAATATGGCAGAGCTTGAGCAGTTTTGCAAAGAAAAATGAACAAAAATGGCAGTGCCCCAATGTGCAAAGCTCACAAACAGAGAACTGTGCACATAGACTCAAGCCTGTCTTGGCAGGCAATGGTGCTTGTATTACTAAATACTGACTTCAAATGGGAATACTTATGTAATCAGTTATGTTGCATTTTATATTTGTAATAACCATTCTTTTAACCATAATTTAACCTGCAGGTTATTCATTTTTTTACAGTAAATGGGAGGAGTGTGTGGGTTTTATAAGGATTAGGGTTATCTAAATATTTGGAAACAGAATCCTCATTCTATCTGTAACGAAAGATTACCAGAAGATTTACATACAGCATACAAGACTCCATTTTATACTGTACAGGTCCACAATCTTCTATCTCTAACTCTGAATCAGTAAAGCTTTAATCAAAAGGTTTTTTTAATGCCTTTTCATTGATCAGCAAATGTTTCCAGTGAATATTTTTGTCGTCAGTTTCCAATTGAACAAATTTGTTACAGCCTGCTCTAAAACCTGTTGTGTGTCTTACAGTTTGCCAGTACATAGTTACAATGAAAATCATAATACTGGCAATTCCACCCAACTTTGTCACGCTTTCTTGAATAAAACAGAAAAGTCAACAAAACACTCATTTGAATATTTGTTGCTACCAGTTCTAAAAATGAGAATAGTGGATTTAACAATATCATAGCGAGCTTTTTTTAACCTAAGGCTGGGTCTAGTGGGTTTAGGATGTGAAAAGCAATCACTGTGGAGTGGATAAATGCATACCAATACAAATCGCTTCTTGGCATCAGACACGTTAAAAAATGTGAATACTGTACCAAAAACAGGAATGTTGATTAAGAGTTAATATACATATGAAAACAGCAGTCTTCTGCAGTCTACTTGTTAATTTAACACTATAAAGTTTTCCTTAACCCTGGTGATTAATTTAACAAAACAAATGAAAACTTTTTACTTTATCACTTATGCTTAATGTCATTCTGCAACTTGCTCACTTTTGTCATTTAGAGTGTCTTTCCGTTGCAGAAACATTATTCAACCCCTTAAACAAAGTGCAGTATACCTCAAAGTTCCAGCTGCTGTACCAACTTACAAGGTTTCAGTGAAGTACATGTACTCTGTTTTACAGTGCCCCGCTCTTACTATTGAAAAATAAAAAGCCAAGTAAGTACAACTCGTATCTCATAAAACTGATCTAGTGGGAGTCGAGCTGTTTTATTCCGACAGATGGACATGACAGTGACAGAAAAATATGGAACATTTTTAATATATTTTTTCCTTGTACACCTTGAATGAAAATTATATTAAAGGGCATCTTTCTTTCTGCCAGTTACAAAAGATAATTATGATGTAGTAAATTTTTTTTTAATATAGTTCTTTTTTACTAGTAATTTTTTTTTGCAGTGCATCTGTAAAGCATGAAGTGTTTATGGCTTGTGCAATGTTCATTAAAACTTACGCCTTGGGGAAAAAAACATCTACAGCTAATGCAACCGTTGAAAATACAGCACTTCACAAAAAAAGTCTTCATCGTTATCATAGAAGTCCAAATACGAGTACAATGTTGCATAATCCAGTAGTCTGCAAAAGAAAAGCCTATAAAATCACCAGTCATTGCCAAAACACACTAAATGGCAGTTACTAATCAAGCTTGCTTTTGTTCTGCAGTTATGCTTTCTTCACCAGGTTTTGATCCACCAATTAAAACCTGGCTTTCACTTGAACCCACCCTATCAGCTTTGATGTGTGAAAATGACAATTTAGGTTTCAAGTTGTATTTCATTTCAGAAGTGAAATAATAACAAATAATAAGTAAATAATAACAAATAATACATAAATAATAATAAGTAAATAATAACAAGTGAATTTCATTTCACAAGTGAAGCTCACAAGTGAAAGAACTGAACAATCTATGTATCCATCTGTGATATTTTCTCCTCATTATTGTAAAAGTACAGATAGACTGTTAATGTCTAAATATAAAAAATCCTTAATTGATTGTTCTAGTCTAGAAGGAGGACATACCCCGAGTGTCAGTTTCAGCATGTTAAATAAACAATGAGCCATGTTTGTGACCTGTTGAGTATGTCTCTTTGTTTTATAATTTTTGTATATTCTACACAAACCCATCTTCTTAATATTACATTAGTCTTGTATATTTGCAATATCTTTATTTACTGCAATTTACAAATAGTCTGTAAAAATACAGTCAGTATTTTGTCAAGGAAATATTAAGTTAATAATCCCCAGCAAAAGGTTAAAGTAAATTTAACTAAATGCTCATTTTGCACATACAGATTCCTTCCTCCAATCTTCAAAGGTGGCATTTCTTTTTTGTCTTCTGCGCTGCAGCATAAAAATACTTTTGTCGCTAAAAGGAAATGAGTCAGGACGCCTCATACCTGGTTAGCCTACTGACAGATGGTGCTGAATAGTGTGCTGAAGGGAAGCCTGGGCAAGATGGCACTTTGTGATTATTGCAAGCAGATGCTTAAATAATTCATTAACTCGATGTGAAGCAAAGGCTATAGTTAATTCCATGGCTACAAAAAAGGGTATAAAGGATATAAAAAAATATTTAAAAACTCTTCTGGTAGCTGACAGAGTATGCTGACCTCAACTTTAATTCAGTAAGCCAGTAGTTGAGTGCTTGGTGCTGCTCTGGATGACCGCAGGTAGTCTGACTTAACAAAACTAATATAAACTTTTTGATAAGTGAATGGTCAGCTATAGCACAGACTGTGTGTAAAACTGTGTGTTGGCAAAAGTTACTGAAATGTGCACTGGCAAAAAGACTCCTTTGGACGTACTCTGTCTCTAGGTATGTCAGAGGACTGGGACTTTGTGAAGTGTGGTTTAGCCTCAAGTGGGGAGGCAAAATGGGTGGGGGGGATGGAGACTAGGGGGGAGAGAAAGAGAGCAAGATATCTAATCTATTGTTTTAATTCTAATAATGATAAGGGCCAATGTAACAATAGGCTTCATGGCAATAACTCCTGGGAAAATTAGAAATTTAGGTCAAAGCTTTCTCACTTTCAGTTATGACTATAAAACACCATCAAAAATTCAGAATCAATGTCTCCATGACCGGATAGTTAACTTTGTGAGCTGGAAGGCGTGAATAATGAATTAAAGAGAAAGAAAGTACTCTCTCACCTAACAGGTCTAAATGCTAAAATAGTATTTTTATAGGAGACCCGTTTATTAAGCAAGGATCAGTTCCAGCTACAAAAAGACTGGACTGGCCAAATATTCTATTCCAGCTTTACAAAGAAAACTAGAGGTGTGGGAATTCTTATACATAGAACAGTCTCCTTTGTAGTATCAGATGCAATATCTGATCCTGAAGGGAGATATGTGATTGTAATGGGTAATTTATTTAACTGTAAAGTGATTTTGATAAATGTTTATGCACCCAATATGGATGATAGTGAATTCATGCAAAATGTATTTGCATCCATTCCCAATGTGAATATTCAAAAAAATTATAATGGCTGGGGACTTTGTGTTTTAAATCCAGACTTAGATAAGTCTCCTGTCACAGGGGTGATGACATCTAACTCTGCAAAGGCAATTACAGTTTGTAACTGATCACAACTTTTCAGACCCCAGGAGATGTCTAAACCCAAAGTCAAGAGCATATTCCTTCTTCTCACAAGTGCACCATTGCTACTTAAGAATTGATTATTTCTTTGTAGATAACAATTTCTTGCCTACTATTAAATCTTGCAAGTACGACGCTATTGTTATTTCCAACCATTCCCCTTTAATCTTGGAGCTAAAATCCTTATGCCTCACATACTCTCAGTGCAGATGAATTGGATAAACCTCTGGCGCTATCAGAATTACTAGATGCTATAAAATCACTTCAGAGTGGGAAAGCAGCAGGACCTGATGGCTACCCTGACGAATTTTAGAAGTAATTCTCCACTCAGCTAGCTCTCCTCTTAATAGCAACATTTACAGAAGCTAGAGACATTAAAATTCTTCCTGAAACTTTTTGCCAAGCATTAATCATCGTCGTTCCTAAACAAAATACTTATTACAATGTGCTTCATACAGACCAATTTCACTTCTGAATAATGATGTTAAGATACTCTCTAAAGTCTTAGCTAGAAGGATGGAGAAAATGCTGCCTTCTGTAATATTACAAGATCAAGCTGGATTTATTAAAGGCCGACACTTAGCTTCCAAGCTTCGATGCCTGTTTAATATAATATACTAGCAAAATACCCGCGCTTCGCAGCGGAGAAGTAGTGTGTTGAAGAAGCAATGAAAAAGAAAAGGAAACATTTTGAAAATAACGTAACATGATTGCCAATGTAATTGTTTTGTCACTGTTGTGAGTGATGAGTGTTGCTGTCATATATATATATATATATATATATACACACACACACACACACACACACACACATAAACATATATATATACATATCTATACATATACACATACATACACACACACATATATAAACATATATATACATATACATACATATATACATATATACACACACAGCTATTTCAGATCAGTGCAATACGCTGCTTGTTAAAACGGATAACTCCGCTCTTACGCAAGTCTGCGTGGATATTATGAACTATCGTATTTGTTCAAGTTCTATTTAAATTTTAAATAGAAGGAATTTTTATTTAGTCGACAGAAATATCTTTGGTAGGAATGGTAAAAACAGACAGGAATATTATTCGTGAATAAATCAACTCAAACCTTAAACAACTTATAATATTTTGCTCTCCATAAAAATATATCCTGTCTAAATTATACAAGTTAGAAATAAAGTAAACGTTAAAAGAACAAACATTCAAATTTCTTTACTCTTATGTAATTTTATATAAAAAATAAACTTAGATTTTAAATATCCCAAAAGATTTTGCTCTCCATAAAAATATATCCTGTCAAAATTATACAAATTCAAATATGAACATGCTGCATAACAAAACCTGGAAATATAAATAAAATGTGTTCCTTTCAGCAATAACAAATCAAATCATTCAGTTGTCTTTGCTCATATGTCATTTTAGAGCTGGACGCCTGGCATCTTTTTGGCCACAGGTTCGTTTCTGTTTGGTGTGAGGTTCTGTGTTGTGGAGATTCTCAGGATGGATTGCAGGTGCTCATCAGTGAGGCGACTCCTGTGTGCTGTTTTGTTAGTCTTTATCACTGAGAAGAGCTTCTCACACAGATATGTGCTACCAAACATGCACAAGGTTCGAGCCGCATGTAGACGGACTTTTTTTGTTCTTCAAAGTCACCAAAGCGCCGTGCAAACTCAGTGCGCTCAGTTTATCAGCAAAGTGCATATTTGGGAACACCGTAGTGACGACTTGGTTTAACATTACTTGGCAACAGGGAAAGTGGGGCAAGGTGCACTTGTGCATTTGTGTCTCCCATAAAAGCAGCTTCACTTGAAATCACTTTGTGATTGTGCACGGGTAAAAACGTCCGCTGAAGTGTCAGATTCTTATTTAATTATGCTGCTTTCTGTATCTTCTGCATTTCATTCAGGTTACCCTGATGTTTTGTCTCATAGTGCCGTCTTAGATTAAATTCTGTAATTACAGCCACATTAGCTCCACAAATGAGACACACGGGTTCAGTAAACATATACTCAGCCTCCCATCGGTTTTTAAAGGCTCTATTTTCAGAATCAACTTTTCTCTTCAGCATCGTGTGAGCTAGCTTCGCAATAACTTGCAGCATCATAAGGTAGACTTGATTAACGTGGTAAGTGTTCGGCAAGGCAGCTGAAGCGCTGCATTATGGGATCTGTAGTTTATTGTGTTACCAGCGCTTCATATACCCGGCTTTAATAACAATAATACAGTATATAAAATGATCTCGGGTCGGATATAATTACACCGGGCGGATGTGGCCCGCCCTTGAGTTTGACACATATGGACTAAATAGAACTTGAAAAGATATATTTTTTCAAATGTGATCGCAATTCAGATAGAGTTGACGCGCACTACAGCCTGCATGCCTCAATAAGTCATCCTCCCTCGCTCTTACTTTTTACCGCTCATCTAATGAATACACTGAGTATGGCTTTACCAAAACAATCATTGATGGCGAATAAAGTATCCATTATTCGAGTATGTAGATCGGGATATATATATATACATATATATATACCCGCATCGCAGCGAGAAGTAGTGTGTTAAAAAGCTAGAAAAGAAAAGGGAACATTTTAAAAATAACGTAACATGACTGTCAATATACAGTATTTGTTTTGTGAGTGTTACTGAGTGTTGCTGTCATCAAGGATTTGATTATCATTATTTCTTTCAATCAGGTTTGTATTTGTAGGATGTGTTGTGTTCAAGTTACATTCCGTGTTTGTCAATCGTTGTAAAGATGACAGGTTTCATTCATCGATTCGTTTCTTACTGCATCAATAAACAGCTCGTCTTCTTCTTTATCTGAGACCTGACACACTGCATGCACGGGTTTTTTACACTGTCTTCCTTTAGCGGACATTGACTTTTTCCACCGGTGCTTTGTTTCCACAGTAGCAGCATTTATGAATATGCTTGTATGTATCAGACGCTTCATATTTTTTGCTGCCTTTTCAATTGTGTAATTCGGTTTTGTTCAGCTCTTTGGAACTGTTGCTTTTATCTGTGCACTGCGTCAGTTCACGTGAGCCGCTTGGTGTACATGCATCGAAGGTTCCCAGCTGTGCTGGTGCCATCTCGTGCTATGTCCATGGCTGTATTTAATGTTACCTTAGTCCTGGCACTTAAAACTTTCTCTCGCAGTTTCGCTGAGTTTGTGCCAAACACCACCCTGACCATCTCATCTTCCTCTGCATAAGCACAGTCCTTAACCCGTGAATATTTAGTGGCAGTTTGCTATTGGATTGCCGCTGACGGACGGCCTTATATGGGCAGGCACTAAATTACAAACGCCAGCGCAGCCTGTCTATGAACTTAATTTAAAGTGTAGGTTTACATCGTGCTTTGTTTCTGAAGTAGCAGAACTCATGAATATGGTTGTATATGTCACTCGCTCGCTTCTTATTGTTTCGCTGCCTTCTCAATTATATAATGCATGTTTTCTTCAGCGCTTTTTGGAGGTCTTCCTGGTTTTCTATGTACTGAGTGATTACGTGAGGCGTGATGATGTCACACGAAACTCCCCCACGGCGTTCAAGCTCATCTCCATTACAGTAAATGGAGAAAACAGCTTCCAGTTATGACCATTACGCGTAGAATTTCGAAGTGAAACCTGCCCAACTTTTGTAAGGAAGCTGTAAGGAATGAACCTGCCAAATTTCAGCCTTCCACCCACACAGGAAGTTGGAGAATGAGTGAGTGAGTGAGTGAGTGAGTGAGTGAGTGAGGGCTTTGCCTTTTATTAGTATAGATTCACCCACAAAGTTAAACACGATATTATTATCATTAGATGCAGAAAAAGCATTTGATATGATTGAATGGAACTACCTTTTCACTACATTGGAGAAATTTGAGTTTGGCCCAAACATTTGTGCATGCATGTACTGTATACCAATCCAAAAGCTTCAGTTTGTATTAACAACATTAATTCAGACTACTTTAAACTAGAATGTGGTAACAGACAATGATGCCCCTTGTCACCACTGCTTTTTGCAATCACCATTGAACCACTGGCAATTCACTGTAGAAATGCTTATGAGATAAAATGGATTATCAGAGAAGGATTTGAACAGAAAATTCCTCTATATGCAGATGATATGGTACTGTGTATATCAGATCCACAAATTTCTGTACCTGCAGTCCTAACAGCGCTTATAGAATTTCAAAAGATTTCTGGTCTCAGGATTAATTTGACTAAAAGTGTGCTCTTTCCAGTGAATTCTCAAACACACATTATTAGATTGGACACCTTCCCTTTTATCATCGCAGATCAGTTTAAATACCATGGGGTAAACATCACAAGTAGACATGAAGCTCTCTATCTACAAAATTTTGCCATCTGTATGGAAAAAAATAAGCAGGACTTGCATAGATGGTCAACCCTTCATCTCACTTTAGCTGGAAGAATTAACATTTTAAGATGAATACCCTTCCTAAGCTTCCCTTTTTATTTCAAAACATTCCAATATACGTCAATAAATTGTTTTTTTAAGAAATTAAATTCAACCATAACCTTATTTATTTGGAATTCAAAACATCCACGTATCCAAAGAGCGACTCTACAAAGACCTAAGGCAGAAAGTGGCAGGTTCTACCTAGCTTTCAATTTTATTACTGGGCAGCAAATGTACAAGCTATTAAAACATGGACATGAACACAAATAGATGAACATACACAGGCTTGGTCCGCAATAGAAATAAAATCCTGCAGTACTTCTTTACATTCCTTGCTTTGTACCCCAATAAATACAAGTTATCGCCAATATACTAACAAACCAGTTGTGCTTCACTCACTCAGAATATGGAACCAATGTAGGAAGCATTTTAAGATAAAGAAGATTTTATCTGTGGCACCTCTACACGAGAACCACATTTTTCCACCCTTTCAAACATATGCAGTTTTTAATGTCTGGAAAACATTTGGGATTAAATCACTTAGAGATCTGTACATACACAACATTTTTGCATCCTACAAATAATTATATTCCAAATTTAACTTTCCACTAACACATTTCTTTCACGACCTTCAAATCAAAAACTTTTCTCCCCACCCACCTCTATGCCAGAAAAAATATTGACCAGTCTTTAGGCAATATATAAAACCATTTTACAGACCCTCCCTTTCAAAGATCCAAGAGGACAGTGGGAAAAGGATCTCTCACTCAACATCTCAGAAAGGGAGTGGAAGGTAGCAATGCAGAGAATCCACTCAAGCTCCATATGCGCAAAGCATACAATTATTCAACTCAAAATTATATATTGAGCACATCTGTCTCTGTCTTAAAATTGTCCAAAATGTTTCCAGGGCAAGATCCAACCTGTGAACGTTGCAATCAAGTTCCAGCCTCATTGGGCCACATGTTTTGGTCCTGCGCCAAATTAACATCATTCTGGACCAAAACCTTTAAGTGCCTTTCAGACAGCCTTGGTGTCACAATCCCTCCTAACCGATTAACAGCTGTGTCTGGTGTACTACCAGATGGGCTTAAAGTGAAGAAAGACAAACAAACTTTGATTGCCTTTACTACACTATTGGCACAGAGACTTATCTTGCTCAACTGGAAGAGTCCTAACTCTCCTCTTTTAAGTCAGTTTGAAACTGGAAAAAATTTAAAAGTTCTGTGCAGAACTTTTTCAAAACCTGGCAAGATCTAATCAATAAAATTTTAGAATAATCCTTTAAAGCACTGAGGAAGCAGATTATCTCCCTTTTTTCCATTTATCTTTATTCACTTGTTAGTTCATCTATTTACTTATTTTTACTAGCTTTAACTCTTTTTTACTCTTCTGGCCTAGCTCTCTTTTTTAAGGGTGGGGGTTGATTTGTTTTCTATCCTATTTTTGTAAAAATTGATTTATTTTTATGGAATGCTGTTGGATTTTAATAAAATCAATAAAATAAAAAAGACACTTTAAAAATGTGATGTTACCATAACAAAATGAAAATCAGAAATATAGAAGCTACTTCCCATTGTGTTTAATTGGAAAAACAAGACCATGTTTGCATACTCAGATGCTTGACAGCAGTAAATCTGAGATACTGAGTGCAAGAGTGACATTCACATTGCAGCTATTGAAGAGCAAAGCAATGGGGGTAGAAAAATCTGCCCCAAATGCTCTGAATGAACTTGTTTAACAGGTAGAAGACTGTCTGCTTTACTACTGATTAACTTCACAAGCTAACGACTCAAAAATACAAACAGGCTGAAGTTCTTTTGTGGGGTGTGCAAAAAAACAACACAGTGCATCTAGAGTACTGCAATGTGGAAATTAGTGAAATGAAAAAACAATCCACTGTTTGCTTGCATTCTATTATCCATTTTTTTGTAATTTTTTGTGATACATTCAAATTACTGAAAGGGTAACATTCAACCTGGCAGTCCTAGTAAACATACGTAGATTTTAGGTGTTGCATGATGCCATTTGAGTAAGTTTTTTTTTTGTTTTGCTTTTTATTTTGTTGTTCCATGTTTTGTGTAAAAATGCACTGGGTGTGACGAGGATGGATAGGATTAGAAATGAGTACATTAGAGGGTCGGCTCAGGTTGGACATTTGCGACACAAAGTCAGAGAGGTAAGATTGCATTGGTTTGGACATGTGCAGAAGAGAGATGCTGGGTATATTTGGTAAAGGATGTTAAAGATAGAGCTACCAGGAAAGAGGAAAGCAGGATGGCCTAAGAGAAGGTTTATGGATGTGGTGAGAGAGGACATGCAGGTGATGGGTGTGACAGAGCAATATGCAGAGGACAGAAAGATATGGAAGAAGATGATCCGCTGTGGCAACCCCTAATGGGAGCAGCTGAAAGCAGAAGAAGCTGTGTGTGAAAGTACAAATTCTCTGCTTTGTAACAATGTTATAATAAATATTTTGGCTCTTTTCCTAAACATGAATACTGATACGTCTAGCGGGATCTGTTTGGTTTACCAGGTTAGCACAAAGCAGGCAGCCAACTGGGAGCCTTTGCTAGCCCTTAAGTGAGCTTCTAAACTTAATAGTACAATTCTGTATTAGAGAAAGGACTGTCCTATACATTGATGTCCTTGCATTCTATTTAATGGAGCTGGAGGGGTTAGAAAAATCCCATTTGCAAACCCCACCCTATTATATCAACCTAATGGGACTGCAAGGCGAGTGCTTAGTGTAGTTTAAAAACATCATTGTCTGCTTTTGGGACCAGTTGGCTGTTTTAGGTAGCTGAATGCAGTCTTAGCTGGAGTTGAAAGAATGCAAGTCATACTCAATTTTGATGCCTTTGCATTTAACAGTAACCAAGCTAGACTCAAACACACTGCTTATAGGTGCATGTAATAATACTGCAACAGTCAAAGAGTGTTCAGTAGACCAAGGCTGGGAGAATTAACGTCATACCTGGAAGTATGACACCCATAAGTTAGGAGCTATTTCAGCATGTGGATAAGCAGGTGGTTAGTAATGTGAAGTTTGTCATTTTGCGACTGGTTTTCAGCGGGTATAACTGAGCTTTGAACATGATGGAACAAAATTCATAAGCAGTGACAAACTATAAATTACTGTAGATGGAGAATATCTTTAATATCATTACAAAATGCTGTTTTCGTGAGGCAACGCTGATTTTCAGTATTGTGCAATTTATGGAGGTGGCACGGTGGCGCAGTGGGTAGTGCTGCTGCCTCGCAGTTAGGAGACCCGGGTTCGCTTCCCGGGTCCTGCCTACATGGAGTTTGCAGGTTCTCCCCGTGTCTGCATGGGTTTCCTTCCACAGTCCAAATACATGCAGTTTAGGGGCATTGGCGATTCTAAATTGTCCTTGGTGTGCGTGCCCTGTGGTGGGCTGGTGCCTTGCCCGGGGTTTGTTTCCTGCCTTGCGCCCTGTGTTGGTTGGGATTTGCTCCTGCAGACCCACGTGACCCTGTAGTTAGGATGTAGCGGGATGGATGGATGGAACAATTTATGGTGAGTAATGCAACTGTTACAAATGGTGCAATAATTTGCGGATGCAGGCCATCATTTGTTTCGTATTAATTTATTCTGGTATTCCAGAGAGCAAATGTATGGGTAATACAACTTATTTTTTTTTTTTTTTACTAAAAGTGACGAAATATTTGGGTGTATAGGGGTGCAAAATATATTTGGGAAAATACTGTATTTTAGACCACTTTGCAATAATCTGTTTTCACGTTGATATTAAAGAGTCTTTTTCTGTTGTTCAGCATCAAAAATTACAAATCGAATCCACTCTGATTCAGTGTTGATCAACAGTAAAATGTGAAAACTTCATAAGGTTGAATACTTTTTATAGACACTGTATCTGAGGGTGAACATTATCATTTGTAAATACATTTATTTCAACCATAATTCCATTACAAACTGGTAATGTTGTATTAATGTTTTAACTGCCAGTCATGTTAGCTCAATAAATCCAATGCCTAAATTTAATTAGTGCTAAATTATCTATTTTGAATAGGTGTTCTCCTCTATTTTAAAGTATCTTGAAATACATACGAGATACCTCAAAATGTGCAAGAAGTTATTTTGAGATATTTGTAAATGCAGTCCCTTTGAAAACACAGGCAATTTTACAGGTTTTGTAACAATATCTTCAATTAAATGTCACATATCTCAAAATGTGTGAATCTTAAAACAGGTTTACTGATGCCTACAATAAATTATTATTTGACATAACTGTACCAGGCATTTTAAGTATTCCTTCACATACTCCAGTTTTCTGTCAGGTTAGATTATCTGCTGATTCAATATTGGTTCTATATGAGTGTGGAGGTTTGCGAGCCTGACATCTAGTACACCTGAGATAGGCAACCCTGTATGGTTAAGCTGTTTAGAAATAAATAGATAATCAGGCGGAAAACTGCAGTCATGTTCACTACATTCAGACAACAAATGCAAAGACTCCATGCTTTATTGGGGTTATATGTGACACTGCATTAAGAAACAATTCATTTGACCCACGTTTAAGCTTGATTCAAATACTCAACAACAAAATTTAAAGCAATTGAAATTCACAGCTGATTGCTCACATCATTACACTGTCAAAGCCTGAACTAAATTTATTTTTTATTTCTAAACTAATTCCATAATAGGATAAAAGTGATAATATTGATTTTTTTTCTTTTGAAAGATCAGCAGAAATTGCCCGTTTTATTATTTTAAACTATGTAATATGTTTAATTAATATACATGCACTGATGTTCAAGCTCTGAAGTTATATATTGATATTTGAGTATTAAATTATGTATGGAAATCTATATATGCGGGCAGCACGGTGGCGCAGTGGTAGCGCTGCTGCCTCGCAGTTAGGAGACCCGGGTTCGCTTCCTGGGTCCTCCCTGCGTGGAGTTTGCATGTTCTCCCCGTGTTTGCGTGGGTTTCCTCCGGGCGCTCCGGTTTCCTCCCACAATCCAAAGACATGCAGGTTAGGTGGATTGGCATTTCTAATTTGGCCCTAGTGTGTGCTTGGTGTGTTTGTGTGTGTCCTGCGGTGGGTTGGCACCCTGCCCAGGATTGGTTCCTGCCTTGTGCCCTGTGTTGGCTGGGATTGGCTCCAGCAGGACCCTGTATTCGGATTCAGCGGGTTAGAAAATGGATGGATGGAATCTATATATGCTTACCTTTTGCGAGTTTGTTCATGTCCGTGTTCAGAAAAGGCAGCATTCATTTGCCTTTGCCTTTTTTTTGAAATTCTATAAGATAAAGAGTAACCTGCTTGGAAATAATGTTGAAAATCAAAAATTTTCACAGAGAGCAGAGGATCTGTGCATCTCTTTCAGACATCTTGGAAAGTTTTTATCTTTGGTTCCTGCACTTCACCTCTTAAAACTGTGTTCATACCTCGTATATTGTTTCATAAGAGGCCAAAGCATCGAGACACTTTGACTCACAGCCATGTTCTCTGTAGTTAATAAACTGCTCGAACCCACATCTGGCCCAACTACCTGTTCTACTGAAGTCTGTGAGGAATTCCTCCACTTTTTCCGTAACAAAATTAAAGATCTAAATAATTCAACTAACATAATTACATCATCTGTTTATATCTCTACCTGATTTCCCACTCCATCCAGCTCCTTCTCTAAGTTCTCACCAGTCAGATCTGTATTTGTTAATAACCCCCAGCACACTACTTAAATCCTGCCTTCATGCCATAATCCTGACTGCTACAACAATAATAAACTCATCCCTTGACGCTGGCTTTGTGCCGCTCACTTTTAAAATCGCTTCTGTAACCCCAATGTTAAAAAAGTCTGGTCTTGATGCTGACAATCCTCACAATTTTTGGCCTATTTCCCACTTACCTTTCCTCTCAAAAGCTCTTGAGCGTGTTGTAGCCTCCCAACTCACCAATTACTTAACCACTAATAACTTGATGGAACCCTTTCAATCTGGTTTCAGGGTGCGGCACAGCTGCTCTGCTATGGGTAACCAATGATTTGCTTACGGCAGCAAACTCTGGACAAACCAGCATATTCATTCTATTAGACCTCAGTGCAGCATTTGACACTGTCAGACATGACATTCTACTGTCCAGAATGGAGAACATGCTGGGTATCTCTGGCACTGCCCTCCAGTGGTTCAAGTCCTATCTGACTGATAGGCAACAGTTTGTTAGTCTTGGCAACAGCAGATCCAGCTCGGCGCCAGTTACACAAGGAGTTCCTCAGGGCTCTGTCCTCGGGCCTCTTCTATTCTGTGTTTATATGCTTTTATGCAGATGATACTCAACTCTACTTCAATGTTAAAAGTGGAACTTCATCAGAGCTTTCTCAGCTCACAACCTGCCTTAGTGAAATTAAAACCTGAATGGAGCAGAACTCTTTAAAATTAAATTGCAACAAAACTGAACTCCTGCAAATTGGGACTAAAATGCAACTTAATAAAATGAGCTCCTTCCCAGTCCATCTTGGCGGTGATCTCATCGGACCTGCCTCTACGGCAAAGAATCTCTGTGTCATTTTTGATTCCTCCCTCTCTTATTCCCCCCACATAAATCACATTAAGGAACTTTCTTACTTTCACCTCCGTAACATATCCCGTGTTCGCTCTTTCCTCTCCTTTTCTAATGCTGAGAAACTTGTCCATGCTTTTATCACATCCCGCATTGATTATTGTAACTTGTTGCTGGCAGGTCCCTCTTCTAATCTTATATCACAACTCTAGCTTATTCAAAGCTCGGCTGCAAGAGTCCTCACTTGAACCAGCAGCAGCGAGCACATCACACCCATCCTGCTCCGTCTTCACTGGCTCCCTGTATCTTACAGAATTGAATATAAAATCCTACTAATAACCTACAAAGCCTTAAATAACCTCACGCCAAACTACATTAGTGACCTTTTCCATCACTATGTGCCTGTCCGCCCACTAAGGTCTGAGGTCTGATTCTGGCAATCTTGTTGTGCCCCACACTAATCTACACTCCATGGGTGACGGGGCCTTCAGCTGTATAGCGCCCAGACTCTGGAATGACCTACCGAAATTAATCAGGTCAGCTGATTCCATGAATTCTTTTAAAAAACAACTCAAAACTCATCTGTTCAGGAAGGCTTTTAGCTCTACTTGACTTTATTACCCTTCTCTCAGTTTATCTCTCTGTCAAGATGCTCATGTAGCATGTATGTGTGTGCTAGACCATCAGTTGTGTTGTCTGTTAGGCTTTTCTCTGAATTTACTGTCTTAATCTTCTTTATTTATTTATTTGGTTTGTACTATGTTATATACTGTATACCCTGTCATTCTTTCTTATATTCTGTAAGTGCCTTGAGCATGTGAAAGACACTATATAAATAAAATATATTATTATTATTAACTGAAGTGCTAGGCTGCAGCAGCCTGGCAGGTTACACTGCTGGCTGGGCTGCTGAGACTGGCCACTGGGCAGAACTGACTATCACAAGTAGTAATAGCTTGCATATTTTCATGTAATGGAGCAGGAGATCGATAGGTGGATCGGTGCGGCATCCGCAGCAATGTGGGCTCTGCATCGGTCTGTCATGATGAAAAAGGAGCTGAGCCGTAAGACAAAGTTCTCAATTTACCGGTCGATCTACGTTCCTACCCTCACCTATGGTAGGAGCTGTGGGTAGTGACCGAAAGAACGAGATCGCAAATACAAGCGGCTGAAATTAGTTTCCTCCACAGGGTGTCTGGGCTCTCCCTTAAAGATAGGGTGAGAAGCTCAGTCATCCGAGAGGAGCTCCAAGTAGTGCCACTGCTCCTCCGCATCGAGAGGAGTCAGATGAGGTGGCTCGGGCATCTGATCAGTATGCCTACCTAGTGAGGTGTTCAAGGCACGTCTAACCGGGAGGAGGCCCCGGGGAAGACCCAGGACACGCTGGAGGGACTATGTCTCTCGGCTGGCCTGGGAACACCTCGGGATTCCCCCGGAAGAGTGGCCGGGGAGAGGGAAGTCTTGGCATCTCAAGCTGCTGCCCCCGTGACCCGATCTCGGATAAACGGAAGAGGAAGGATGGATGGATGGATATTTTCACGTTTATTTGCTCTAGTTTTATGTAATTTTGTTCTACGTAGTATTGTAACAAACAGTTGAAGAATTGCAGTAGACGCGAGAGTTGGGGAGTTGTTTATTAACAAACTTTTGTGATTTTGAGTTTGTAAAATTAGTGTAGGTCAGGGGGCTTATTGCATATCGGCTTATTTTACAATATAAACTTTGAAGTAAACTTAAAGTAAAATTAGATTTTTGGAGGATTTGTTTTCCAACTTGAATTACTGAGTAATGAATTCAGTGAGTGTTTGTCATTTCAGTTCACACGAACAGGACTTTGAGCTGTTTACGTCACCATACTCTTACAATGTTGAGAATGTGCCTGAGAATATCCAAATGGAATTGGTTGAACTACAGTCAGATTCTATTCTGAAGGCAAAATACAACAAAGTTAGTGTGCCAGGCTTGTCTGCTTACCTGCCACCCTCATATGTGCAGATCCTATCTATGTTCAGAAGCACTTACCTTTGTTAGCAATTGTTTTCATTAATGAAAGCTACCAAAACCCCACATCGCTCAAGACTTACTGTTGAGCACCTTTCATCACTCATAAAAGTTGCAGCTGCTCAAGATTTCAAGCCTGATATTGACGAACTGGTTACTAACAAGAGATGCCAAATGTCAGGACAAAAGAAATAGATCTCAGACTGTAAGACTCCTATATAAGGACCTATGTAAGAGGCTAAGACTCTAATTGTACACTGTTGTACGGAGATTGTATGGAAATAAATTGCTTTTCTTTAAAATTTAAGTGTTACATTTTTTCAAGTTTTCAGTATTGGAAAGAAAGCTACAGTAACTTTGTATAATAGTATTTGTTACAGTGCGGCCCGCTGACGCACGTATGGCAGTCGAAACGGCCCACCAAAGGTAGCCAGTTTGACATGCCTGATGTATGCAATATCACAAACTGAAATGTTCAAAACAAGATTAAAGACTCATTTCTATTCACTTGCATTCCGTGACCTTCAGTAATACTGATGGTTTCCACATTGTGATTATGTAACATTACTTCTATTTATGTAATTCATGTTAATTGTATGTTTTTCTTTAATTCCATTATTGTAAAGCACTTTGGCCACAGCATTCCGATGTTGTTTTAAATGTGCTATATAAATAAAGATGACATTGACACAAGCAGGGGCAACTTTCTTTAGTGAATGAGATACTCTTAAAATTGTAACAGAATGGTAGAAGCTGCAAGTGATGTGGTGAGAGATACATAACAAGACATAACACTTAGGGGCCAAAAAACAAAGAGAAAGGCATTTAAGTCAAATTACTGGCCAAAATTGAATGTTGACATTAACTGGTTTGTAAGTGCACCCACCACATGTCAAGAATACTTTTAAAAGCACCCCATATCAACACAGATCTTCCAAAGAGACCTTGGGGCAAGGTAACAACTAATACATTTCAATTTGATGGTAGGGATTATTTGTTAGTCATAGAATACCTGATAAATTACCCAGAGATTGCACCATTATATACTACATCAGCAGTCAGAGTTTTGAACATTTGCATCACATTATAAATTTGAACAAGTGACTTCCAGTCTATATCTACAAACTAACTGAAAAAGAGAAAGGAGTACAAATTGTCAAAAGACTGCTGAAAAAGGCTAAGCACGGCACAGTGATCCATATCTGGCCCTGCTGGCATAGAGAGTGTGACGCTGCGAGTTCTCTTCACGCTCCCATCTGTCTTTACGGGAGCCCTTGATCCCAACACCATCAGTAATGTCACCAAGATGAGCTGAGAATCGAGGACAATTCTCAAATGAAGCCAGGGGATATTTCCAAAAGTGCTTTTATTAAAACAATAAAAACAAAAAGTGCAGTGCATCAATTTCAATAAATACTCCCGAAAACAAGTTTCCAGTGGGGATAAAAATCAAATAAATCCTTTAAAATCAGAGGTTAAAATAAAATGCAGAAGTTAATGCAGTCTCAATACTCTCCGGCCCACCTCCATCACTCTTTCTCCCCGGCTCACCCATTGCTCTCACAGCCGGTGGAGACCCAACAGCCAAGAGCTCCTTAAGCCGACCACCATCTTGACCTCCTTCCGGACGTCACTGCTAGACCGTTCGAGGTCGGCTCTCCTCCCTTTATCCTTCACGCTCCTGTAGTCGCTCCTCAGATCCCTCGGGAGGACACCTGCCTGCTCACCCCACTCACTCGAACTTTCAGTGGGGCGAACTATCCCCCAGAGCACATCAGCCTAACGCTCCTTCGCGGGGCCCCAGCTCGTGGTGTCACCACTTTCCAGATCATAACTTCATGCCTGCTGTTTTCTGTTGTTTAACCTTATGCTTTCTCTTTTCCTCGATCCTTTCATTTCTCTCCCCTTTTCTGGTGTTGACCCGTATATATACACATCCCCGCGCGCGCCTCCATCACACACCGCAGGAAGCCAATGAGGCAATCAAGAATGACCGCACCTACACGTGCAGGTGCGATTCGCTCCCGTTACATCATTAACTCCCCTTGGTCATGCAATCGCACCCACGGAGAACGGCACGGCTATATGGATTTAAAACTTGGCCTTTTTTATTGGAAGCTGTGGACCCGCTATACCACAGAGAGCATACCCATTAGAAAGTAACAAATCTCCAGGGGTCTCATGCATAATGCTGTGCATAGAATTCACACTATAACATGACGTAAGCACAAAAGCCAAAATGTGCTTACGCACAAAAAATCCAGATGCAGGAATCCATGCGTTCGCCAACTTCCGCGTTCTTTCGCTACATAAATCCCGGTCAGCGTGAAAAGTAATCCTCGTGCACGCACGTGCTGTCCCACCCCAACTCCTCTCAGAATGATGCCTCTGAATATGTAAATCAATATAAATATCCCTTAAGCTCAGCATTCTGTGAAAAGACAATGACAAAAGCAAGAGGGCAAATGGAAGAATTTGAGCGAATACCAAGTGGAGGCAAGGAAAAACATACTATTTGTTGGTTTAAACAGTGGTATAAACAACAAAAGGAAGTTGATCAACTGACATAGCGTGTCGGAAAAACTCAAAAGCACAAGTTCACAAAGTCGCACAGTGCTTGAAATAAAAAAGAAGTTGTCACATATCAAAGTCGCCGTGAAAAGGCGAGTCGCAGCCCACCATCTGAGTTTCATATGAAAGCTTATTAGGGCACAGAGAAAAAAAAAGGCACACAGTGGGGGAAAAAGCACGAAATCTCAACTTCAATCTTGAAATGTCCACTTTAATCACGTAGCTTATTTTGTCATTAAAGTAGAACATTATAAACTTCATCTTAAAATCGTTTAATTAACTAGTTTCTCAAAACACATCGTAAGTAAAGTAGCACATTAAATGCTTTGTTTTGTATGTGTTCTTCTATGTGTTCTATGTGTGTGAATCACTACGTGCTTCTTAAACCGGCTTTCTCTACTTCTGACAGGACACAAAATCCATTACATTCGTGATATTACAGCTCTCTGAATAACTAAAATACTGAGATGTATATGTGATATTATTTTCATGATGATAGGAGTTAAAGCCCTTTATTAAACATGTGAACACGGTAGTGCAGTTATTGTGCGCGACCTTCGATGAAATAATTTATTGCAGCAGTACTCAGGGGCGGCTCTAGGCTCGTGGCGGCCCTGGGTGGAGAAAGAAACAGTGGCTCCTTCTCCCGCCAATGTCAATATGGTATCTTATGCACGGTGGATGGCCACATCCGTTGTGGACACTGCATTGCTGCCTCGTGCTCATGACACAAGCGTTTAACTTTTGCCGAAATTTGCCGCTGCGTTTTTAGCTGTGTCGTTATTTTCTCTTTCTGTTTTATATTCAATATATATTGATGTGGCAGCCCCTGGGATTTGGCGGCCCTGTGCAGGTGCACAGTTTGCAAATGCCTAAGGCTGCCCCTACAGTACTGTCTCTTTCAAACGTACTAACCTCCAATTCCTGTCCTTCATTTTCTTTCTGCAAGTAACCGATCGCCACACAATCAGCTCTGTAATGGACGTTAAGCCATCTGTAAGCTTATAACGCCAATTCTTCAAAACTATTAAGGAACGTTGAAATATCTTCGTAGTATTCGTTTAATTATTCTATCCTTCATGCCAGTCCCAGTGAAGCATACAGTGCGAGCAGAACAGAGTGCCAGATCCTTGCTAGCATAGCAATACCGTGTCCTTTAATTATTAACAAAATAATTTATTTAAATAAAGTTAAAGTTTTATCTGTATAATATAATAAACATATTTTGCTGCATTTCATCTTAAATATTATATCATCATCATATGTAAATACACAAAAGTGGCTCAGGTTGTGCAATATTATAACTGTACTGCAAGTTTACAGTGAGGTAACTGTACTAATAAGTACTAACAGTTCTACAAGGAGCACTTGATGGACTGATTGAGTGCGTTTAGAGCTCTTGGGATGAAACTCTTTTGAACCGCGAGGTCCGTACAGGAAAGGTTTGAAGTGTTTGTCATGTGAGAAGCAGTTCAAATAGGAAGCATGGCTGAGACAGCATGTGCTTGATGCTGTATACCGATAATTCTCTTTCCGATCAGCTGCTCCGAGTGGTGCAGTGAGAGTAATATTGAAAAAGATGATCCGTTGTGGCAACCCCTAACGGGAGTAGCTGAAAGAAGAAGAAGAAAGTGCAGTGAGAGTAACAACTTTAAAGCAGCTATGGTATTGAGAATAGTTTGACCATTCTGTGGACCATTATATTATTACAGGTTATTTACAATCAGATGCATTAAACTAATAAACAATATGCGGTTCATTTCAGTGTATTTATAAAGCTGCGTCAGGGAAATAAAGGATAACTACACAGGAACAGTAATAGTGCTTTGATGATGTGTGCCTGCCAGTCTGCAAAACCAAGCGGAGAACTTGCGTACGACAGGGTATGAGGTACCGTGGAAATGTGTGTGGCTTTACGCCAAGTTTAGATTTTATACATCACGATTTGAACGTGGAAACGTTCTCTCGCAACATTTCTGTGCAAACGCACCATTTATACATGAGGCCCCAGCAGAGCTCTTAATGAGCTGACAAATTTGAACCGGCTTCCCTACAATAACACTGCAGAAAATACAAATACAGTATGGATAAACAAAACCAAGAGAATGAAATGGAAACAACAATCCATCACTGACCATTCAACCATGGCCTTAAAACCATTAAAGAAAAATGACCCAGTTCTCACTGGGTGACCCAACTCTTGGTCTAGATCAGCCAAAGTCCTAAAACAGGTCGCTCCCTGGTCTTATAAGATAAGAACAGAGGAGGATAATGAGTTATGTGGAAACAGAAGACATTTTAAAACACAAAAACAGTTCACCATCAGATAGACATTGGGTGTAAAAGTCTGGCAAAGAGAATTCATTACACAGGACACACCAGTAACAAGGAGGGGAGGCTTGGGTGAGTCAATTATAGATTCAGAAAATTCTGAGGATGTGGCTTTTTTCTAATCATTCGGGAGACCTCTTAGCTAATTGATAATGTTGAGTTTTGACCCCCTTGGAAAAAAACTGCAGGCTGTTAAGAGAATGTAAGTGATACTGTGCTTGATAACCAGTTCTACAGAAGTTTTTGATTCTGGAAGTTTTAAATTAGCTGTAACATACTGTTTAATTAAAAACTGAAAGTTCACAGAGAACAATTAAGAATTCAAATCTCCATTATTTTATGTTCATAACAACTCCATGAAGTCACTTTTGGCCATTTTTGGACAATATTTTACACAGGAAATTACATCCTTATTATAAAGTGTAAAGTTATATACTGTAGGTATCTTCAGCAAAATTAGATTAGAAGGACATGAAGCTGTGCCTGACACATCAAGTGATGCCAGAGGTTCACCTAATAGCATATGAGTGGTCAAAGCTACTGCTTCTCACAAAACTTTGGAAAAATGGGGATCAGTAATACAGGCATGTGGAGTGTTGTTTTATGCTAATTCGAAATTGCTGATTATAAATATGATAATGTTTTTGATATTTGATTCATTACTAATGGCCCATTTCATCTTAAGAGTCACTTCCAGAGGGTTAAAAATAAGAAATTTCAAACATAAGAATGTGAGGTATCATTTTAGACTATTTCAAGGTTAGTGATGATGAATATGATGTTATTTTTTAAACCTTTACTAAAAATCCAGACCTCTATGGAGCTCTATTATAGGGTGACAAATGTTATATTTCTGTTATAATCAAGGATATTTATACTTTAAACATTTGAATTGAAGCACATATTATAATATTTAAAATATTTCACACAATTATTCTAGTTTATTATGTAATTCTTCTTCATGAAGTAAATCATTACATTTCTTATGATGAAGATCCTGAATTAAGGTGGCTTATGCTAACTGTGATAGATGAAGAAAAATGTTTTTATTCCACGCATATCTATGACATTAACAGATTTTTCTTTCAAGAATAAAATTCGGTATAAACCTCAGGACCAAATATAAATATAACTGGAAAAGACTTAAGGAGTTCATGCTCTTCCCACAGGCAAATATGTAAGCTACTCCCAAGTGCAAAATAGAAATGTGTATTTCGTGTCTGAGAGGACAAACAATGAATTTTGTACCTTTTATGGTATAATGTGATAAATAAACATATTATTATAACACAAACGTTAACGCCTTTTTATTTATATCTGTCCCTGTGGATAACAGAAATATTACATTTTCAAATGCACCCAGGCAATACTGGGATTTTATGGTGATATTGTAATAAGGCAACAAGGCAGCTCTCAACAGACCACTTAAAACAAAATCACAAACCAAGAACAGCAAGCTTTATAATGCATTCCTTCATTACCTTCTTCTCTTCACAGCAATACAATACAGTACAGCAAAACACCCACAAAGCAGAGTATTATCCCTTATACATTTACTTTGCTTTGAAAGGGCAGAGTACAATATCATGCCTTCAAACACATAAGAACAAAGGCAAATATTTTCAGCAAAGAATTATGCCCATAAAATGTAAATAAATGTAAAATATCAAGGAAGAAGTTCTTTATAAAATAACAATATCAATTCCTTGAAATAGCCTAGATTATATTTCTCAGAAGTCTGAGAACAATGGCACCAGTCACAGCAGAGATCAGTTTAAGTCAATTGTACATATAGTATAAATAAATGCAGTGCATAGAAATACATAACTAATGTACATGCCTCAATGAACATCAATCAAGCAATTTAAAGAGAAAAAAATAAGTCATCACTAAAGTAATTCATTTGAGCAAATCAGTGTTTAGATGTTAAAAGTTACATTATCAGTTAAAATATTCTATAGAGGCAAAAGTACAAAAAAGGTCTTGGTATCCTGGAAACCACCTTTTCTGGTAGATATAAAGAGATAATATTGTGCATGGCAGAGCATAAAGACCTTACAATTCAGATACCTTGGCTTGTTTAATTTGTAAAAGACTTTTGTTTGTAAGTAATAAGTACAATAATCGCAAAGAAGAAATAGATAGTTTTTCATACCAACAACATGCCTTACTGTCTAAAAACAGATCAGAAACTGTTTTTCTAGGAATGAAGATTTTGATGATGCACAAGAACCTTGCTTTACTAGTGCATAGTTTACATTTATAACTCAGAAAAATGTCACATTTTGCTGGGTGGCATTGTTTTCATGTAATACCATCAAGCCCCTTTAGCCACTTACTTGACATTTTGGAAATAAATTTAAGATTCATTCTGAATAATTAAAAGTATGCATACTTCCAGATCACAATTCAGTAGTTTTAGTATTACGTTACCAGACGCAGTATCTACATAAATTACCCAAATGGGTAGAACTTAAACTGAGTGCTGGAAGATGTCACTCTGGTTCTTGTATTCTTTATAGAATCCTTACTGAAGAAAGCCATCTAACTCGACTGGCTGACTTTTCAACTTTTAATCTGTTTTTTTCCATACAGTTGCTCATTAAGCTAAGTTAGTGTCTACAGTACATGCTACCAGAAAAAAAAAAGAAAATTCTCTCTTGTATGTGTTTAAATTATTGTTTTTATCCACTTTTACACTACCTTGTGTTTACTTATTTCATTGTTACAAGATGTGTACTTATCTTGTATTTTACTTCGCTAATTTGGAATTATCTTACATTTATGCAATTTTTCTAGCTGTAGGCTCAGTAAAAGGTAATATATAGTACTACAGTATATATAAACAGATGTGGAAAAAATAGAAAAAAATATTCAAGTAAATTTATTTTAATTAGACAAAAATGTACTTAAATAAAGGTAAAAGTGACTAACTTGAAACAATTCAAGTAAATATACAATCTGAAAAAAACGACTCAAGCAAAAGTAGAATTTAGATAGCTTTAGGAAAAAAATAGCAGAAATGAATCTATAACTATGCATGTTGTGATTTGGAAAGCAAAAACAGCAAACACATAGTAACACGATCAATTTTATTTACACATATACACATGCACACACTTATAACTAGAAAAAAGTGTTCTCTATGTGGTAGTTAAATTTCAAACTTCAATTATTATACACAGTACAATCCTAGCAAAGGTGTAGTAAGCAACCAATCAGAATTATCTTTAATATACAGTAGGGTAACAATGCTGTCCACAGTTATCAATTACAAACTATCATTTGAGACAGCAGGGTGACATCCATGGAGAGAGAAAACAAAAGCTTCAAGTTTTACAAATAAAATTTTGCACCTGGAGACAAAATAAATGAAAGAGGTATTTACTGTACTTCTAAACAGAAAAAGGCTTTTAAATCTTGTTGACATTAGGCAAGCAGCATCAGCACAGCACCAGGATACAGAAACAAATTTGAAATACTCAGACTGATGTGCAGTGTGGTATAGTGATTAAGGCCATGGACTTCAAACCCAGGTTGTGGGTTCAAATCCCATTACTGACAATGTGCGAATATGAGCACCGGCTGTTACAGATTGAAATCAAAGCCTTCTTCTTTTGGGGCGTGTACACCATCAGCACGGCGCTGTCAGATCTAAACACTAGCGCGGCACCCATACTGAAGTGACTTTAGCTGCAGGTGAAAATCCCATTTTACTTTATAGTGCCAAGCAGAATTGCATTGAGGTGCAGCAGTGTTTTAGCTGGCGCAAGCGCTGTGAAGAAACTATCTGTTGCTACGGTACTGCCTTTATCCAGTCTGATAGCAGTCACAGGACAACGTATTTTAATTGCCGGTACAACAAATAGTTCTGAGCAGGCATCAGCCACTGCGCTGCTTTTGTGAAAAGAATGGAGGTAAATGCCATCAACTCAGAGAGGGAGAGGCAAGTTCATTGTACCACGTGAATGTCACTGAGAGAATAAAACTGAATAACAAAAAACAAATGCTAACTTTTACAAGTAGCCAAAATTTACACCGGGTGTTACAGACTGAAATCAAATGTATGTTTTAATTATATTGTTGAAATAATAATAACAATAACCCAGCCACAGGGGATGCACAAGCCCAGATAAATGGGGAGGGTTACATCAGGAAGGGCATCCTGTGTTCAAATCAATATGTGGACAACAATACAAATTTCCATACCGGATCGGTCGAACCCCGGGTTAACAACAACCACCACCAATACTGTTAGCCAACAGGGTGTTGGCGGAAATTGTGCTACTGTTGGCCGAAGAAGAGGGGGAGACATGTCCGGAGGCAGAAGGAGAGGAGGAAGGTAAAGAGAGTGGAACTGAGGGTAGAAACTTTGAATGTTGGCAGTATGACTGGTAAGGGGAGAGAGTTAGCAGATATGATTGAGAGAAGGAAAATTGATATATTGTGCGTGCAAGAGACTAAATGGAAGGGGAGTAAGGCCAGGTGGATCAGAGATGGATTCAAATTTTTCTGTCATGGTGTGGATGAGAGAAGAAATGGGGTAGGGGTTATTCTGAAGGAACAGTATGTCAAGAGTGTTTTGAAGGTGAAAAGAATGTCAGACAGAGTAATGATTATAAAGCTGGAAATTGGAGGTGTGATGATGAATGTTGTTAGTGCATATGCCCCACAAGTTGGGTGTGCGATGGATGAGAAAAAAGATTTCTGGAGTGAGTTGGATGTGATATACAGTGTACCCAAGGAACAGAAAGTGGTGATTGGAGCAGATTTCAATGGTCTTGTTGGTGAAGGGAACAGGGGAGACGAGGAGGTGATGGGTAGGTATGGTGTCAAAGAGAGGAATGAAGAAGGTCAGATGATAGTGAATTTTGCCAAAAGGATGGACATGACGGTGGTGAATGCATATTTTAAGAAGAGAGAGGAACATAGGGTGACGTACCAAGAGTGGAGGAAGATGTATCAAGAGTGGAGGAAGATGCACACAGGTACATTACATCCTAAGCAGAAGAGTCAAACTGAAGGAGATTGAAGACTGCAAAGTGGGGGCAGGGGAAAGCGTAGTTAAGCAGCACAAGACAGTGGTCTGTAGGATGATATTGGAGATCAAGAAGAGGAAGACAGTGAGGGCAGAGCCAAGGATCAAATGCTGGAAGTTGAATAAGGAAGACTGCAAGATTAAGTTTAGGGAGGAGGTGAGACAGGCAATGGGTGGCAGTGAAAAGCTACCAGACAGTTGGGTAAATACAGCAGATGTAGTATGGTACAGAGAAGGCCATAAGGAGTTACATTGCGTCTTTGTGGACCTGGAGAAAGCATATGACAGGGTGCCTCGAAAGGAGCTGTGGTATTGTATGAGGAAGTCGGGAGTGGCAGAGAAGTATTTAAGAGTTGTACAGGATATGTACGAGGGAAGCGTGACCATGGTGAGGTCTGCGGTAGGAGTGATGGATGTATTCAAGTTGGAGGCGGGATTACATCAGTGAGTCCCTGTGGACTTTGATGTCTGCTGATGACATTGTGATCTGTAGCGATAGTAGGGAGAAGGTTCCGGAGACCCTGAAGAGATGGAGATATGTTCTGGAGAGGAGAGGAATGAAGGTCAGTAAGAGCAAGATAGAAAACGTGTATGTAAATGATAGAGAGGTCACTGGAATGGTGAGGATGCAAGGAGTAGAGTTGGCAAAGGTGGATGAGTTTAAATTCTTGTGATCAACAGTTGAGTGTAATGGGGATTGTGGAAGAGTGGTGAAAAAGGGAGTGCAGGCAGGGTGGAATGGGTGGAGAAGAGTGTCAGGAGTAATTTGTGACAGACAGGTATCAGCAAGAGAAAGGGAAGGTCTACAGGACAATAGTGAGATCAGCTATGTTATATGGGTTGGAGACAGTGGCAATGACCAGAAAGCAGGAGACAGAGCTGGAGGTGACAGAGTTAAAGATGCTAAGATTTGCAGTGGGTGTGACAAGGTTGGACAGGATTAGAAATGAGTACATTAAAGGGTCAGTTCAAGTTGGACGATTGGAAGAAAAAGTCAGAGATGCGAAATTTGCATTGGTTTGAACATGTGCAGAGGAGAGATGCTGAGTATATTGAGAGAAGGATGTTAAGGATAGAGCTGCCAGGTAAGAGGAAAAGAGGAAGGCCTAAGAGGAGGTTTTTGGATGGACATGCAGGTGCTGGGTGTAACAGAGCAAGGTGCAGAGGATAGAAAGATATGGAAAAAGATGATCTGCTGTGGCAACCACTAACAGGAGAAGCCGAAAGAGGAACAAGAATAAATCTCTACTCAAAACATGGACTGCCCGGTCTCGAACCCTGGACCTTCGGGTTATAAGGAAGCAGTTCTTACCTCTGCACCATTTAAGAATACATGTAAACTCCCTGTCGATTGACATTTGTGCTTGAGTTTTTAACTCACTGACAGCCACATGTAAATCGAATAAAAGTGCATGTGTTTATTTGATAATTGGACTAAAGTCTTCACACATTATACACTTCACATCATTATTAGTATAACATGGGAAAAGTTTTTGCTTTAGGTATGTGTTCTTCATTGCATGCATTTCTCACATTTCCTTTCATCCTATGCTTACCCAGATCTTTGTAGACACAGAACACACATGAAATGCATGTATTTCAAATAACGATATACTGTATTATTTACAACTTATACAACTCCAGGCACCTCACTTCACACACATATAAGGAGCCTTGGCTTGAGCTGGGAGATGGGATTGCAGGCTGGTTATGCTTATCGACGCATTTACAAAACAAAAGACGCTGATAGAGAGGTGTAAAAGGATTTAAGGTGGGCCAGGATTTCAAGGTATTTTGTAGGCTTCAGGAATTCTAGTGTTAAGTAAATGTCATTGTTTCACACTCTTTCAGTACTTTCATGTATTTGAGGAAGAACAACAAATATATAAGCATTTGGAGCAGAAATTTTCGGAAGGAAAAAGGGCCCTTGACTGTTACTGATCTGAAGTTGATGTCTACAGGAATTTTGTTTATTGCTTGAAATATGTGCTTAGACAAATACAACTTTGTGTGATGGCAGCTGATTATGCGTGGTGTCAAAATATAGTCAGCACAGTTGATGTATTTGCTAAGTGCACTTTACTTAGGCATTATGCACTGAAGACGAGCATCATTTTTAAAATAGTGCCACCTGTTATTGTAGCTTATCTTTTCAGATAACTGGACACTAATTCACTCACAACAATACTTGGCTACAGTACAATACTTGGCTAGAAACAATCAGTGTTTTAATACTGAATTATTGCAAGTTTATGACAATACAAAAATTATTCATTAAACAGTTTTGCACTTTGAAAAACATTCATTAATATTGGCAGCTGAAACACTGCTTAAAATATATATGCATTTATCTTTTAAAAAACATTTGCATCTTTAATTTGTTCAACTGTTTTTAGTTTTAATTAGTAATTCTTTTACTTCCTGTAAAGCAATTGAGCTACAGTTGTTGCAAGAAAATGTACTATATAAATAAATGTTGTTGATTAGGGGTGCACTAAACACATTAGCTTAAGGCTAATGTCACATTATACACATTTTCCAGCAATTTTCAGTTGTAGTCTTCGTTTACATAATCTAAGAGAGTCAGAGGCAGTCACTGGCATGCCCTTGTAAAATCAGTCGGCTAATGTGACATACTCAACAACTCACTCCTAGTCTGTGTAGGGACAGGCTCTATGTTTGTGAGAGCTGACAATCAAAGAATGCTCATCTGAAAGTACAATGCATTTAATGTAGTATCAAGGAATAACATTTTTTTAACTTCACAAAGTCAACGGAAGCTCATCCGTCTGATGTTTTGTGTTTTACATACCACAACAGATTATAAAAGGGCAGAAATTGCCTCTGAATTTATAGTAGTTGTTTGCCCTTAATACAGCAGGCAACACACTATTGATTTTCACAAAAACGGGTGAGTACAATTTAGAATTTACTCAGTAAATGTGAAATGGGTAGACATTTTCTGGGGAAAGTCACATTATTGTGCACAGTCTCCCAATTGTATTTGCCACAGATGTTCCATATAGAATTATTGTAGAGTTACAATGGATGGTAGAACATTAGAACAGTGTAGATGAGAGCAGGCCATTCAAACCAACAAAGTTCATCCGTCCTACCCACTTAATTCTTCTAAAAAAAAAATCAAGTCTAGTTTTGAAAGTCCCTAAAGTCCTACTATCTGCCACAGTACTTGTTAGTTTATTCCAAGTATCTATAGTTCTCTGTGTAAAGAAAAACATCCTAATTTTTGTGTAAAATTTACACTTAACAAGTTTCCAACTGTGTCCCTGTATTCTTGATTATCTCATCTTAAAATAATAGTCCCAATCCACTGTACTAATTCCCCTCATAATTTTAAAAACTTTAATCATGTCTCTTCTTAATCTTGTTTTGTTTAAACTGAAAAGATTTAGCTCATTTAGTGTTTCCTCATACAGTAATTCATCTCCTGTCGTCCTAGAATCAGCCTAGACACTCTTTTGTTTTCTAAGGCTGCTATATCCTTTTTGTAGCCTGTAGACCAAAACTGTACACAGTACTCCAGATGAGGCCTTACCGGTGTGTTATAAAGCTTAAGAAAAACCTCCTTGGACTTGTACTCCACACATCGTGCTATATAATCTAATGTTCTGTTAGTCTTCTTAATGGCTTCTGAACACTGTCAGGAAGTTGATAATGTCGGGTCCATAGGATTCCTAAATCCTTCTGATAAGGTGTACTTTCCATTTTCAGCCCTCCCACTGTGTATTATTGCTTCATACATATAGTACTTTACACTTACTGACATTAAGCTTCATCTATCACAAATCTGCCCAAGACAGTATGGTGTCCAAGTCTTTCTGCAATCTCTCCTTATAAGTCCCTTTTACCACTGGGAGGTTATCTATTTCCTCACATGTGAAGACCTCAGAAAAATGCAAGTTTACAGCATCTACTATTTCATGGTCTATACTTTTTAATTCCCCTCTATTATTTCTGATGCACTTCACCTCCTCCTTGACTGTTATTTTACTACTAAAATACCGAAAGAATCTCGTTGGGTCATCTGTTACCTCATCTGCTATATTCCTCTGTCTTTTAGCCTCCCTAATACCATTTTTAATGGTTGCCCTCATGTTCTTATATACCCAATGTTTCAGACTGGAGTTACTAGTCTTATACACCTTATATAGCTGTTTTTGTTTTCTTTTGCAGCTTCTTTTTTTAACTCTTTACTAACCCACTGCAGAGTTTTCTTTTAATTTCCTACTAATTCCAAATTTAGGTATGTACCTGTCCTGCATTACAAGTAAAATGTTCTTAAACCTGATCCACTGCTCCTTGACTGTCCCCACACAAAAGCTTATCCCAGTCTATTCTCCTTAGACTTTGATGCATCTGCCCTAAATTTGCATTATGAAAGTTAAACTTAACAGTTTTAGTCTTAGCATCCACACTCTTCCAAAGCAATGAGAATTGTATTATATTATGGTCACTTGACTCTAGTGGTTCTGTCATGTCTACACTCTCAATTCTATCCTGATTATTACAAAATACTAAATCCAGACAGGCTTCCCCTCATGTTGGTGCTTTAACATATTTGTGTTAAAAAACAGTCACCGATTACTTCTAAAAATTCTTGTGCTTGGCTGTTTGCAAGGTTATCCCAGTTAATATGTTGGTATGGTAGTTAAAGCCCCCCATGACTATAATATCCCCTTGTAAACTTGATTTTTTAAATATTACTAAAAAGATGTACATTGAAAGTACTCTCTGCATTGGGTGAGCCGTAATACATTCCTAAAATAAGACCTCTTACCCTAATGCTTTCTAGACAAAGCCAAATGTCCTCACAAAGATGGGGCTTATCATCCAACTGAAGAGGACTTGCATTTAAATTCTGCTTGACATAAACAGCAACCTCACCTCTTTTTCTTTTCTGTCTATACTTCCTAAAAATGCATATCCCTCTATGTTATACTTATCCCCATCTTTGTTATATAGCCAGGTTTCTGTTATTGCTATAATAATTATGCACCACTACATACAACTCCAACTCACTTGTTTTATTTTTGATACTTCTAGCATTAAGGTAAGTTATTTTTAACGTACTATTCATTTTACTTTTGCATTTAAATGTTGGGTTAGATTTTACATTACACTTTTGTTTGTTCCTCTATATGCAGTTCTAAACCTTGCTTGTTCTAAACACCCTTTCCTTATACCCTAGCTTAAACAATCCTTGACTAACCTACTCAAATGCCTCCCCAACACACTTGTGCCCCATCGGTTCAGATGTAGCCTGTTGTAGCAGAACAGACCCCATCTGTTCCAAAAGAAGTCCCATTGCCCCAACTCTGGTCAAGAACCTATCCACACTTCCAAGGAGGACTCCTACCTGTGCACTCTAAAGCAGGCATGACAAACACGTGGCCTGCAATAGAAATCTGTCCAGCACACATGACAGATCCTAGTTAGCACTAAACTTGTACAAAATGATTACTATCATTTGTGATTGAATCATTCTGCATCTTCGGCATTACTTATTGACTTTTCTTACTTCTGCCTTCTGACAAAAGCACGTTTTTCCATGGCATTACGGTACCGGAAACGTCATCTGCTAGTATAGTTGCAGCCGCGAAGTCGCAACTGAAGTGCTAGGCTGCGGTCTCGGCCCACTACCAAGCCGCGAGAAAACTACCAGCAACGGAGACTCCCCAGGAGGCTGCCCCCTTCACTGAGTACACAATACAGAACGCTAGGCAGGCAGGGCTTTGCAGCGGCTCAGAGAGAGGAGAGACTGCGGTGAGAGAGTATTACAACAAAGTATTTTTATGTTTCTGACAGTTTCCCCATATGACACGAGTCCACAGAAATCTCGTTACTACGAAGTACATTCAGCAGCAGATACTTTCATTACAAGAAGTGACCGTGAAATTCTTGAATGAATCATCCACAGACCAGTTAGTTCTGTGGTCACAGCTCATTTGTGGACATTTGCACAACGATCCCCAAACAGAAGCATTGTAAAAAAATGTTCTTTCTTCGAAAATTCCTCGTACTGTTTTTTTGCTGTTTTTGTTTTGTGTGCTTTTAAGTGATACCTTTTCCTTATTGCTCATCAACATTTGAAAAACATCCATTGGAATTTAACTCATTGTCACCCTTCTATAGAAACAGCATACTTGCTATATGCAAAAAAGAAGAAAAATCTCGGGTTGCAAACGAACTGCTGCATTTGAAGACACCAAAAAACCCGTTTTTATGTGATTGCAGTGATGCTTGTTTAAGAAACATTCCAATTAATGTGGCACTCTTACAAGAAAATATGAGGTTTTTAAACTCTCTTGGGACCCGTACAAACAATCTCACACGTGGCAATAGGCTTCGGGATGCACTTCAGTGTGTCGTTCCCGTTGGGTGGGGTGGATCCCAGATCCCAAAAGAGTTCAGAAACCTCACAATATGAAGAAGAAGAAAAGGATAACTGTGCTGACCACAACATGCTTCCACATTCAGATAATGTTCGTGTTAAATTCCTCCTGCCCAATTGCACAGCAGTGCTTCAGCCATTGGATTTGGGCATCATTCGCACCCTGAAAGTGTATTATCACAAGGAAATGCTGAGAAAAATTCTAGTCAGCATAACTTGTAGATAGGAGAAGATTAAACTAAGAAGCTATTGAAGCTGCTTCCATTTCCAACATCCTATCTTTGTGATGCACGTTTTCTGCAGTGACAGCAACCAAAACGAGATTACTGAGTAGACTGAACATAAGCAACACACTTTGTGTGTCACTGTCTTCCATCCTCCCCAGATGGGATCGTCTGGTTGCAGGAAAACAAGCTCAGGGCTCTCACTGATTCTGCATTATGGTAAGCTGTATAGTTTCTATTACTATATTATATTTAATAATAATAGAAATGTAATGTAAATTGTGTATAAAACTGCCCTCCGAACCCTCCCATAATCACTCCACAAACTCCAACCTCCAACAACCCATCCGTGCCTGGAAAAATTTGCTTCCAGTAAAGCAGTCCTTGGTGTCAAAAAGGTTGCGGACCACTGGGCTACACTACTGGCTGGGCTGCTGAGACTGGCCACTTGGCAGAACTGACCATCACGAGTAGTAATAGCTTGCATATTTTCACGTTTTTTTTGCTATAGTTTTATGTAATTTTGTGCTAGTATTGTAACGAACAGTTAGTGCAGACTACAGCTGAAGATCTGAAGTGGATATGAGAAGTTGGGGAGTTGTTTATTAACAGATTTTTGTGATTTTGAGTTTGTATAATTAGTGTAGGTCAGTGGGCTTTTTGAATATTGGCTTATTTTACAATATCAACTTTGAAGTAAACTTAGTAAAGTAAAATTTAAATATTTGGAGGATTTGTTTTCCAACATGTATTACTGAGCAATGAATTCAGTGAGCGTTTTCGCGATTTCAGTTCACACGAAGAGGACTTTGTGCTGTTTACGTCACCATACTCTTACAACGTTGAGAATCCGCCTGAGAATATCCAAATGGAATTGACTGAACTGCAGTCAGATTCTATTCTGATGGCAAAATACAATGAAGTTGGTGTGCCAGGCATGTATACTTACCTGCCATCCTCGTATGTGCAGATCCATAAGTTGGCATCGAGAGTACTGTCTATGTTCAGAAGCACTTACCTTTGTGAGCAATTGTTTTCGTTAATGAAAGCTACCAAAACCCCACATCGCCACTGCCAAGCACCTTTCATCCCTCATAAAAGTTGCAGCTGCACAAGATTTCAAGCCTGATATTGACAAACTGGTTACTTACAAGAGATGCCAAGTGTTGGGACAAAAGAAATAAATCTCACACTGTAAGACTCCTATATAAGCAATGAATATAATATAATGAATATAATATAATAATATAAGGACTTAGGTAAGAGGCTAAGACTCTAATTGTACGCTGTTGTACAGAGATTGTATGGAAATAAATTGCTTTTCTTTAAACTTTAAACTTTAAGTGTTACATTTTTTAAAGTTTTCAGTATTGGAAAGAAAGCTACAGTAACTTTGTATAATAGTATAATAGTATTTGTTACAGTGCGGCCCACTGACACACATATGGCAGGCGAAGAGGCCCACCAATGGTAGTGAGATTGACATGCCTGCTCTAAAGGCAATAAACTGTGTGAGATTCTCTGCCTCTGAAGCAAACTTGTGCTTCAATCTCCCTAATAATTGAACTATCATTACCTCTCTCTTTCTGGGAACTTTTCTGAGGCTGCCCATTGGGGCTCCTCGTGCCTGCCTACCACCTCAGAATCTTCAGAGACACCATCCAGCTCTGCAAGGACCTAAAAATGGTTTGATACTTCCAGTTCTGGGGTTGATTCCACCAGATGGTGCGCACACTTTACTTTGCTCCTTGTGACCGTTATCCACCTACCTCTTCCTTTCTGGTATGGAATCTCTTTTTGTATAACCTTAGGAGTGCACTCTATCTCTCTAAAGGACACCTGGGCCAGGTCCTCCAATTCTCTACTACAGTGTACACCAGCCATCTCCTCCTCACGTTCAGTGACCCTGAGCTCGAGTTGCTGGATCACCTGGCATCTCCTGCAGATGCAGCACTCATAGAAGACTGTCTCCTCCAAGCCTATCCTCTAAAAGTATAGCATCCAACAACACTTCTATTGCACTGACCTCATTATTAACATTTGACTTTGGGTTACTAAAACTGTTCAACTTTTTTCTATTTAATTTAATTCATGCAATTTTGTATTAAATTACATTGTATTTAACTTATAATGATTTAACTTATAAATAATTTAAATTAAAATTAGATTAAAGAACTCCTACAGTTATTTTATACCTTAAGCCCCTGTAATATTATTCTGCTCGACTACCTGCTGTTTGTTCTTCTGTTAACTTTGTGCTCCTGTTATTCTTTACTTAAAAGCTCTCCATTTATATGTCTTTGTATTAATGAACCCTTACACTGTCACCCTCGTAACTGCTTTACTTTCCTGACCACTAAGAACTGTTTAATTAAGATTGGATTTTTAAAAACAGGCAAGCTTATTTTGATTGACTTTATTTTAATTAGAAATGTATTCAAAAATGTGCAAAAGAAAAAAATGCTTTCGTTAACTTACAGAAAGTAGTAGAAAATTGTTCATTTTTCATGGTTATATATTTCTTATTTTGCAAAATTAACCTAGCCATTGTTTCCTGTATTTCCCAGCCAACTATTTTCTAAAGCTAATTGTTTAAAATATCTTTGGAAGGCCACTATTTAGCAGGGGAAACCTACACACAACTTTCCTGGTAAGGTAACTTTTCCACTTAACCTCACAGCATAGTGTTCCCCTGAGGAAAATCATCCAAGTATGGAGGGAAAAAACACAAGAGGAACTGTAATAAGTAATATATATGGAGTCTAAGCACTGCCTGGCACTAGCGGTACCCTGTAGAGTAACCATGCTGCCTGCTGGCACCTTCTTTGCTCTAGGAGCAAAAATCTTCAATTTGAAAAAGGATTGTTTTTTGAAAACAGGAGTCCCATTGGTAGCTGACATTGATTAGCATTAGTTTACTGCACAAAATGCAGCACAAGTCTTCCGAAATCTGCATTTGACAAAATTTGAAAGCAATATTTTTTCTGAAATTTGACTGTAGATAGAAAAACATTTTTTTCCTTCTCACTGAACACCAATAAACTCCTAAAACACAATGCTATAAAAGAATTCAGATGTTTTCCTGTTTTTTTATGCAGGTTTCACAAATTCAACCAAAATATCAGGTTTTGCACCAACTACTTTACAAATCAAGTTTATTTTATTATTACTTTTAAGATAATATCATGTCTTTATGCCAAGAAGCAAAAATGACACCATTTTTTTCCCTTTTTGTATTCATATACAGACTGAATAGAAAAGCGTTTATCCTATAGTAGAAGTGGTATGGCCTTTCAGTAAGAACTGTTGTGGTTTTCAGCAGTCCAGCTAGTATATGCAGTCAGGTTCATGAGTATTTGGACACTGACACAATTTTCATAATTTTGGCTCTGTATGCCACCAAAGAGGATTTGAAATAAAGCAGTCATTATGTGTTTGAAGTGTAGACATTCAGCCTTAATTTAAGGGTTCACCAAAAATATCATATGAGCCATTTAGGAATGTCAGCTATTTTTCTGCATGGCCCTCCATTTCCAGGGGCTCAAAAGTATTTAGACATTTGACTGACAAACTGTTCCACAACCAGGCTGGAGCAGGTCCCTTATTATTTCATTAACTATTAAGCCAGTAAAAGGTCTGGAACTGATTTCAAGTGTGCAATTTGCATTTGGAAGGTGTCACTGTGAACTCTCAATATGAGGTCCAAAGAGCTATCCATAGTAGTGATAACAGTTTATATTTGGACTGAGAAAACAAAACAAATCCATCAGAGAGAGAGAGCAGAAACACCAGGAGTGGTCAAATCAACCATTTGGTACATTATTAAAAAGAAGGAATGCACTGGTGAGTTCAGCACCTCCAAAAGGCATGGACAATGATGGAAGACAACTGTGCTAGATGGTTGTAGAATTGTTTTCTTGGTGAAGGAAAACCCCTGAACAACATTTAGCCAAACAAACAATATTCACCAGGAGGTCAACCTATCATTGCCAAAGTCTACAATCAAGAGAAGACTTAATAAAAATAAAGACAGCGGCTTTACCACAAGGTGCAAACTGCTAGTAAATCTCAAGCATATGAAGGACAGATTAGACTTTGCCAGAAAACATTTTTAAAAGCTTGTCCAGTTCTGGTACAATTTTTTTTGGACAAAGGAAAGTAAGATCAATATACCAGAACGATTGACAGAGAAGAGTATGGAGAAAAAAAGAAATGGCTAATGATCTGTAGCATACCATATCATCTTTGAAACATAATGGAGGCAGTGTTATGACATGGGCATGCCTGGCTGCCAATGGAAGTCAGTCACTTGTGATTATTGATGATATGACTGCTGGCAGAAGTAGCAGGATGAATTCTGAAGTATACAGGACTATACTATCTGCTCAAATTCAGCCAAATGCTGCAAGACTAATAGGATTGTGCTTTACAGTACAGAAAGACAATGAGCCATAACATACTGCGAAAGCAAAGCAAGTGCTTTTCAAGACAAAGAAGTGGAACATTCTTCAATGGCCAAATCAATCAACAGACTGTTTTTGGACATGCATTTCACATGCTTAAGACAAAACTGATGGCAGAAAAGTCAGCAAACAAGCAGCAACTGAAATCGTCTAAAGTAAAGCCCTGGCAGAGCAACACTTGGAGATGGCCTTGGATTCCAGACTTCAGGCAGTCATTGACTGTAAAGGACTTTCAAACAGATATTGAAAGTGATCATTATATTTCTAATTATGATAGTTTGTCCAAATACTTTTGCGTCCCTGGAAATAGGGGGACCGTGTATAAAAATGTCCGTCATTCCTAAACAGTTCATATGATACTTTTTTTAAATCTCTTGAATTAAAGCTGAAAGTCTACACTACAATCACATAGTGATTACTTTATTTCAAATCCATTGTGGTGACAATGGAAAATTATGAAAATTGTGTCACTGTCCAAATACTTATGGACCTTTCTGTACGTACCAAAGTTGCTATTAAAGGATCCACATCTTGTTTTGCAAACCGTAGTTATCAACCCAAAGTCTCTCTTCTCATTTCATGTAAGTAGAGGCCTCAACACAAAATGGGTAGCCAGAATTCATTGTTACCAAAAAGCAAAATATGGAAGCATCTTTGTTTTATACAAGACCAATGAAACATGTAATTTTATTTCTTTTACTTTGTCAATATAGCCAAAAGGTATTTGTGTCTTGCTGCACACTTCTGTTGTTGTACATTTTCTTAACTGTGTCACACTGGCAATCTGGAGATCTCCTTTTCATGCAAATATTTATTTCAGTTTTTCAATTTGATGTATTTTAAGATAACACAGAATCTGAAAGCCTAGAGGGGCATATATACCTGTAAATTCAGTTAAATGAAATTCTAAATAACATTTATTTAAATGCCAGAATATAAAGTAGCATATTGCTTTTCCTGGGTATTCCACAACGTTCTGCTACTTATGATATTGTCCATAATTTCGGTAATACAAAACAAATATCAGACATTGAGTCTCTCACTGGGGTGATTATAATGTTTCTGATTCACACACGGGTCCCCAGAGGAAGTGGATGATTTCTCTAAATAAAGGAATGAAGGGATACAGCCATTACATACAGGATGGAGGAAGGAAATAATGAGAGAAAAATAAAGTAGGATTTCAGAGATGACAAAGCAAGATAAGGAGGGGGAAAAACAGCTGCTCTCTTAGACTGAGAGAGATGCCAGAAAATGCTAGAAGAACCTGGCTGGGTGTATTGTTTTGTGAACCTCCTTTTCTAAGAATGAAATACTTAAATAAAGAAAAATATGTTTTTCTGAGTCCAAGTTATATTTTAGGAGAAGGGCTATAACAGTTCTGTTGTAATATTATGAAAATATGTTCTTGTGATAGACGTTGGATTTACATACCGATTTCAAAATGCATTTTGTGCCTGTATTAAGTACTTCTCATTCTAATTATCACACTGATTGATTATTTATGGCATGACTATTTTTTTCTTGCATTCTAATGTAGCCTTGATGACTCTTTTATGTTATTATTTAGTTGTCATTAATGACAGTAAATTTTCATAAAATTGTGTGACATTTTTGTATGTTTTATCTACCAGTCTCCACCATTGATGAAGCTTTGGTACCTGGTGACAGTCACATGACACACAAATCATGTGATATATGATGGTAATTAAGTTTGATATTTCACCTTCAGAGTTACGCCATCATTCTTTGGAATACTCCTTGGCACATGCTTTCACCACCTGGTCTGCAATTCCTCACACAACTCTTTTAAGCATGTTTTCACCTTTTGTGCTCAAAATAATTTAGAATTTTTTTTTTTCTGTAGAGTAGTTTAGAATAAATTGTATGGTTATACAAATGTGGGAAAGTAAAACACATATAAAGAAATTATATGTTACTTATTTTAATTCTTCATCATCACACTTTCAATACAGTCATGGACATTTTGAAATTTGGCTCAGAGTTTCCTGATCGTCTACCAATTGCTTTGATTTATATCTAGCAATAAATCTCAGTTATTTACTCCCCTCTTATAAAATCCCATTATCCATGATCCTCCATGGATTACAGAAGATAATTCATTTTACTTACTGTATTTAATTGCATAGGCTCATAAAAATATTTTGCACGTCTTCCATTAATTATACCACAGCACAGAAGATATCCTTCACTCTTATTTTGTTGCTGTTTTCTTGGTTTTGCATATATATGCTTGTTACCCAAGTATTACACAAAATGATTTAATATTTGTGTCATTTAAAAATCCAGCTTGCTTTCTTCTGGCTCTTATGACAGGCAAATATTTATCTTATTTTCAATGTACCTTGCTGACATTTCTATTGGTATTTTGATTTATTTTCAATGTAATATAAATACAAAGCAGGCAGTCTTACTGTTGGTGTTAATAATGCTTTGGATTGTCTTTTGTCACAACGGCAAATCTGCCACTTATCCATCTGTGCTGTGTAAATGTCCGTCATTATCCAACCCGCCAATATCCTAACACAGGTTCATGGGTGTCCGCTGGAGCCAATCCCAGCCAACACAGGGCGCAAGGCAGGAACAAATCCCCAGACAGGGTGCCAGCCCACCGCAGGGCACATGCACACACACCAGGCTCAGACTAGGGACAATTTTAGGATCGGCAATGCACCTAACTGTCTTTGGACGGTGGGAGGAAACCCACGCAGACACGGGGAGAACATGCAAACTCCATGCAGGGAGGACCCGGGAAGCAAACCCAGGTCTCCTTACTGCAAGGCAGCAGCACTACCACTGCGCCACCATGGCTGTGTAAATGTTTTGCACAAATTGACTAAAAACAGGTTCTATCAAAGCTAGTACATATCCTGTAGCATTTTACACAAAGTACGATTCAGTCCTGGAAGAGGCAACAGTCACACACAGATCACACACACACAGTCACATCTTCTTTCCTTCGCACTGTCGCATTGTGTTTCCAGCCATCTTTTTACTACATCCAGTCTCCTGCATATCCTTCACTACCAAATCTTTCAGTTAGATATTTGGTCTCCCTCTCTTTCTTTGTCCTGACATCTCTAATACTCTTCTTAGCACGCTGCTTTCCTCTTGTCTTTACATTGTAGTCTTCTCTCCATCATCTTCTACCACACATCTTAACCTTTAAACTTACTTAAATAATTTTTTTTTCTGCTTGATACATTTTGTTCACCCACATATCCATCACATCATGTTCACCTCTTGAACCTCCATTCCTTTGGTCTCTCACACCAGGAAATTTTAGTGTTGCCACGTAACCTAAAACACATGGAACACACTCATGTAGAGCACTGGAGTTGCTGAAGTAAAATCCCAAGAAGACATTTCACAAAACACTACGCTTTCCTCCGTTCACTAAACTTCCTCTGAATAACTTCATTTCAAATACCATATTATTTACATATAATGCATATGTCAACTGCAGATATATATATATAGGAGGAGGAGATCCAACAAAGTTAAAGGTAGAGGTAGGGAGTAGACAGAACTGAAGAAGGATAGTAGTAAGTGGTAAGGGTAGCCCTCTTGGTTGTAGAGGTCCTTGACAGGAAGGGGAGGGTACAAGAAGGCAGACAATGGAAGTGACATCAGCACAGGAATGGCGGTTAGACTACTGTTCTAAAGAGGGAGTAGGAGAGATGGCATTAAACAACAGTGCCAAGGTTTGGCAGGTTATTGCCATCACTTGAGCCCTTAAGCTGTAACCCATGTAAAGGACTGTATAGATTATGTATATACAGTATATTATACATAAATAAAATTATTCCAGTTAGTTTGTTGAACAGTTTCGTATAAGATAAGCAATTGAATAAACAGTGAAACACTAATCAGTCAACAGCTCAAAGTTTTTTTTGTGTTTTTTTTATTATTATTTTGATCTACATCACAATGCAAATTAGTTTAGCACTTTGGCTCTGTCAATAATTCTGTCTTTGAAATGATATTAAGATGAAAAATAAGATATTGATTTTTGTTGGTTGCTCAAGGGATGCTCTTTTTTTACAACATATTCAGGTTCAGAAAATAAATAATCACAAGGAACCCATATTGGGAAATAAACAAATGTTAAAATAAATGTAGTTACATTACTCAACACGTACAAGAAAGTAACTATGCTATATAGTTACTTATTATAAAATGTATTGCATTACAAATAGTAGGTTTACTTTTGTGCTACATTTCTTTCTAGTAGAGATATAAAAATCCATACCTGTAATCAAAATAAATCTGTTTCCTTGATAAAAAAGAATATTGCAAATATTCATTCCTAATCCATTCCAGATTAAGATGATAATATAAAGCAAGATTCAGTGCTATTCATTTTATTTTGCAGCTTCTAGTGCTCCTTATTGTAAGCCGTTGTTATTTTTTTAAGAAATCAGTTCTAGCCTTCAGTACAGTGGAACTAAACTCCAGAAAAGCTAATTTTAAATTTAAATGTAGTGGTCAACTTCTTCCTAATTAAAAAAAATGTCTAGTTCTTCATGTGTTGTGAAGTAAATAACATACATCCCCTTTTTCAGTCCTCTAAATTAGCCCAAAAAGATTGAAGGTCTAAGCACTAACTGCTGCGCCTCCAGATAACACTGTTTAAGCATATCTATAGAAAATACTGAAAAAGCTAAAGTGACACTTTATTAATAGGTTTCTGTTCCTGGACTGTAAACACCAATCTCTCTTCTGTGCGACTGAGCCCTGCAAAGAAGTGGTATACCAGCACATTCACTTCTTGCCTTACACTTGGTGGTGCTTCAATTATCACAGTCTCCCAATAACCCTAAACTGGGCAGATTAAATGTACCCCTCAGCACAATTAAATGCATAGCTATAATTTTTGTTAAACTCTTTTCAATTGATTCCAGAGTATATATCTGTTTAACCTCATCCTTACTAGCTGTCACCAGATGACCAGGGGCCTCATGTATAAACAGTGCGTACGCACAGAAATGTTGCGTAAGAACTTTTCCACGTACAAATCGCGATGTATAAAACCTACACTTGGCGTAAAGCCACGCACTTTTCCACGGTACCTCATGCCTTGTCATATGCAAGTTCTCCACTCGGTTTTGCAGACTGGCGGCACCCAGCGTCAAAGCACTGCTACTGTTCCTGTATGGTTACTCATTATTTTCCTGACGCGGCTTTATAAATACGCTGAAACTAACCGCATATTGTTTATTAGTGTAATGCATCTGATTGTAATTAACTCGTAACAATATAATGGTCCAGGGAATAGCCATAGTATTCCAAATACCATAACTGCTTTAGCGTTGTTACTCTCACTTCTCCTCCTTCTTCTTCTTCTTCTTCCAGCTCCTCCCATTAGGAGTTGCCACAGCGGATCATCTTTTTCAATATTACTCTCACTGGAAGACTCGGAGTATTTATATGACTGTATCTGGGTGTGAATCACAGAAGCAGCTGATCGGAAAGAGAATTATCGGTATACAGCTTCAAGGACATGCTGTCTCAGCCACTGCAAAACGTTTTAAAGCCTTTCCTGTACAGACCTCGCGGTTCAGAAACAGTTTCATCCCAAGAACTTTAAATGCACTCAGTCAATAGCACCTTGTAGAACTGTTTGTACTTATAAGTACAATCACCCCACTGTAAACTTGCACTACAGTTATAATATCGCACAACCTGAGCCACTTTATAAAGCGCGTATTTACATATGATGACGATATCATTTTTAAGGTGAAATGCAGCAAAATATGTTTATTAAATTATACAGATAAAACTTTAACTTCATTTAAATAATTTTATATTCTTCACTGGGACTGGCGTTAAGGATAGAATGATTAAACATGTACTACGAAGATATTTCAATGTTCCTTAACACTAGAATTACCAGAGCCTACGAAAAAACTCGTAATTCCGTCCCACCTTAAACTGCTTCTTAAATCCCTTCACACCTCTCCGCCAGCGCCCTTTGTCTTCTAAATGTGCTGATAAAGAGAAGCCGGCTATTCCATCCCCCCACCAATTTAGAACGTGCACGAACTTCTCTCAGCTCATGCCTTGATTGAGTATCTGGGAGTGAAGTGGAGTTTTAGAGAGGAAATAATAGATCGTTGTTTGGAACACACGCATTTCATGTCTGTTCCGTTTCTACAGTAATCTGTGTCAACACATTGTTAAAACAGAAACTTTTTTATATTCTAGTAGTAGATGACAAAATGTAGGCATAAACTATATAATGTATGAAGCCTGAAGTCCAAATAGCAAAGAAACATTTTCACAAGAATAACACAATTGCACTTTTATTCAAACATATAACTGCAGAAACAAAAAGCCGCCTTAACATGCGACATTGACACCAGTTTACTGTAACTGACTCTGTGGCTCAATAGACTCAGCCCCCGGTTGGGAATCAAGGGGTCGCGGGTTTGATCATGCGCCCCTCTATTTTGAGAAGTAAACTGCTCTTGTCTTACTGTTTTAGAATAAAAGCATACTTTTGATTTCAGTCTGTAACAGCCGGTGCAGTTTATTATCCTTGTAAAGGTTAGCTTTTTTTTTTTTTATTCACTTTTCACTCTCTCAGTCGCGTTCAGAATCAATCCATACAACCCCATCTGACACGGCTGTTTTCACTAAAGACGCGCTATAGCTCTGCAGTGTACCACGATGCATACTAACGCTACCCATGGTTCTGACACACAAACGCTGGCGAAGCTGCCTTCTTCGTATCTCACCGTCACTTGCTTTTCGTTTTATTGAGTGTTCCTGCCAGTCCCCGCATGTTGCTGTATGCTTTTTCTTTTGTACTCCAGGACATTCAGAGGAAAGAATGGTAAAGACCAGTAACTTCGGCGCTATATGCAATCATCAGACACTCCCCATCTGCCCATGCCGTTCAAGCACAGGAACATATATTGGTGTAAAAGTATAACAAAAGTGCACTTTTTCCATCGCCTTTTCCTGTAAGAAGCAGTGTACACACTTCTCTCTATCCAGCATACAGCAACATGCGAGGACTGGCAGGAACACTCAATAAAACTGAATAAAAAGAAAATCAAGTGACGGTGAGATACGAAGAAGGCAGCTTCGCCAGCGTCTGTGTGTCAGAACCAGGTGGGGGGGCGTTAGTATGCATCGTGGTACAACGCAGAGCTACAGTATAGCGTCTGTATTCTGTTTCTTTTGTACTCGAGGGCACGCAGAGGAGAGAATAGTAAAGAGCAGTAAGTTCGGCGCTATATGCAATCATCAGACACTCCCCATCTGCCCGTTGTTTTGTTATACTTTTCAATACTTTTTATACTGCTCAAACGGGCATGCTCAAAAAATACACGTGTAATGCCACGAAAAGTGCACGCAGACACTTCATTTCGCAAACAAAACAAGTGCACTTTTATTCAAAACTACCTGTATAACCGAAGAAAAAAGAAGGCAAGTTACAGTAGGCGATTGATACGACAGCTTGCATGGTGCAATGCTAAGAAGTGCTGATTTTCATTCCGTGCTATATGAAATCATCACATTCAAATATTAACAGTTCCCACACACCCAAGGACCGTACTTCCTACATTTACGACACGTGTACTTGTTGCAGTGTACACACCTCTCTGTGCTATGGTTTCTATTACACTGAATGAGCACCTGACACTGTACTTTCTTCCCTGGGGGAAGTCCCGCATCAGAGAATTTCCAGTTCCTGCATAAATTCACACCCGATCTGATGCTGTTCGTTTTCAAATAATATTGCATTAGTGCGATTATATTTTCACATATATTGTCTCTTTCCACGGTGGCGCAGTGGTAGCGCTGCTGCCTCGCAGTTAGGGGACCTGGGTTCGCTTCCCAGGTCCTCCCTGCGTGGAGTTTGCATGTTCTCCCCGTGTCTGTGTGGGTTTCCTCCGGGCGCTCCGGTTTCCTCCCACAATCCAAAGACATGCAGGTTAGGTGGATTGGCAATTCCAAATTGGCCCTAGTGTGTGCTTGGTGTGTGGGTGTGTTTGTGTGTGTCCTGCGGTGGGTTGGCACCCTGCCCAGGATTGGTTCCTGCCTTGTGCCCTGTGTTGGCTGGGATTGGCTTCAGCAGACCCCCGTGACCCTGTGTTTGGATTCAGCGGGTTAGAAAATGGTTGGTTGGTTGGTTGTCTCTTTCTTTCAGGTGTGTAATAGAAACCACAGCATAGAGAGAAGTGTGTACACTGCTTTTTACAGGAAAAGGCGATGAAAAAAGTGCACTTGAATAAAAGTGCACTTTTGTTATACTTTTACACTAATATATGTTCCTGTGCTTGAACGACACGGGCAGATGGGGAGTGTCTGATGATTGCATATAGCGCCGAAGTTACTGGTCTTTACCATTCTTTCCTCTGCATGTCCTGTAGTACAAAAGAAAAAGCATACAGCAACATGCGGGGACTGGCAGGAACACTCAATAAAACGAAAAGCAAGTGACGGTGAGATACGAAGAAGGCAGCTTCGCCAGCGTTTGTGTGTCAGAACCATGGGTAGCGTTAGTATGCATCGTGGTACACTGCAGAGCTATAGCGCATCTTTAGTGAAAACAGCCGTGTCAGATGGGGTTGTATGGATTGATTCTGAACGCGACTGAGAGAGTGAAAAGTGAATAAAAAAAAAGCTAACCTTTACAAGGATCATAAATTGCACCGGCTGTTACAGACTGAAATCAAAAGTATGCTTTTATTCTAAAACAGTAAGACAAGAGCAGTTTACTTCTCAAAACAGAGGGGCGCAGGATCGAACCCGCGACCCCTTGATTCCCAAGCGGGGGCTGAGTCTATTGAGCCACAGAGTCAGTTACAGTAAACTGGTGTCAATGTCGCATGTTAAGGCGGCTTTTTGTTTCTGCAGTTATATGTTTGAATAAAAGTGCAATTGTGTTATTCTTGTGAAAATGTTTCTTTGCTATTTGGACTTCAGGCTTCATACATTATATAGTTTATGCCTACATTTTGTCATCTACTACTAGAATATAAAAAAGTTTCTGTTTTAACAATGTGTTGACACAGATTACTGTAGAAACGGAACAGACATGAAATGCGTGTGTTCCAAACAACGATCTATTATTTCCGCTCTAAAACTCCACTTCACTCCCAGATACTCAATCAAGGCATGAGCTGAGAGAAGTTCGTGCACGTTCTAAATTGGTGGGGGGATGGAATAGCCGGCTTCTCTTTATCAGCACATTTAGAAGACAAAGGGCGCTGGCGGAGAGGTGTGAAGGGATTTAAGAAGCAGTTTAAGGTGGGACGGAATTACGAGTTTTTCGTAGGCTCTGGTAATTCTAGTGTTAAACGTTTTGAAGAATCAGCGCTAAGCTTACAGATGGCTTAACCTCTATTACAGAGCTGATTGTGTGGCGATCGGTTACTTGGGTAAAGAAAAGCACTGACTGCAGTGACGGCTACGCCAATATATATTGAATATAAAACAGAAAGAGAAAATAACAACACAGCTAAAAACACAGCGACAAATTTCAGCAAAAGTTAAATGCTTGTGTCATGAGCACGAGGCGGCTATGCAGTGTCCGCAACGGACGAGGCCATCCATCGTGCATAAGCTACCTTACTGACACGGGCGAAGGAGCCACCGATTCTTCCTCTGCCCAGTGCCACCACAAGCCTAGAGCCGCCCCTGAGTACTGCTGCAATAAATTATTTCATTGAAGTGAAACATGTTTAATAACGTGCTTTAGCTCCTATCATCATGAAAATGATATCACGTATACATCTCAGTATTTTAGTTATTCAGAGAGCTGTAATATCACGAATGTAATGGATTCTGTGTCCAGTTGGAGGAAGAGAGCCGGTTTAAGAAGCAAGTAGTGATTCACACACATAGGCACATAGAAGATCAAATACAAAAAAAAGCATTTAACTTGCTACTTTAATTACGATGGGATTTGAGAAACTGGTTAATTAAACGATTTTAAGATGAAGTTTATGATGTTCTACTTTAATGACAAAATAAACTACGTGATTAAAGTGGAAATGTCGAGATTGAAGTTGACATTTCGTGCTTTTCCCCACTGTGTGCCTTTTTTCTCTGTACCCTAATAATCTTTCATATGACACTCAGACAGTGGGCTACAACTCGGCTTTTCACAGCGACTTTGATATGTGACTTCTTTTTTATTTCCGGCACTGTGCGATTTTGTGAAGCGTGAGCTTTCAAGTTTCTCCAACACGCTATGTCACTCAATCAACTTCCTTTTGTTGATTATACCACGGTTTATTTGAACAAATAGTATGTTTTTCCTTTGCCTCCACTTGGTATTCGCTGAAATTCTTATATTTCCCCCCGTGCTTTTCCCATTGTCTTTTCACAGAAGGCTGAGTTTAAGGGCGATTTATATTCATTTGCATATTCAAAGAGGCGTAATTCTGGGAGGAGTTGGGGCGTTCGTTACATAAAGCGCGTGCACGAGCGTTAGTTTTCACGCTGATCGGGATTTATGTAGCGGAAGAACGTGGAAGTTGGAGTACGCACAGATTCCTGCATCTGGATTTTTCTGTGCGTAAGCACATTTCGGCTTTTGTGCTTATGCCATGTTATAGTGCGAGTTCTACGCACGGCGTTATACATGAGGCCCCAGGCGATTTTAACATAGCCTCTACAACCATTAACATTTAGACTCCCAATCTTGAAATTATTCATTTGGAATTTCTGGCAATAAAACAACAGAAAACAAGCAACAAATATGATGTTACAGCCCCAGCAGGCAAGGTATTTGGTGAAAAAAGTCAATACTTTTGTGAAATAATGCAGTAATAATAACTATCATATTTTTTGGACAGAATTAAGCTTCCATTGTAATGCAATAATACACAAACACAGCATATTGTGGAATACTGGGGTGCTTCAGTAGCCCTAACCCTTATACAAAAGCACAATATCCACAGCAAAATGCAGCACCAAAGCACAGTCCTTTCAGCTCCAGTCCTCCTCAGCAGCTTTGGCCTTCTTCCTCCTTGAGTAGAGGTGATTGTCCCTTTTATAAGACACCAGGAAGGACTCCTGGTGTCCTTCAAACTTGTTCTGGCAGCACTTCCTGGTGTGGTGAAAGTGCTTCCAAATAGGGCCCAGTAAACATCGCGTTACTTTAAAATATAGACTAAGTACATAATGCATGTAATACTACAAGGGACAGTAGTGGCTGGGAAATGATAAATATTTTTCTAACTAACTTAGCCAGGATTGAGTTCCTCCTATAACTTCCACAACTGCAATAGGACCAAGTCAATGTCAATGTGTTAATCAAGTCTGTATTCCTCAGCAACTGATTTTCTGGGGAAGGAGTGAGGTATCCTTGACTTATCTTCAGAGTCTGATGATAGTTTGTGCTAATCATTATCAATAAACAACACAGAAACCATCTAGCTGAGCCCGGTGACCAGTAAATACTTTTAATAGACTTGGATTAATTTGGTGCTACTTCATTAACAATGTGTGAAGTGTTGTCAAATGAACTGAATTAAATGATCACATTTAAGTGTTGCATTAAAGAATGTAATTGAATAATTGTTAATGGTGATTAATCAGCAGCCTTAATGTTTGTGTGTTTGCTTAGAGAGATAGATGTTACAAAGGCAAAGACTTTGCTATCACTTTCAGTTGGAAATTTTAATTCTTCTACCATATACAAAATTGTCACTTATATCTGCTATGTGAAAATATAATATTTTCCTAGACATATTTTCTAGACCTACAAATGCTCATAAAATGTGCAACTGATTGGACATTAAAACATATTTGGGTCAAAAATGCATGAACTTCTGATTCACAATCATTCTGCTGCAGACTTCAATTTTTTAGACTATCTCCTTTAAGTTTTAATGGGAAGTTAAAGCTGATGCATTTTTTTGCTTTATACCTCTGTCAAATGTTTTACCCAAAATGAAGCTATCGAAAAATATCAGATGGTGCAGAACCAAACTTTGTTATGGTGTACCAAAATGTGTTATTAGGGCGATTACAATAAAATTGATCATTTACAAAGAAAGATTAATAATTGAAGAACTTTGTTCATTTGAATACCATCACAAAAATGAACACAATGTAAAATCAGCTATAAACTATTTGTTAGGACCTGGAGTAAGATGCAGAAGTGAACTACAGAAAGATTTAATGGACACAAATTCCTAACTTTTATATTCTTCATGGTTAATGCTACAATGCAAGCTTAGTCAAAACACTATCATACTCAGCTTTTGTAACATTGATAATAATGCTTGAAGGGTGCCTGTCTAATAGAAAAAAAAGGTTTTAACATCTTATCATGGAAATTATTATACAGTTAACACAAGAATTACCAAAGCCTACGAAAAAACTTGTATTCCCGTCCCACCTTAAATCCCTTTGCACCTCTCCGTCAGCATCTTTTGTGTTGTAAATTTGTCGATCAACACAAGCAGCAAGCAGCCTGCTATCCCATCCCCCCGCCCAACGCTACAGTTCAATTCGCAAAGAAGGTTCTCAGTGCTCATGCTTTATCTTGGAGAGAAGGGCTGGAGTTGCAGAGGGTAAATAACATATTGTCATTTAGAATACATACATTTCATGTGTGTTCCGTGTCTACAACAATCTATGTAAACACACCGTTTATCACTTTACACGCCAATTCATTGTGCAGGTTTGGTGTGTTACTGTTTGGCTCTTTCATGTGTTAAAATGTCATAAAAAGATGAGTGGTAAACTCAGATTTTTATTGAGTATGTCTTTCATGAAGCATAAAGAAATTAATATCATGTTGGTTATTTTATTCATAAGCAGATAACTTGTACCTAGAAAATGTTCTATCAGGTTTTACATGTTTAAGATATTTATTTGGCTCATAACTGCAAAATTATGATTCTTGCTGTAGTGAAATTTATTATTATTCTGTACTTTACTCTAATTGGTGTTACTGATCTTTTTTCAGTAACCCGATTGATATCTTTTCAGTGCTTTGACCATGTTTCTAATTAGAAAGCAATGTTCATTTTGAATTTCAACATTTCTACCTAATACAAAAGCAACAAAGTGCTTGTAATTTTTCTTGTTATGTTCTCTTTAAGATTATGTTATATATTATGTTATAGATGTGGCATCAGATAGTGGCAACATGCTGCATGTTGGTCCTGACAGATTGGTGTGTTTTATTATTTTCATGTAATATTCATTATTTTTGTAGTGCCAATCCACAGTTTTTACTTATTATTTTATGCCATACCCTTTAAAGTACTGGAGTGAGCATTCAGGATTCAGCTTTTAGCTAGTTAAAATCTGATCTCCAGTCTTCAGTTACTGTTATCAACACAAATGACATGGCTCAACCACGAATAACCTGATGAACAGAGCTGGGATACGTGCATTAAAAAGAGGTGTGCAGGTAAGAACACATTGCAGCCTTTGATTTTCTTTGCCCAAATATTTTCTCACCAATTAGTTCTCACAAATACTATGATATCAGCAAAAATCAGTTTTAGAGAGAGACATAAAATGGTGCATATCCTTGTTTCTGGGAAAAGTAGCTGAACCCTCAGACACCAGATTCAAAGATAATTTCCTGTCTACTATAATGCAGGATTAAATAACCAAGGAAAAACAGAGGAGGTGATGTGTGTTTTTTGTTAAATGATGTGTGTTTCGTAAGTGTAAAAACTGTCTCACAAAACTGCTCACCTGATCTGGAAAATTTAATGGTCAAGTGCCAATCTGTTTACCTTCTAAAATACTTCTTAAGTGCTCTTAATCCCAAAATAAGACACCATCAGCATTCACTGATAATCTGTATCACACCATTACAAAATACAAACGTTTACATCCTTAGGGACTTATCTATCATTTCTTGGGTCTTCAACAAATTAATTGCAATGAACATACATGCTAATGTCATCGACATGTCACCTACCTGATCTGAGGTACTAGCACAGTGGATCACTGTTACACCAGGAGCAAAGACTCGCTATTATGGCCTCCCCTTGGACAATCAGATCACTTTTCAAAATTCCTACTACCTGTTTGCAAGCACAGAAGCAAGTTAACAACAGCAGTATGGATATTGAACTAAGGAGGCAGAAGAAAAGTTACAGGATTGGTTTGGATCAGTAGATTGAGATAATGTTTAGAGGTTCTTCATTAGATTTGAAGTTCCATCAAAAGTGTGTGGATGAGTTTGCACCTATGGAAACAATCTGCTTATTTCCTAATAAGAAAACATGGATCATCAGAGGCATCCATAATTTACTAAAGACTTGCACTAAAACTTTTCAGATCTATGATTTCTCTCCCAGGTTAATTTAACACTTTAGGTGCTTGCTTTGATCAAAATAGCCAAATTCCTTTCACCCGGGTTCCTGCAGCACTGCATGATTCAACCTTCCCTGTCTTTGTACTGTAGATTACAAAAGGAGGATTTTTAAATTGACATCCATAAATCAGACAGTCTGGATTGATGTGTTTTAAATCCTCCAGTGGCCAATTACCGTACATAATGTTTTTAACAGACATATTTTTAATGTCTCACTAAAATAATCTGTGGTTCCTATTTGTTTTTAAATGACCACAGTTATTCTGGTACCAAAGAAAGTAAAGGTGAACAATGTAAACAACCACTGACCCGAAGCACAGACTCCCATTGTGATGAATTATTTGAGAGAGAGAGGTTCTGGGACACATTAAGTATAACATTTCAAATAATTTACACCAACAACTTTTTTCCTTTTTGCCATACCATAACTTGTCAACAGAGAACACCATATTCTTTGCATTTAATATGATTCTGGTACAACTGGAGTATAAAAACTGATATACCAGAGTACTGCTTATAAACCAGTAGTAAATATGGTTGTACCATTAAAACTTTTTACCAGGCTCTCAGACTTAGTGCCATCCACTGCAACTAGATTTTAAACTGTGGATGAAGATGATCAGTCGCTGTGACTTATTTGGAAATACCATCTCTGATGATCATATGTGTAAACAAAACATCTTGATTATTGTCGACATCATGTTACTCTACAGAATAATAGCAGAAAAGGCCAAAAATGTCAAACAAGATGCTTAATTAAAAGCAGTAATGAATAATTATATCTAAATACTAAGAATGAACAAAGACCAAACACAGATTCAAACAATATCAAACAAATGAATAAAGTACAATAATACAGTTGTGTGATTAACAGCCAGTGCCAAGATAATTTACAAAAAATAGGAGAGCAATATCTTACTCAAGCAAAACTTGTTCAGTTCTTTTGAATAACAATAAACCTTATTGGGGATGTCTGAATTCACATAAAGTTATAAACAATGGAATAAGAGCATTGAAGTTTAAATGAAATAAAAGTTCAGGTAAATGCAAGATCTGCCTGGCATTAGATCTGCAACCACTTTAGACCTCCAGGACCAGCAAGTAAGCACCCAAAAGTATTCACAAGTGTTCCAAATGCTCTGTTTTACTCGTGAATCTCTGTGCACAATTAATCTGTTTGTTGTTTAGATACAATGGCTTACTGTAGTTGTGCACTGATTAGTGTTTCTGACTTACAGCTCTAGATTTTGAAACTCCTGATTGGTCACTGCCTTTATGCAGTTTGCTTGAGCGTAATGTGTGCAAGTAAGATGGGTTGACATCCTTCTCAAGGCTGACTGGCACTGCTGGAATAGGCACCAAGCATAAGCAGATTTAGAAACAGGTGGTGTTTGGATGTGGACTTAACAATTTACGAAAGGTAATGTAATGTAAATTAATTAAAAAAAAAAAACTTTTAAAATTTTTACTTCTGCAGAATTCTATAAACATAACCAGAATACACCGAATTATCATTGCTTACCAGCAGAAATCATATATGGCATATTATCAACCAGAAATGGGGACAGGAATACCTGTTAAGTTCAAAATTGTAAGCATGCAACCTGAAGAAAGACAGCACAAAAGCAAAACTGGAAGGCAGAACATACCAACAGAGCTACCGTAATTAAATCAAATATAAAAGATTTTGTTCTGGTAAAAAAAATATTATTTATATAAATCCCTTCACACACCCAAACATTGAACAACCCAGAAAGCACTATAAGTAGGGCCAGTTTACACTTATCAGTAAACCTGTCTATCTATGTAAACCTGGAGAAAGTACAAATTCCATATAGAAGGAATCTTAGAGCTTATAGACACCAGTCCTAAATATCATGGTATCTTCAAAACCAATTTAATGGGTGTTTGTCAAATATCTTATTAAGATGAAGGGACAATTTGGCACTTACTTAATGAAGTACTTTTTTCCTTTCATTGTTTACCTAATAAGCAGATCATAGACAAGCTGTTTATTGTTTGCAACACTTCTTAGTGGAGCAGCACACTACAGCTGGTTGGACATATTTTATATTGTTTTTTTGATTTGTGCTATTTCTGTTGTTTTCATTGTCTATTTAGTTAGTAATCTTACATTATTTCAGGAATGCATCTTCGTCCCATCATCATGACATCACAAATATTGGATCTAAACAGAGGTGAAGACAAAGCGATTGTGTTCTCCACTGTAAAAGAAGCCCTGGGACAGTGGTAAGACTGCTCTTCTTATATGATTTTAGAATTGCCAGACTGTCGCATTTGGTTTTGACAATTTTAATTTTACTTAAAGTATATTTTACCTTTGTGCCTGTTAACAATTGGAAATCCTGTTTTGACCCATTAGCATGTTTTATGCTTTTGCTTTAGGCAATTATTTTCGTTCATGAGACTTCAGTATTTTGCAAGCTTTATTTTCATTTTACTTCCTTGCTGAGGTAAAACATTCTTTATTTTTTTTTCATTTAAAATTTTAAGTGTGTCACACCACCATTTTAGAAACTTTACAGGCAGATAATGGGTTACTAAGAACAGCCTCCCAAACAGCACCACAAGTCATGTGAAGAAAACTTGCTTATACATTCAAGCATAGCATCAGTAGTCCTTTGTTAGAGATTTGACCTGTGAACAAGTGTGGTTTAGTGATTTAGGTTCTGCCATTCGGCTTTTCGATTCCTCGCTTTCTCGCCTCTGTTTTAGTGTTTTGGCTCCTTTTAAATAAAAGTATTATAGTAAACATAGCAAATCATAGACTCTTGAGAAACTTTTTTTGTTTTCAGTTTCTTTGTCAAAAAACTCTGTCATGCATGTGTGTCAGAAGATCACCTTCCAGGTTCACCAGAGGTACAGTATGTACCACCACTCCAGGATGAGAGGGGGTGCTGTCACTAATTATGTCGTCTTCCCTTCCCTCCAAAGCCATTGAGCGCAACTGGTCCCAGCCTTTTCGGCCTGGCTGCTACAGAGCCTGGAAACCCCAGACACTTAGTGTCTATTTGTGGACTAAGCGCACTGCATGATGGGGCGCCAACACAAACTGACCAGATCAAGAGAGCCGTTTGACAGCTGCCCCAAGACTACATTGGAAAGTTGTGGGTTTTTTTTTAACACACCAATGAGCACCTGGATTTAGTATCAGTTATTAAAAGAAATGAATGGGACATTTCATTGTATCCCAACATTTCTTCTTTCTGTGGCAATTCTCTCGACTGACAACAACAGACACATGTCCTTGTCTGTTGCTAATTGCATCTTAACAGTTGTTCTCTCTCTTTTCCTTTTTGTCAGCAGAGTATTCGAACGGTTTGGCTGGAGGCAGGTGGTTAGCTTCTGTGGTATGGTCCAACCATCATTTTTGCCTCTTTCAGCATTTTATTTTGTGTGTTATTTCTTATGTTTGTTTGTTTTGGTGGTTTTACATAATTCGTTCAAACAGGCAGGTGCTCACACTAACTGCATACATTCAGGTGAAGCAAGCATGGATGAGCACAATATGGTAATTAAATCCTCCTTTTGTTTGTCTCCTTGTCATTTTTCAGTGGCATAGTTTGTGCAAAAATAATGTTTATATATCATGTCACAAGTACTGTAAATACCATCATAAAGAGTATTTATTATTATGAGGATATGTTCATTTTTAACCTGAATTTGAGAGACTACCCTTATGGATAACTTTGTCATGTGGAAAATGTCAATAAATTAAAATTACATTATTGACCAGAGGACCTGTAACACTTCATTTCTTTCTTAAATTTGCAGTAGTACTAATTTGAATGACCTATTCCTAATAATCATCTTTTAAGCTGATCTTAACTTGTGTACTCCTATTTTATGATGTAGAAATAGTAAGGAAATAAGCTAAACATTGATTAATACAAATGTGCCTGTAGAAAGAGGACTGTAACTTAGTTACATAAAAGAAGCCAATGAATATTTGCAATTTATTGGCAATAAAAAAACTGTACATTTTAAAAATATTCTTTAGATGAGAACTAGAACTTAATAACATTATTCATACAGTCAGAGTGTGTGGCACTTTTTTTGTCAAGTTTTCCCAGGAATACTGGAAATTTCCAGTATCAGGGACCAAATCGACATATGGCAATATGTGCTAAATACAACCTAAGTTTTATTGGTATTGTAGAAGATGGGGCAGTCTCAAACGATCCCCAAACTCTGAATGATGCAAGAATCCAAAAAATAACTATAAACAAGAGTGTTATTTCATGTCATTTTCTAACCTGCTTAATCTAGGCCTGGGTTCCTGGGGGATGGACGGTGGTATGGCATGAGTAAAACCCAGACAGGGTGCTGAACATGTACATACACACCCAATACGATCATAGCATTGACAATTCACTTAACCTCCATGTTTTTGGATAGTGTGAGTAAGCAAAAAAACCCAAAGAGAGATCACGCAAACACAAAGTGAACATGCAAATTCAGGACACAAACCCTATTGTCCATACTGTGAGGCAGCAGCACTACCATTCAGCCACACGTAAAGACAAGTGTTAGAAATATAATAACAGCAAGGGATAAATAAAAGTAAATAAAAAGATAAAGCGGTAAAAAATATGTATCACAGTACCTGTCTAAAGCAACTGCTGCCCTTCCTAATACAAGTGTGGTGACTAATCTGTGATGTTTGTTTGTTCGTGTATTAAGGACTATATATTGTGCCCAAAATCCAAACACTCCCCTATTATCTTTCTTTTTACTCCACACTCATATAGTACACTGACAGTAGTGGACCTTTAACACTAGAATTACCAGAGCCAACGAAAAAACTCGTAATTCCGTCCCACCTTAAATTGCTTCTTAAATCCCTTCACACCTCTCCGCCAGCGTCCTTTGTCTTCTAAATGTGCTGATAAAGAGAAGCTAGGAGCAGCCGGCTATTCCATCTCCCCCACCGACTTAGAACGTGCACGAACTTCAGCTTGATTGAGTATCTGGGAGTGAAGTGTAATTTTAGAGTGGAAATAATAGATCGTTATTTGGAACACACGCATTTCATGTCTGTTCCATTTCAACAGTAATCTGTGTCAACACATTGTTAAAACAGAAACGTTTTTTATATTCTAGTAGTAGATGACAAAATGTAGGCATAAACTATACAATGTATGAAGCCTGAAGTCCAAATAGCAAAGAAACATTTTCACAAGAATAACACAATTGCGCTTTTATTCAAGAATATAACTGCAGAAACAAAAAGCCGCCTTAACATGCGACATTGACAGCAGATTATTGTAACTGCCTCTGTGGTTCAATAGAATCAGCCCCCGCTTGGGAATCAAGAGGTCACAAGTTTGATCCTGCGCCCCTCCGTTTTGAGAAGTAAACTGCTCTTAGTCTTACTGTTTTAGAATAAAAGCAGACATTTGATTTCAGTCTGTAACAGCCGGTGCAATTTATGATCCTTGTAAAGGTTAGCTTTTTTTTAATTCACTTTTCATTCTCTCAGTCGCGTTCAGAATCAATCCATACAACCCCATCTGACACGGCTGTTTTCACTAAAGGACGCTATAGCTCTGCAGTGTACCACGATGCATACTAACGCCCCGGGTTCTGACACACAAACACTGGCGAAGCTGCCTTCTTCGTATCTCACCGTCACTTGATTTTCTTTTTATTCAGTTTTATTGAGTGTTCCTGCCAGTCCCCGCATGTTGCTGTATGCTGGATATTTTCACATGTATTGTCTCTTTCTTTCAGGTGTGTAATAGAAACCACAGCATAGAGAGAAGTGTGTACATTGCTTCCTACAGGAAAAGGCGATGGAAAAAATGCACTTGAATAAAAGTGCACTTTTGTTATACTTTTACACCAATATATGTTCCTGTGTTTGAACGACACGGGCAGATGAGGAGTGTCTGATGATTGCATATAGCGCCGAAGTTACTGCTCTTTACCATTCTTTCCTCTGCATGTCCTGGAGTACAAAAGAAACAGCATACAGCAACATGCGGGACTGGCAGGAACACTCAATAAAACTGAATAAAAAGAAAAGCAAGTGACGGTGAGATACGAAGAAGGCAGCTTCGCCAGCATTTGTGTGTCAGAACCCTGGGGGTGTGGCGTTCGTATGCATCGTGGTACACTGCAGAGCTATAGCGCGTCTTTAGTGAAAACAGCCGTGTCAGATGGGGTTGTATTAATTGATTCTGAACGCGACTGAGGGAATGAAAAGTGAATTAAAAAAAAGCTAACCTTTACAAGGATCATAAATTGCACCGGCTGTTACAGACTGAAATCAAATGTACGCTTTTATTCTAAAACAATAAGACTAAGAGCAGTTTACTTCTCAAAACGGAGGGGCGCAGGATCGAACTCGTGACCTCTTGATTCTCAAGCGGGGGGCTGATTCTATTGAACTACAGAGGCAGTTACAATAAATTGCTGTCAATGTCGCATGTTAAGGCGGCTTTTTGTTTCTGCAGTTATATTTTTGAATAAAAGCGCAATTGTGTTATTCTTGTGAAAATGTTTCTTTGCTATTTGGACTACAGGCATAATACATTATATAGTTTATGCCTACATTTTGTCATCTACTACTAGAATATAAAAAACGTTTCTGTTTTAACAATGTGTTGACACAGATTACTGTAGAAACGGAACAAACATGAAATGCGTGTGTTCCAAATAACGATCTATTATTTCCACTCTAAAATTACACTTCACTCCCAGATACTCAATCAAGCTGAAGTTCGTGCACGTTCTAAATTGGTGGGGGGATGGAATAGCCAACTGCTCCTAGCTTCTCTGTATCAGCACATTTAGAAGACAAAGGACGCTGGCGGAGAGGTGTGAAGGGATTTAAGAAGCAGTTTAAGGTGGGATGGAATTAAGAGTTTTTTCGTAGGCTCTGGTAAATCTAGTGTTAAACCTCTGTTCAAAGAAACTTCTGTGGTCAGATGTGACCATTTAATTGCACTAGAGACACCAATTAATGGCTCTTTTAACAGTCCCTGGTAGCTCTACACCTCTGATTTATCAGAAGACCTTAAAGGATTACACCTAGTGTCCAGTAGAGGGTCTTACAACTCTTCCCAAATTTATGATGTTGCTCTACACCCTATCATAGTTACACCCAGGTTGTGCTATTACTTTTGTAATGTTCCCTCTGCCTATATCTCATCCATGGTACACTACACACTCAAAGTCATACTGTTGTGAGAGATGGCCGGCAGCTCATCAAAGCGAACACATCCAGGCCACTAGATGGAGTCCTCCCTGCAGCACTGAGGTGCCCTGAATTCCCGCAAGACATTGTGGGAGATGGAGTTCGACTTCACAGCCCTGCTGGGTGCCGTGGGTGCCATCAGGTGATGCTGCAGGGAGACACAGGGATTTCTATTTTCCTTATAGCCCGGAAGTTCTCCCAAGTCACAGGGACGGAAGAACAGAAGTACTTCCGGGCTGACGAAAAAAATGAATCTTCAACTGACCCGGAAGTGCTAGTGAATCACATGGACTGAAGGACAGAAGCACTTCTGGGCCATTGACTATTTAAAGGACTATGGGAAACCCAGCAAGCTGAGCCAGAGTTGGAAGGTAGAGTGACGGAGCTGCTGGGAGGAGAGGAGGATCTTTATCGTTATTATTATTGTATTATTATTGACTAGCAAAATACCAGCGCTTCGCAGCGGAGAAGAAGTGTGTTAAAGAAGTTATGAAAAAGAAAAGGAAACATTTTAAAAATAACGTAACATTTGCTTTCTATTCGTTTGCATAAGCACAGTCCTTCACCAGCAATTTTGTGTAGGTATTTTAGACTTAGTTTACTGTTCAGGTACCCATTTCCTTTATTTAATCTGCGACTTCTCCGCTGTTTTTTTGTTTGTTTATTACGATTATAGTTATTTCTTGCTTCCCTTCTTTGGCTGACTGCCTGCCCATATAAGGCGCTGCAGTGTCTTCATTCCTTTCCTTGGTTCGCCAAGGAAGCAGGATTTTTATTTAATCCACGGGTTCTCCGCTGTTTTATTGTTCGTTTATTACGATTGTTATAGTTATTGTGTAGGTATTTTTTTACTGTTCAGGTACCCGTTTCTTTTATTTAATCCGTGGCTTCTCCGTTGTTTTATTGTTCGTTTATTACGATTATAGTTATTTCTTGATTCCCTTCTTTGGCTGACTGCCTGCCCATATAAGGCGCTATGGTGTCTTCATTTCTTTCCTTGGTTCGCAAAGGAAACAGCCTTTTTATTTAATCCACAGATTCTCCGCTGTTTTATTGTTCGTTTATTACGATTGTTATAGTTGTTTTGAAGGTATTTTAGACTTAGTACCTTGTTCAGGTACCCATTTCCTTTATTGTTTCAACCGTACCCCCATTAACATGTCTATCGAGGTTTCCATGCCCAGAGATGGCGCCTGCCTTTTCTCTGTGTTACATATTGCACAGACATATCAGGCTCACTTTTGATATTCGGAGGGACATTGTGTCTTATGTAGTGAATGACTGGGACAGGTTCAAAGTGTGGACTGACCCCACGTCTTCTCATTAAACTTGTATCTCTCGAATATCGTTTTCGTCATAGGCATGACAAATGCCAGCGGCAGCGTGTCTATAAACTTAATTTAAACTTACAGTTTACACCGTGCTTTGTTTCCACAGTAGCTGCACTTATGAATATGCTTGTATGCGTCACTCGCTTCATATTCTTTTGCTGCCTTCTCAATTGTGTAATGCGTTTTTTGTTCAGCGCTCTTTGGAGCTCGACCTTGTTCTCTGCGTGCTGCGTTCACAGTCAGTTCACGTGAGCCGCTCGGAGTACATGCATCGAAGGTTCTCAGCTGTGCTTGTGCTATCTCGTGCGATGTCCACGGCTTTATTTAATGTTAGCTAAGACCTGGCACTTAAAAGTTTCTCTCGCACTTTCGCTGAGTTTGTGCCAAACACCACCCTGACCATCTCATCTTCATTTGCATAATCAGTCCTTCACCCACGAATATTTAGCGGCAGAGTGTTTCTATTGGATTGCCGCTAACGGACGGCCTTATATGGGCAGGCACTCAATTACATGGGAGGCGTGACGATGAGGGACGCAACTCCGCCTCACACAGCGACCGAGCTGCAGGCTATGGCCATATATATGTACATAAGTAGGTTCCAGTTATGACCGTTACGCGTAGAATTTTGAAATGAAACCTGCCTAGCTTTTGTAAGTAAGCTGTAAGGAATGAGCCTGCCAAATATCAGCCTTCTACCTACACGGGAAGTTGGAGAATTAGTGATGAGTGAGTCAGTCAGTCAGTCAGTGAGTCAGTCAGTCAATGAGGGCTTTGTCTTTTATTAGTATAGATTTATTAGCTTATGGTGGTGATTGTGGTGTCTACTGTGGCACAATATCAGAAAAAAGAAATTAAAATTATTTTTAATACTTCTACCTGATGTCTGGACGTTTGTCTGAGGTGTTTCACGGGGCGACCCCTAGTGTCACACTGTCCTTTGGTAGTATCCACACTTTTGAGATGTATAGCAAGTGTCAGCATGCATTTTATATATATATAAAAAAATCACATCCATTTATGACACACATATTAAAAAAAGCACAAAATACCCGCAGCCCTGACCATGCTTAACACTACACCACATTATAACAAAGTAAAATAGAAAATATTGTGGAGGAAAGGGAAATATCTTCATGTAATACAAGACAATTTTTAAATGGGGTAAAATAATTGTGTGGTGCTGATTCCTTGAAGTGCTTGTTCCTCGGTTCAGTTGCCAGCTAGAAAGCCATCTGAGTGGCATTTACAGTATGTGTTCCTTCCAAGTTGATGGAGTTTTTCTTTAATCACATTGACTCTCTCCATCAGTTTAAAGATGCACAATTCAGGTGACTGGCATATTTAAAATTGACTCGGGCAAGAAAGTTTCTTGGGACCAGACTGGCATTCCTTTTAGTAAATAGCCATGACATATTTTCTTTCCCTGGAAAGCTGTCCTGGATAAGGTTTTAAAAAATGGGTAGAGAAAAGAAAATGCAGCAAAGGCAATGACCCATCAAAGATGCCTAATCCAATTTTAAATGCTCCACATTAATACACATGATTATGTATTTCTGTATGTGAACAAACTGTTCTTTGAACAGTTTTTATATAATACACACTGTTATTACCTTTCACTTTGCTAAGAATGTTTTATTCATAGACAGTGCATCAGATGTTAAGTACTGTGAAGTCTTTACCACTGAGTCACAGATATTTTCTGAGAATTGTAGGTGGTTTCCCCTCTCAGCTCTGTCCTATATCAGTTTTAGCTATACAGAATATTTGCTGCAAGAGCATGATGGAAACCAGCTTTATGCATCATTCAGCTTGCAAAAGATGTATGGCTTCAGTTCCTTAATAATGTCATTTTGGTTGAATGCTATTAACAGATTACCCCAGCCTAGGGCAGTAGAGCATGTGCAAGGAAAAGATAACCTTGTGTTCGTAATTTAATATTAACTGTTTTCTCTATAGTACCTCTTTCCACTACATTAACAGCAAACCAATACGGCCTTGTCCCCTCAGGTCCTATTCTTCAGTGAAAAACGGATTACAAGATAGCAAGTTCCTGAAGATTTCCAATGAAGTATTACAAATCACTCAATGCCTGATCCAGAGAAATGGAAAATAAACAGGCATAGATTTAATCAAATTTAATTCCTCCAATTTAGCTTTACTGCACATCAAAGGATGCTTTCATTAATGTCTTAGAGGACAAATTTAACAGCATTTTTTCCTTCTTCATTTTTTTTTTGAAAGACTCCAGTTCTCTTCAGCATAAATGCATATAAAGAAAACAGTTCGGCAGAGTAATACGGTGACACTGTTTAAGAAGAAAATCAAAATTGGACGACATTTAAGACATTTACGAAAAAACCCTCTTTATGGAGTTTTATCCTATTCCATCCCTGGAAGCTAAATTTATATCCTGCATTAGCTATCATAGCAGTGGAGTATTAGTCTTCTCCCTTTGCAACCAGTTCAGGGCAGAGTGACGCCCTATCACTCACTAGCACTCACATATACAGGCATTATAGGTTTATCTCATCTCCTACAGCAAGTACTGGGCCCAATTCATTCCTTCAGGCTACTTTACTAATAACCTATTTCTTATCAGGGCCTCTCCACCTCAGCTTGTGATCAAAGACCCAATTAATGGAGTGGGGAAAGGTGAAGCATTCAAATAATGGAGACAGCTGTTTTGCTCTGTTCGAGAAAATCCATTTGTATTGTTATCGCAGCCCACAGTTCCCCAGCTCCTGCTTAATTCAGCCTTCTTCTCTTTCTGCTGCTGATAAAAAGCCACAATGAACTTAGAAGAGAAAGGCAGAAATATCACAGTATTTCAACTCTTCCCAGGGTTTATCAACTTAAAAGTGGAAATACACAGAGATAAAGAGAGGAAGTGTCCAACAAAAGACTATAAAGAAAGAAAAAAATAAGAATTCTTAAAGATTACTTTTTTGTTGTTCCTTTTGTAATTTATTTTAGGAGGCCTGAAATGTATGGAAAATTAAAGGTCAATTTAAAAATAATTATTCACCTATTTAATATGAAATTAAGCAAGTCGTTTGTTTTGCTTTACATTTTACAGCATTTAAGGCGTACATAGCAGCACTCTATCTCTGTCCTTTTGTACTATTTATTTAATTGACATCTTGTGCTGCACTCCAAGTCAGCTTTATGTTTGGTGCCTCACAGCTGCTGGAGCACTGGACCATTTCTGGCCTGATTGCATTTTGCAAAGACTCTGCATTTTCTTCAGTAGTCTATGTAAGCACTCTGCATTCCTCTGCTGTTTAAAGAAAAAATTGCTTTTGGGTCAGATGTTGATGTATAAATTAGCTGGGTGTGATTGAGTGTGCTCTGTGAAGGGCTGGTGCTTCCAGAACAGTCAATAGCCCCCCATGACTCTGAAATGGAGAGTAACACTATCAGGAAAATGAATGGTCATATAGTAACAGACACCACCCTGCAAGGAATTTGTGCTGGTCCCATGCTGACAGTTTACAGTTGTGCGCTATTCCACACTAGTAGGAAGTAGTAGGACTAGTGAGATGTAATGGACTAGAAAGAAGACTGTAAACCACAAAGCTGCTGCTGTGTGAAAAGTAATTGTTCATCTGTACTAGTGAAGTGTTTTGAGATGGTGCTCACTATAGTAATGTGCTATATAAACTGTTATCCCAGTGACTGCATTCCATTTGCAACAATGTTCACTGAGTTTTCATGCAACTGTTTTTCAGCCTACCACATGCACATCAGAAGTGGTCATCTAAGAAAGTTCAAGCCTGGCCAGTACTTGGATGGAAGACCAACTAGGAAAAGATTGGGTTGCTGCTGGAAGAGGTGTTGGAGAGGCTAACAGAGCACTTATCTTGTGGACTGTGTGTGTGTATCCCCAATGCCCCAGAGTGCAGTGTGGGGACCCCATGCTGTAAAAATAGCATGGTCCTTCAGATGAGATGGAAAACTGAGGTCCTGACTCTCTATCATCATTAAGGATCTCTGAGTATCCTTCATAAAGAGAAGGATGTATTCCAATTTTCAGGATGTAATTGTCCCTCTCTCTCACCCCTTAACCATCTAATTGCTAATGTGTGGTAAGCATATTGGTGTAAAATGGCTACCGTTGCATCATTAAGGTGGATGCGGCACACTGGTGGTGACTGAAGTGGCTCCTTACTCTCTATGTAAAGTGCTTTGAGTAGTGAGGTGTAAATATTATTATTACTATTATTATTATTATTATACCAGTACCAATGGATTGCTCCTAAAAATGCTAGTATTCACCCAGTTATTCATTAATAATAAATAAATAAATTACATTTATATAGCTCTTATTTTGCTACTCAAAGCACTTTGACAGAGGGGAACCACTTCAACCACTGATATGTTTAATTCAGTCGGCCTAATATAGTAATAATATAGATTTATTTTATTTGCCTATGTTACGTATTGCCTTTATATTAGCACAGGGAATTCCAGAAATCTGCCAGCCATTACAGAACTTTAGCAAAATTCTTATTTTCTTTGTGTGAAGCATATTAATAATGTGCTGAAACTATTAATCTGTTAGGCTATGAACATGGTACGTTGTGTCTTTTTCTCATGATCACCTACCTACATGCATGGTCTTCTTCATTTTAATTATGCCAACATCTGCAAATACTTCAAAAAATAAAGGCATATTTTTTTAAATCTTAAGGCATATTAGACTTAATAGAGCAACCACCAATGCAGTCATTAAACTCAAAGAAGGATTATTTTAATTTTTCAATCAATGATGTAATTTCAAGTAAATTGAACAAGCATTATTAATTTCATCAACATTTGGTCTCATATATTTTACAGAAAACTGCTGTTAAGACAAAAATGCTACCGTTTTGCGCACTTTGCATTGCTATAGCAGCTCTACCTCAACATGCCATCTTTGGTAAAATCACATGCGCTGTCATTATGCCAATGTTCACGGATGATAGAAAAAGCTTAATTTGGACCAGGCTAATAATATTGTACCAATGTTGGCTAAAGTTACCAAGCAACCAACGAAAAGGACCACATTCCCCATTTACTGGTTTGAATGTGCTCCCTAAAATTAGAAAAAAACAAATATAAATGCATGTATTGATGGGAGTAACATTTTCATATAACATAAGTTAACACATAGTTATTAATGTGAACTCACAAACATTTTTATTGGAACAAAATTAAATTAAATCACTTTGTAGTTCACAGAGTGAGTTGGGTATATATAAGTGAATTCTCTGATGAGTCAACACTCCCATAGGACTGGTTTCTGCCTTAGATAGGCACTTGCTCCTTCAAGAATACTCTTCTTTAATCTTAAAACTGGCTAACTTTTACCCCTAGGACAAGTAAAAGTACTGTCTACTGCCGCCCTAACCCGACACAGACAGGCAGGACATGATTTTGCCACACAACAGTTTATTTACATAATCTGTCTTCACAGTACACATGGCAAAGCATAGAGCACAACACAGTCCTTTCTTGCCGCCAGTCCTTCTGCCTCCACTCTTCTCTGCCTTTGTTCTCTTCCTCCCGACTCAGGCCACTGAGTGGTGGTGACTGACTCCTTTTTATAGGGCACCAGCAAGGACTTCATGGAACCTAATGAGCTTCTTCTGGCAGCACTTCAGAGTGTGGCAAAAGTGCTGCCAAGTAGGGCCCTGTAAAAGTCCAGGTGCCCCCTGGCAGTGGCCACAGGCTTCAGCAGGGTTGAGCTTCCGGGTCCTTCCATACTCAGGGCATCCCGGCCAGGTAAGGGCTATCACTATCTATAGGAGGTTCTTATGCGTATATTCTCTTTCAAAGTCTTACAATATACATTTGGTGTGACACTGAGTGTATATGGTCTACATCTTTTAACTTTACTATTTTCAATCATATGGCTAAAGCTTTCCATCTCCTTTCCTTCAAAAAATCATTTCATATAATGCTTCATAAGCTCTGAAATGAATATATAAAAATTACAGTGGCTCATTCATCAATGAAAAGTGATTGTTCTAATGATTTATTGTGTAACTTTAATGAATGAGGCTGTTTGAATGGCCTTTAATATTGAGCTATTAAAGAGTGCATTTAACAAGTCATTAATTTATTGTTTATATATGCTAGATTAGATTTGTACTACTGCGGAGGACTGGCGACCCTTTCCTGCCTTGTGCCCTGTGTTGGCTGGGATTGGTTCCAGCAGACCCCCATGACCCTGTAGTTAGGATATAGCGGGTTGGATAATGGATGGTTGGATAAATTTGTACTAAGGTAACTGCTAACTAATATTAAGTTATTTCACATAAGTTTTAGTACTTAGATGTGAAGTGTTTACTGTGTGAAGTTCTGGATTGGAATATATGTACAGTACTATTTATAACATGTATTTCCATTTTATTGTTTATCGTTATAGCTGCAGCCAATATCTAAAAGCCATGCATTTTGTTAAGACTAACATCAATGTGGTCGGCAGATTGTGTTTCATGATTTTCTTGCAATGATTAATTCTTAAATTAAGTGGTAATTAATTAATTTATTGTTAAGACTGCACCATATTGCATTTTCTACCAGCACGACTCTAAAGCACTTGCGTATCAATCCCAAATTTTGCAATTTTCACACTCCTTGAATTAGGTTCATGGCTGATTCATTTATAAATATTATCTAAATAATTTATTTCATGTACTTAAGCATTCATTGTAATGCTGTGTTTTTATTTATTTATTCAAGTGTAAAACCACCATCGACTGCCGGTTATTACCAAATAAAGCATCATCCTTTACCACAATCATTTACTTCCATCTGTTCTCTTATTAGAGTCCCTTTGAGGATGCATCACTCACTGTAACCACACCCTCCAATTAATTTCAGTCACCTCTAGTGTATCTTATCAGTGATTTTTACATTAATTCAGGTATGTTATTTATAACAGCTCTAAAAAGTCTGTCACAACATGTATGTTTCAAACCTATGAGAATCCAGTGCATGTCACGTTACAGCCCTGTGACACTGCACAATTATTCCACAGACAGCCGAGACAAAATAGAAAGAAATGACTGTAATCATTCAAAACAGGTGTACATACAGGATAGAATACCCTGAAACACTATTTTTTGCTGTTCTTGAGAGGTTTTACAATCTTCAGAGTTATTGTATAAGTAGTCCTGCTGAGCCAGATGTAGAATTTATATGCCTGGAGACAATCATGAGTAAATTTTGCTTAAAACTGGGTAGAAACATTTAGATGGCTCACTGAGAATCACATTTTTAAACCAATCCAAAGCCTTTTAATGGCAGTGCTCAAAGTAGGGGCAGTGATTTTGAAACTGTAAGGAGCAGGAGTGCTCTTCTTAACCAGATCCACCAGACAGCAAGCATCTGATTATGAAAAACTGTATAGGCGAAAAGCCTGCTAAAATATCCCTATTAAATGTGTATTTGTGCACAGAGCACATGGTTAAAATAAACATAACCTGTTACACTGTTTTGTACACTCAATTTATACATTGGCATTTGAAGACATCAAACTTGGTAGATACGTTATCTCAGGTGCTGTGTGTGCTCACTTTTGTTCATTGTTATGAAGATACTGTAGGAGTTGATATTGGCTTGAAAGAAAGGGAAGCTATGTTCATGAAAATATGAATTGCAAAACATGCATTTGAAGTAAGCAATGTATCTTACTTACCCTGTCAAAAGAACCTACATTAAGAGAATAGATAACCAAGAGCCATAGGAGATGCAGATTTCAGTACTCAATATATCCAAATCAACAAATCTGCCTAACGACACCATCAGAAGAATGACAATGCTGCACAGCATTCGTCTTCTCATTGCATATCTTTTAATTGTTCATTTAGAAGTTAACATTACTGTCTAATTGAAAATGCAAACACACCATGCCAGAGTAGCCACAGCATTTTAACACATAGTGTATATAGTCTAGAGCCAAATGGTTACCTATACTCTGCTCATGCTTATGACATATAGTCATTCAATAGTCAAAATTTTCAGAAAGATATCATAACAGACAGAATCACATCTGAAACACATGTAGCCAAGTAGCTATTTACTTCTGTCAAAGCACTCATTAGAATGTTCAAGTCAATCATTAGGTTTCACCTACCTTGTGCTACTGAGCTCCTAAATTAATAACAGAAATTTTAGGTTTTTAATTTCTCTCAGCTACAAATTTTGTTTCCAGTTTCTTTTGCACTCTTCCTGAATCCCAGGCGGTGGCTTAAAACACACAGACTGGAGGAACTGGGGGTGGGTGTTTTAGGGAGAAGCCCTGCAGGTGTAGCCTTTACATTGCAGTATTTCGCCACTATTCACTACAAACTTTTTAACACATTGTCCCCTGATGTGTATTCTTGTTCAGGAATCATATCTGGCCCTGTAGGCAGTCAACTTTTCCTGGGCCTCATTGCCAAAACCCCTCGACATTTGTTCACTTTTAAGGTGAGATACTGTTACAGCTATAAATGTATAGAAGTATATCTATACTAATAAAAGGCAAAGCCCTCACTGACTCACTCTTCACTAATTCTCCAAGTTCCCGTGTAGGTAGAAGGCTGAAATTTGGCAGGCTCATTCCTTACAGCTTACTTACAAAAGGTGGGCAGGTTTCATTTCGAAATTCTACACGTAATGGTCATAACTGGAAGCTATTTTTCTCTATATACTGTAATGGAGTTGAGCTGGATGGCCGTGGGGGGCGGAGTTTCATGTGACATCATCACGCCTCCCACGTAATCACGTGAACGGACTATCAACGCAGTATGTAGAAAACCAGGAAGAGCTCAAAAAAGCGCTGAAGAAATTTAGTTTAATTTAATTAATTTAGTGCCTGCCAATATAAGGCCGTCCGTCAGCGGCAATCCAATAGAAACACTTCCACTAAATATTCATGGGTAAAGGACTAAAGAGGAAGACGAGCTGTTTATTGATGCAGTAAGAAACGAATCGATGAATGAAACCTCTTATCTTTACAACGATTGACAAACACGGAATGTAACTTGAACACAACACATCGTACAAATACGACCCTGATTGAAAGAAATAATGATAATCAAATCCTTGATGACAGCAACACTCAATAACACTCACAAAACAATTACTGTATATTGACAATCATGTTACGTTATTTTTAAAATGTTCCCTTTTCTTTTTCATAACTTCTTTAACATACTACTTCTCCGCTGCGAATATATATATATACCTCGATCTACATACTCTCAAATAGACAAGCCACGCGCGTGCGAACTGTAGAGGCTTCGCCTCTTGCGCCGACATCCAAGGTTCGATTCCCGAGAAGGGATGCACTGAGTATGTACGCGTGCATCCTGATTCATTTTAACCTCGCATCTCCTTGGATTGGGACGTATGAAAAAATATGCGATTAACGCAGAATCATGCTACGTTATTTTTAAAATGTTTCCTTTTCTTAGCACAAGCACAGCTGAGAAGCTTCGATGCATGTACTCCATAACACGTTAAAAAAATAACGCATTTAATCACACTTTCAATTCCAGTTGGAATAAAAAGCGTTCCAACGACTGATCGGAGCAAAATTTCATTTAAAAAGACTACCCGAGCGAAGCCTTGATAAAAGCATGGTTTTGTGCACACTGAAAAGCAAGCAAAATTAGATGCATTACAGAAAGCGGACTTTGTGGCTCTTACTGGAGATCATTGGACTTCCGTGACCGTTAGTAATTCTAATTACATCTAATTACAAAATGTTCAATGATCACACTGTTTTAGCCTAATGTACAAAATAATTTTGGCTGAGGTTACTCAGAATTTAAAGATTAAGTTGGTCAAATGGAGCCTATGGCAGACGAAGTACCGTGGGGAAAGTAAGTCTTGCCGTCCCCGTAAAGCATGAGGGGGGATTCGCCGAACACGGACGTGACTTTAATAAGGAGGACCGGCAACAAGTAGGCAATTCCCGAACAGCGGACGCGGCGGTGCAGACAGCCAGCGGAGCAAGGAGAGCAAACACACATGGGCTGGTAGGACAGGGGCTGATGAGTGCCCTGGGTCCTAGCGCCCTGCGCTCCAAGCCGCGGCAGTCTCCTGTCGCTCTGCAGGGACGCAGACGGGGCTGGATTTGAGCTGTTGCCATGCTCAGACCCAGACCGTCAAGGCGTTCAAGGGAAGAAGGAGGAACCGAGGGGTGAATGCCGGTTTCTCCGATAGGAAAGGACGTCTCGCTGGGTGCGAGTGTCCGGAGAAGGGCCGTCCTCTGCGGAGGCAGAGGGAAACCCCTGGGCGGCTGAACGAGGATGGGCATGGAACCTGCGGCGGAGGAGCCAACCAGGCAAGTCGGGGGCTGTCGGAAGGGAGGGAGAGCACTGCCGGTACAGAGACCGACAGGACGCTCGGGGTGAGTGTCCAGGCAGTGCTTCTGGCCCTCCCTTTTCTCTTTTTACAGGCCCGAAACCCCGACAAGCGCTGGAGCCGACGTCGTTTGGGACCTACCCTCCTGGAACGGGCCGCTCCGCGGGAGGGCTCCCCACCGGGAGGCCAATGGTGCCCCAGCTGGTGGGGATGGCGGGGGCGAGAGCGGTGCAGACCAAAGGGGCGCATTGGCATCGGAGGGAGTGCCAAAATAAGATGTCCCAGGGTGCCGTGTTGGACCCTGGGGACATAGTAGGACCCTCTCTGGGGACGTGCTGCCCTTTCGGGGAGTGTCGCTCAGACCCACGTGTTTTCGCTAGCGGTGGGGCACTGTGGTACCCCGGCCGGGACGCTCAGGAGGACTGGAGGAGGGCTTGTGCCTCCTCCAGACCTCGAGGGGGCGTCCGCCCTGGTTATGTTGGGGGCCACGGGTAGAGGGCTTGGAAGCCCAACCCTGTAGGGGCCCGCTGGCCACCGCCAGGCGGCACCCAGGTGCCTGAGGAACCCTTGACCCCAGCACTTCCGCCACACCAGGAAGTGCTGGTGGGAAGAGAACAGGAGAGACCCGGACGGCTTCCGGGTGCACAGCTGGCACTTCCGCCACACAGGGGTGTGTCCAAAGGAGAGTGCTGGGAAGCAGCTGGAGCCCATTCGGGTTCCCATTTAAGGGGCCGCCTCCCTCCAGTCATTGGTGGATGTCGGGTGGAAGAGGACAGAGCTGGAGAGAGGACGGGAGGCGGCCAAGAGAGAGAGAGGCACAGTGACTGAGAGGCCTGGACTTTGGGGAATTGGTGCAAGAGGCACTGGAGTTTGTGTGCACTGTAATAATATATAACTGTAAATAAACGTGTGTTGGGTGAAATACGATGTCCGCCTGTCTGTGTCCGGGTCCCAGTCCACAATATGTATATATATATATATATATAAAACTGTGTATATATATGTGTATATATGTGTATATATATATATATATATATATATATATATATATATATATATATATATGTCTATATTTGTATATGTGTATATGTATATATGTATGTATACAGTATATGATGTATATATATATGTTTATATATGTGTGTGTGTGTGTCTGTGAGTATATATATATATATATATATATATATATATATATGCCAGCAACACTCATGACAATGACAAAACAATTACATTAACAATCATCTTACGTTATTTTTAAAATGTTTCCTTTTCTTTTTCATAACTTCTTTAACACACTACTTCTCCGCTGCGAAGCGCGGGTATTCTGCTAGTTATATATAAACTTTATAACAGAATTGTTTATCAATATTAATTGCCTAAATCTTCATCTTACATACAGGTGTGTTGTGGACTATATGGTGTGGTGATATGGGTCCACAGCTCGTTGAGTAAAGGCCATTTTTAAATAAATAATCATTGTGCTCGCGGCTTAGCGAGGGGACGTTGGGCCATAGTGGGCCACGGGACGATCCGTAGGGTGTGGGCGTTTCTCACCTAGTGCACAGGTGAGGAACTGCCCACATTCATGATTGTCCCGTGGCTAATGCTGCAGCTGCGGTGGCCCTCGTCATTTTAAAAAGAAGCGCGAGTCGGTTTTAAAGGGGAGAAATGATCGGAGAGGGAAAGGAAAGGAGAGGACGGAGGTTATCGGGAGCAGTAGAGGAAGCAGGTCGGCGAGAGAGCCGCGAAGAGCGAGCGGCGGCGGCGAATGGCGCTTCGTGGACAGCTGCGTGGAAGCTGGGTGTTAGGCCGACACCCAGGTGTTTGTGTTGATGTCGCTCCCGCTGAGCGATCAGGTAGCGGGAGTGACCAGGGAAGGCGACTGGCCGCGGAGAGGCCATTGAAAGGCAGCGGAAGTCGGGAGACTTGGTGGTGGGAATCCCCAACGTGAGCAACCTGGCCGTTGTGGGAAACCAAGTTCTCCGGGACTGGGATGAGTGCCATACCGAAGCCAGGGATCGGGAGGTCTCCAGTCTCATGCGTGTGTTTCAGGAGGGCATCTGCAGAGAGCGTCTTGCCTGCTGCGATGCCCAAACGGGATTAGCAGGTGAGACGCTAACAAATGATGCACCGGATTTGTTTGTTGTTGTTTTAAAGACTGCTTCCACAAGAAGATTTTAACCTCTGGTTTTAAAGGATTGTTTTTTCTATTTATTGGTTTTACTCCTCGTTTTCATTTAATGGATTATTTATTTATTTATTGAAGAACTTGGAGAGTACTGCACTATTTATGAACACTGTTTTTGTTTTGATGGACAGTTTTAAATAAAAGCACTGTTGCACTTTTTGCACCACCCCTTGCTCAAGTGTTTATGTGCCTTCACTGACTAGCTCACTCGGTTTCATTATCGACGGTGTGAGGTTCGAGTGCTTCCAATAGCAATGGGAGTGTGGAGCCAGAACCCACATCGTCACATATGGGTACAATTAATTTACCATTTCAAGTGACAGGGGTGTACCCCTGCAAGACAGTGAATTTTTCCTAAGCCATAAGGAGTGATTTAAACAACAGGAAAGTCAAATGCAAGCAAAGCCATGCTGCGCAGTCAACTATGTACAATTATTAACATTGTGTGATCAAAACATGTCTAATAAGCAAACAATGTCAAAACTTTACCACAGACAGAAGTGCACCCAAGGTGAGAGGAACATGACCAAGTAGCAGTCTTGCTCATGAAGTGGACTACACAATGCTAGACAAGAAGGAAAAAAAAATTCAATTCATCATCCCCAAAACGAAGGAAAGCCTTTTATTGTTTTCCCTATGTAGACTGCTGTTTGGCAGCAATTATTCTCTACAAGTTAATGTTACTTAAGAAGATACTAATCATTGTCATAACTGTAAGACTCTTAATTTATGACCTTATAATAAATATAATGGCTGAATTTTAAACAATTGTCATTTTCAATCACCATAGATATCATGCTTTGTCTTTATATATCATACTCAATAAATTATTATAAAGTATTGTTCTTTGTAATGAAGTCAATTAGCTTGGTGTCCTAAGCTCTGTCTTATTAATCAACAGAGTGACTAAATTGAAAACGTAAAACTTAGAGCCACAAAGTAAACTTTACTTCATTTTATCATGTTGTGATTGTTACTGATGTCAAATGTCTTTAAGTGATCAGGATAACACTGAAAGTTGTTCCTGCCTCATCTGCCTACAATGTTGAAGACAAGTACAGTAGTAGTTACTGGATATACAGTATATTAAAAGTACATTCTTCTTGTCCATGTCTATTGATGATAGGTGAGCACTGCAATGATTAATTACACAATGATTTTTTACAAGCCAAGATCCAGTTTTATCTCACATTAACAGGGATATTTTTCTTGGTATTATGCATGTGATTGATTGTAACCAGAATATGCTAAATTACTTATAAGACATATAGTTGGATTGAAATCTGCTTTTGATGAAAAGTTCTTTTGAAGTACAATGCAATAAATTTCCCTCACCCAATCTCATTCATCATAGTAGGGCACAACAGCAGCAACCTTCTTGACGGATATTTTCTCATCATCAGAAAGAACAGAACCTTAGTGCAGTTTTACATGTAAAGTGATAAACACCATTTATAGTATCTTTACATAACTAAATGCGAAATTGTTTTTTGTGCTGTAATAGGATGTATACTTACTTTGGATCTTTCAGATGTCCTTATCTTTTTCTCTCTCTGTCTGTTTATCTTTTAACCTTACATTTATAGTAAATAAGAATAATTATGAATGTCTCACTATGGTTAAAATGTTTTCACCGGAAACAATGACCCGCATGGTCACAAAATATATACTTATAGTATGGGGAGATTCTTCAAAAGAAGCAGGCCCGATCATATTCTGAATATCTCCATGTCCATTTACTGTATTTGCAGAGAACGTCCAAATGTTAGACAAGGGATCACCACAGTAAATAATTATTAATTTGTATTTCTACAGAACTTGATATACTGAAATCAAAATGGTGCTCCCATTACAAAGTAGAGGATATAGTGCTAATGAGAAATGATAACAATTGCAGCATTTTGATGACATCTGCACAAATTATAGTAAAGTGAGTGAATGTTTGAATGTCATTCCCACAAGTCAATCTGGTCTGTGATTCACAGATATATGAAGATACACCCTGAAGCTGTTGGAGAGTTTGTGTTTTGGTATACACATAGTATTTAAACCACAGTTAGCCAAGCCCGGATAAATGGGGAGGGTTACTTTAGAAAGGGCATACGGTGTAAAATTTTGCCAAGTCAATATGCGGACAATATAGATGATCCGCTGTGGAAACTTCTAACGGGAGCAGCTGAAAGAAGAAGAAGAAGAAGTTAGACTGCAAGTGATAACTTGAATACTGTAGGCTAAGAAACTTGAATAACTTAAAGCATTAGCATATTCTTAAAGGAAACATCAGCTAAAATAAGATATGTTACTAACGCTGAACTAAAATCTGTTAGGAACATTGTCCTACAACTGTATATCGACTCAGACTTTTGATTTAATTTAAAGGAACCTTAATGTTTTAGTGAACCATTGAAACACATAAGCAGAGTCATTGTGCAGTGTGAAAACACCTACTCCAGACCTAGCATTCTATTGATTTCTTTTTCTAGTTCCAAAGAATAGAAATCATACTGTGTTAGGACATGGCTTTTACATATACAAAATGTTCATCAGGCTGACACTGTTAAACAGTAAACCAATGGCAAAGTAACACAACTGCCGTTCGAAAAACTCCCTCTTTCAATGGGAAACAAGCACACTCTTAACTTGCCCTGTGCAGGATCACCTACAGATTTGTATGCTGTCCACGTAAAGTGCTTGTCGCACAATGTTTAGAACATTGAAAACCTAGTGCTGACCTGTCTGTTTATTCACTCTCCTGTCCTCTTTCCTTCAAACTGTGTCTGCGGCTGAACCTGCTCAAAGAGGGCGGGCTTGTGTTCTTTTAATCTGCACAGTGTTGATCAGCAAATTTCGCCAAGCATCATTCGCAGCAAATTTGCTGCATTTATGTTTGCCCTTGTTTGCCAAATTATTTACTGATAATTCAGCCAATTTAGGAGAAAGTTTTCCCCAGCACTCCATAATGCTTTGCAAGGCCAGCGCTAAATCCCCTGAAGCTGTAACAACCAAGATTAGATGGGACCACCCCCTGGGTATATAATGCTGATCATTTGCATTACAGACTCTGTGGGACTTAGTTAGTAGTAGAACAGATAAGTAAATAATGCAGGTTCTCAACATTTTATTTTATGAAACATATACAGCATAAACAATGAGTTCTCTCTACTTGTCGCTAAATGTGCAGGACCATCTTCAAGTTCCATATCAATATAAGAGAAGAAGATGCGTGCCCCATGAATGCACAATGAGCAACATGGAGATAAAAAACGAACTTTGAAGGAGCCTGACAGCTACCTCCCCCAAACACAGGAGACTCTATGAAATAATAATAACGAAAAACTAATTACAAGATGTTTCTGTCTTTGTGATAGATGAAAAAATGCAAATCATCAACACAGAATGTTTGGAGGAGCCAGAGGTTCCAAAGTATTTCTTTGTAGGAAAGCATGAACAGTGTATTCTTGTTTAGAAATTGTTGTTTTCACACATTAAACAGAATTTCTGCTCCACACCTAGACTGTTAATTCATTCCACTATTTCTAAGACCAAGGCAAGTAGGTGGAAAATGTCACTCAAGCAAAAAAGCTTAGCAAATCTTACCAGTGGCAGACTTTATCTTATTCGTCCTTTCTCTGCTTTGCTTTAGACTCTGAGTGTTTTTACTTTAACAAGTTTAAGGCTCTGTCATATGTATGGTGGAATAATCCCTCTCCTGGTCCTTCCCGGAATCCCGGCTGGGTACTGCCCCCAGCCGCTTGCCACACCTGAAATAAGTTGTAATCAACATGATAGAGTGACAGAAAAGGTTTTAGGAAAAAAAAGTATAAATAAATTATTTTACCTGGGAGGCCTCACAGTCCACTGGGAACTTTCACCAACTTTAGAGAAGGGAGAAGATCAAGAACATATGATGATAATAATAATAAGCAGGAAACCAGCAATTTGGACAACCACAAACATTGATAAGCTAAGATCTTGAATTAAGGGTGAGTCTTTTTTTGGCCAACATGGCCTATGCTGTGCATTTAATTTCAAAATATATCTGGCATACTGAAGACACCTTTCTTCTGCAGGTTCATAACTGTAACTGGTGGATGGGGAATATCTTAAATATCTTAATAACTTAAATCTAATTATTCTGATTATGCAGTTGACTGCTGTTTGAGTCTGAAAAGATAAGTAAAGAATTTGTAGTTGTTACAACCATGAGTAATAAACAGGTTAAAAGTCTGATGCCAAAAGAGAGACCGGTAAAGACGGTTTTCAGTAAATCAAAGTCAGAGTAAATGTCAATGTCAAAAAGAAAATACCATGAAATATCGATTGTCAAAACCAAAAACATTAATCAAAAGTCAAAGTGAAATGCCTAGTTTATTATCATATACTGTGGTAATCCGCTTACCAGGTATTACCACTTTAAAGGAAAGTTCTATGAATAGGGTAAAGTCGACTTCAAAATAAACATTAAAGCACTTATCTGTTTAAGTTATTAAGTACAGGGTGCACTTTTGCAGTCATTTTAACTGTGTCTTTGGCAGGTTCATGCAGCAGGATGCCGGCAACGGGTCGGGCGCACCTCCAGGTCCAGGCTGGAGGATGCTACACATACACCGTCTTAAGCCTGGTATATACTTCACACGACAGAATGCATGCTGCAGCGGATGCTCCTGCTACGCAAGCGTTGTACTGTTTATACTTGCATGCATACTTTACAAAAATCTGGAGGAATCCACCAGGTGGCAGTGCGAGATAATATCACGGTGAGAACAGGTTCGGCTTCGCTGTGTTGTGAATTGCCTGGAACACCCATTAAATTCTGATGACATTTTACCACAATATCTCTGAAAAGTATGTTTAATGTTTAAATCCATCAATCCAGGGATGTGTCCATTCCAGCTAGCATTGTGCACGAGGCAGAAACAATCCCTAGATGGGGCATCAGCTCATTGCAAGGTGATAACAAGCACTCACATACACTGGAGTCATTTTAGTGTCACCAAATCTGCATATCTTTGGAAGGAAACTGGAGCACACTGTGGAAACCCAACAGGAAAATATGCAAAGTCCAGGCAGAGAATACCAGCAACATGACTCCCTGTGAGACAGCAGTGCTACCGCTCTGCCACCGTGTCACCTCCATGTGTGTAATTATTAATAGTGTTTGTTATTTAAATGAAATTAAAGATTTATCTGTAAAATGTAAAATACATACTTTAATGCATTTCATCATGAAAGTGAAATCAAGTATAAATCTTACGATTCTAAATGTGCAGAGAGTTGGAATATCATAAATGTAATGTGTTCTGTGTGGTGATCTATTGCTGGTTGCTGCTGCTGTCGGGTCTGAAGGAAGGCACAGAAAAAACAGACGGCACAAAAGATGGTATGTGAGACTTTTAAAATGTATTGTGTCATTACGATTGGAAATATGCAACGCTTGAATATAAAAGCACCACGAATGCATCTGTATATCAGCATTTTGCTTCACCACATCGAACCATTCATCAAACATCGAAGCTTGCACATTGATCCACATGTAGATGCACATGTAGATAGTATAGGGTGGTCCAGATCTAATTATGCAATTTTCATTACACTATGACAAAGTGCGATGCAGGATGTTAGAGGAATTTGGACCACCTGCAGTGCATAGGAACACGATCTCCCAAATCAACGAAATGTTTGACTGGACTGGTAGCGCCATTCACCCGAAATTTAATTGTTTTCCTGTATTGCATTAAGAGTTGCATAATTAGATCTGGACCACGCTGTAGCCTATACAGAGACTCTGATGTCACATTCTAACTTTTAGAGCACTAACTTTTTTCTGGTACTGCAACTCACAGATGCATCACGTTAATTTCTGAGGACCTGCTCAGATGACGCGTGAAATGAACGCCGGGAATGCGTGGCAGCCATGATGCGTGTGTGTTCGCGTTCTGAGTGTGAAATATGAACGAGCCCTTAAAGGAAAGCATCTCTTTAGTCCTGCCATTGACAAAGAAAGGTGCGAAGTGTTACAGTTAAGAACGTGCATGCATTAATGTGAGGAGGGAATCCCCAATAAGTCTTTACTTTTGTAGCGCATATCGACTCTCACAAGGGAGCACGTCAGAATGCGCTGCAGTTCGCGCGCACACGAGGCCGCTAGCCCTATTTATTAAATGCCTTTGCAAAGGTTGAGAGGAGCACCTGTGCTGAAAGCACCTGCGTCAGTCGCCATTGGTGAAAGGGAGCAACGTGTCACAGGATTAGATAAAGATTAATGCCCAGACTATAAGAGGCATTTCCTGCCTCGGAAGGTTGTCATTAGACTCAGTGGCATAGATAGTGAGGTTGTTAGAGCTTGTTTCAATTAGTATATGAAACAGCGGCTTCTGCCTTATTTTTATAAGTTTCTTGCATATTTTATAGATATCTCCTAGTTTTGTTTTATTTTGATGGCTGTATTTATATAGATTTTAGATTTTGGTGCACTTTTGTTCTTGTATATACACCTTTTTTTTCTTGTAAATTATTTTTTGCCTTCTTTGGACGTTGTTACATGTGTAGTTGTTTCCTGAACTCCTCTTCATTTAGGAAGACAACCAATTTTTGTGTATATACTTTTTTTTGGGGGGGTAGGGGGACTGGAAAGTTCACTGTATATATTGCTCACTATTTTTGATTGGGACTTTTTTGTTTTGTTGCATCTGTAAATAAATCCACTCTTGTTTTGGAAATATCACCTTTTTGTGTCTGTCTCCATGTCTGACTTCTCACAATGCTCACACATGCTCACTGTGTGGTCTGGTGCCATCCTTGCCATTACATGGGGTGTCACATATACTGTACATACTGTATATAACCTGAAGGTTTTAACCTTTTCTTTAGTAATTTAAATGCATAAATTGGATAATGAGAACCAGGTGCAATCATATTTTAAAGTCTAGTGGTTAATGATGATGTGCTTATCAATAATATCTAAACTGACATTGTCACTGACAAAGATAAAAATAATCACAACAGTAACAAATGGTGATAAAGTCTGAAATGTGTTCATCATAAAACATTACAAAACAATTACAATATTATATATTCAGAATAAAACTGATTGGTTAATATCCAGTTTACAGCTTCCCACTGTCCAAAGTCCAGTTTACAGCTTATACAACTTTTAAAAACTAAGGGCTAACATGTAATGCCCTTCTTAAAACAATCCAAGACTAAAGAGAATGTGCCATATAATCACCAAAGTTAATAATGCCGTTTGTCTACTCTTGATACCTGTACACTAGAAGTCATTAAATCGCAGCCTGTGGGCCAAAATCAGCCCGGATGCAAGTTCTTCTGGCCCCAAGTCATCCTTCAACAAATGCATTCAATCATATTAAAATTATGTAGAATCTGTAAACGATAAGTAAAGAATCCTACCATGAAGATTTTTTTGAAGTGTCTAATCCCATATAAATGATATTCTAGCACTAGCTCATAAAACAAACGTTTTTCTTCATTAGACAGTAGACATTGCTGGGACTCTGCTAGTTGAAAGACTACCAGACCAGACTATAATGCAGCTGGTCAGAACACTCTCAATGTAAAACATGCTGAGAATGGGAGATGGGAGGCTCATTCACTTTAGTGTCCTCCAAAAATGTAGTCTCTGCTGGGCATTTGCAGTTAAGGTAGTTGTAATGTTAGCCTGTGCAAGAGCCCAATCCTTTTACTTAATGCTAATGGTAAATATTCCTTAGTTTGTTTAGCTTTAACTTGAACATCTTAACTCTGTGTGACAGTAGAATAGCCCTTAAATTGAAGTTAGACAGTTAGAAAGAAACATAAAAAGTTAGACAATTAGATGTTAAGGGAATATAGTTTTCTGACCGTTGCATAAAATGATACATAGAAATCTTAAGAAATGTAAACTATATATTTAAAATAGAATGTTAAAAGTTTCCCCTTTTCTCCTTTCTTTTTTGTATGTATTATCAACTTGTTTCTCTTTTTTTATGTGAACTGCTTGCTTTGAATTTCACTAAAATCTTCAAAATGAAGACATTTGGATTGTGAAGTTTTTTTTGTATGGTGTGTTTTTTTGTCCAGTAGCTGCATTTGAACTATTTTGAACCATTTGCAAACATCCAATAAACGCAGTTACAGCCAGCATGAAGGCCTCATTCATGTGTACACCAAGGAACTAGACACTCTTTACAGTCTCCGTAACAGAGCCATTGATGCAGAATGGGATATGGCCAGGGCAGGTTTTTTCCAATTAACACTTTAGTCTTGTCAATGTTGAGAAGTAGATTGTTGGCTCTGCACCAAACAGCCCGGCATCCCTTTGTTTCAGGCCTAATATTTGTAAGCAATAGAGGCTTCACAGTACAAAAAAGACATAAACCCTTGGATATATAAACTGATATGAATCTAAAAGCTTTATATGGATTAGGCCAAGTAGATTTTGTGCACATACCTGTCCAGATGACTTATGACTCTCCAGGTATCGTCTCTTCAGGTTAGAATTTACTCAATCACGACTTCATTGATTAGACTCTGTAATTTGAAAGACCAACATAATACTTCAGATTTCATGCACAATAAGGTAAATGATTAATTTCACCTTACAAGAATAATCATGAATTTTTATTTTTGGTTACAGCCAATAATAGGCAATGAATATGTGTTATAACTTCTTGCAAAACAGCATTATTTTAAACATTCATTGCATGGTCATATATTTCTGTGCCATACCTCCTCCAAATGTTTTGTGAACTGTAAAATATCTTTGAAAGATTGAACAATTTTCTATCTAATTACACATTGTTTAAGTAAACAGTTTTAAATTTATATGTAAACGTTTACATGTAGAAGTACTTAGAGTAAGTATGTAGAGATGTGGACACACATGCTTAGAAAAAGAGCACAGCAGTAGCGTTTTTGCCTTAATGGTTCAGGTGGAGCCAAATTTGAATATTCCTATATGTTTTTCAGACTTATTTAGTGTAAACATTAATGTACTTGGCTAAATACTGTATGTCTGTTATTCTTTTGATAATGACCAGCAAAATATGCAAGTTCACACACCCTAAACATCACAAGAAAAATCAATGAAAGAATGGAATGCTGGTGCCTAGTCTGCTTTAGTTGGAATCGATCATTTTTATACCCTGGAACTTTATCCTGCTGCTCAGGAAAACATCCACTAGCGTGGAGAGTCGCTTATGCACTGAAGAGTCTATAGCTGCAGGTGGAAGCTGCCGTCACTGTACTTTATATATAAGAGCCGGATCAAATGTTATTTACTTATTTACCTTGGTTTATTTACTAACTTCCTACAGCGTAAAGTCACAAGTAGACTGCAGATCTATAGTGCATCTTTATGTGAAAACAGCAGTGTCGGATGGGGGGTAGGATCATGAACGCAACTGAGAGAATAAAACTGGAAAAAAAAAAAAAAGCTAACCTTTACAAGTATCATACATTTACAGCGGCTGTTACAGACAGAAATCAAATGTATGTTTTTATTCTAAAATAGTAAGAATAAGAGCAGCTCTTCATGGGTCGAACCCGTGAGGTTTTGATTGCCACCAAAGCGGTCAAAGTTGCACCCTAACGCGTATTCTTTTTCTGCAGTTATATTTTTGAATAGAAGCGCATTTGTTCTGTTATATTTGTACCTTTAATGAAGTGTTTATTTGATATTTGGAATTCGGGCTTAACACATTATACACTTAATTTTAACATTTTGTCAATTATTACTAAAACATGAAAAACGTTTCTGTTTTAACGATGTGTTTACTGTACATAGATTGTTGCAGACACGGAACACACATGAAATGCAAGTGTTCCCAATAACGATATAGTATTTATAAAAGGTGTCATTTTGCTTGACTTTTCACTCTATACAACTCTAAGCAACTGACACGCAGGTAAACAGACTTGAGATGAGAAAACTGTGCGGTGGTGGGGGATGTGATAGCAGACTGCTTGTTGCTTATCGACACATTTACAGGACAAAAGACGCTGATAGAGAGGTGCGATGTGATTTAAGGTGGGACAGAGCTACGAGTTTTTTCGTAGGCTCTGGTAATTCAAGTTTAACTATGAATTGAGCAGATGTAGGCTTCCTTGGTGGCTTTTCCAAATTTAGTGCAGTCCTCCTCAGCTCTAGGTGAAAACCAATATGCAGCATAATGTCTTATGTATGATGCATTCTAGATACTGATCTCTGGAATTTTGCTAATTATTTTGCTAATATTGCATGATCTTATATGCCAGTTTTGGTTAGCTACTGATTTGTTTCCCATTGACACTAACCCATTTGCAAAGAATCAATTGCCCTCAGGAATTAAATTTTGGTTCATTTTTCCATATTGGAAGCAAATACTGTATGGCATTAATATCTTTAATGTTGCTAATATAATTGGTTTCTTTATTGTCTTTTGGGATATCTGTCTTTTCAGGAATTAGGTCCTTGCCAGTTTTTTTCTTCTGATCACCTAATTCTATATTTCAGATTCAGATTCTGATTCAGTATTTATAGCTGCACTATGCTGGTTTTGTTTTCTTTAATGTTTCACTCTAGCAACTCCATGTGAGATTTAATTTACTCCATTTTTTTCGTTTTTTAATCTTCTGTGTCTGCAAGGTCATCCTGGCATTCCCTGTGTCAGATCTGTTGCCTCGTGGGAGCAATTCTGTATTGAGGAAACAGAAGGCAGTTAATAGAGAGATATTGTTTTATCTATCAATAAAAACAGTACCCAGGTTTCAACTCCATTAGCATTCCCAATGTGTTTCTCTTTATTAACTACAAATGATTGTATTCACAATTAATTCTAACATCTAAAAAATATTTAAATGTCAATTGAATGAAGGCCATCAAAGTGTTTGCCATAATAACATAGCAGTATTTTTGTTTCATTATATTTTCAAGTGCTATACAATGATTTTGTCTTTGCCATTAAATTTTACACTTGTGTAATATGCATGTAAAAAGACTAACTTTAGCAAAATGTTACAGAAAATCATGTGCAGTGTATTAAATGAACTGGCTCAAACATATGCCTCCTGTTTGCTGAAGTGTTCTGAGTGCTAAAGTACCTAAACACCAGCAAAATCTTGGAAAAGCAAGGGATCAAAAACAACTCAATGAAATACATAACATTATTATAGTAAAGGGAAACAATCACAACTCAAGGTCAAGAAAGCACTGATCAGAACAGAAGTTTACACAACAAGTACTAGTTTTATTCTTTTAAAACAAATGGGAAAATCCAGAATCTTATGGAATTAGTAGCATCAAAACCAGGAATTTAAAAATGGTAAATGCTTTGCACTCTGGTCAGTGTGAAAAATTAAAGAGTGGCCACCTAGCAGCTTCATGTCTGACTGGACAAAAACATGGCTGATGCAGCCCAGGCCAGGGCCAGCTCAACCATACAGGGGAACTATGCGGTTGCATATGGCAGTAAAGTTTACAGATGAGCAGCATTTTGACAACTATTATAGTAGACATAATCAGTGGCATCTAAAAGGGGTGGTTTTGTGTGATGTTTGGCACCTAGACCCTGATATTCCCCGGCTGTACCCCCTCCACTCTTTGATCTGACAACCATGTATGATCATCACTGGCTGCAGCTAGAAGCGGGGTGCCACCATTGAGAGAGACGTGGAGAGAGCAAACCAGATGAACAACTTCTTCAACAGGTTTGACCATCCTAACCCACTCTCACCTGGAGTACTGCACCCTCCACCCATTCTTCTGCTGATACCAGCATAGGAGAGAGTTTTCCCCAACCCACAATTACAGCAGCCCAGGTAAGCAGAGAGCTGAGGAGACTTTGCGCCAGCAAAGCTGTAGGTCCAGATGGAGTATCACCATGACTGCTGAAGGCCTGTGCGTTGGAGCTGGGAAGTCCTCTACAGCACATCTTCAACCTGAGCCTGGAACAGGGGAGAGTCCCGAGGCTTTGGAAAACATCTTGCATCACCCCAGTCCCAAAGGTATCACGTCCTAGTGAGCTGAACGACTGTCGCTCTGATGTCACATGTGATGAAGACCATGGAGCAGGTGCTGCTTCACCACCTGAGGCCACAGGTCTGCCATGCCCTCGACCCTCTGCAGTTCGCATACCAGGAGAAGGTGGGAGCGGAGGATGCCGTCATCTACATGCTACACCGATCCCACTCCCACTTGGACAGAGGCAGTGGTGATGTCAGAATTACGTTTCTGGTCTTCTCTAGCGCCTTCAACACCATCCAACCTCTGCTCCTCAGGGACAAGCTGACAGAGATGGGAGCAGATTCATACCTGGTGGCATGGATCGTGGACTATCTTAAAGACAGACCTCAGTATGTGCATCTCGGGAACTGCAGGTCTGACATTGTGGTCAGTAACACAGGAGCGCCGCAGGGGACTGTACTTTCTCCTGTCCTGTTCAGCCTATATACATCGGATTTCCAATACAACTCAGAGTCCTGCCACGTGCAAAAGTTTGCAGACAACACTGCTATCGTGGGCTGCATCATGAGTGGGCAGGAGGAGGAGTATAGGAAACTAATTAAAGACTTTGTTAAATGGTACGACTCAAGCTACCTACAACTAAACACCAGCAAAGCCAAGGAGCTGGTGGTGGATTTTAGGAGGACCAGGCCCCTCATGGACCCCGTGATCATCAGAGGTGACTGTGTGCAGAAGGTGCACACTTATAAATACCTGGGAGTGCAGCTGGATGATAAATTTGACTGGAATGCCAATACTGATGCGCTGCGTAAGAAAGGACAGAGCCGACTATACTTCCTTAGAAGGCTGGCATCTTTCAACATCTGCAATAAGATGCTGCAGATGTTCTATCAGGCAGTTGTGGCGAGCGCCCTCTTCTATACGGTGGTGTGCTGGGGAGGCAGCATAAAGAAGAGGGATGCCTCACACCTGGACAAATTGGTGAGGAAGGCAGGCTCTATTGTAGGCACAGAGCTGGACAGTTTGACATCAGTGGCAGAGTGATGGGTGCTGAGCAAGCTCCTGTCAATAATGAAAAATCCACTGCATCCATTGAACAGGATCATCTCCAGACAGAGGAGCAGCTTCAGCGACAGACTGCTGTTACTGTCCTCCTCCACTGACAGACTGAGGAGATCGTTCCTCCCCCACACTATGTGACTCTTCAATTCCACCCGGGGGGGTAAACGTTAATATTATACAAAATTATTGTCTGTCTGTTATACTTTCATTGTTATCAATCTTTAATTTAATATTGTTTTTATCAGTATGCTGCTGCTGGAGTATGTAAATTTCCCCTTAGGATCTATCTATCTATCTATCTATCTATCTATCTATCTATCTATCTATCTATCTATCTATCTATCTATCTATCTATCTATCTATCTATCTATCTATCTATCTATCTATCTATCGATTCATGCAACACTCCAAGGGGGATCCATTACTTTGGATATGACATTTTCACTTTTGCCTAGGGCATCAAATAAGCTAGAACTGCACTGTCCCAAGCAATGAATTATCTGGCTGTGCAGACAAAGACAGCATAGCAGTTTCTTAAGACTGTGATCACTCCGTCGAAAAAACATAATACAAACGTAACAATCTAGGAGCTGACTAGCTAGATAGACATACTGTATCTTGCTGAATGGTCAACTGTGCAGAGACATGAATACTGCCTACTTGTTGAATGGCTAGCTAACAAGAGACAATTCGATCACTACCTTGATTTTACCTTCTGGATTTTCAGGAATGGTGCAGCCACTCTTCAGGCACTTGGAGGAAACCCATGCAGACCACCATGCTGCCCGTTAGTTTTTTGTGTTTCCTGTATTTACTATTTATTAAATCACATTAAATCTTCTTTTTTCCAGTGTAGGTCAGTTTTCATTAAAAAATACATTAGGATTAAGTGATTAAGAGGGCTGTAGTATTTTAGCATTGTATTAAACTGACTCTTTTGCATCTTCCTATGAAGTCAGTAGACAGATTGGGAGAGCATGTGGGGTCATGAGGTCGCTGGAAAGGGGTGTGTGGCGCTCCCGATATCTATGCAAAAGGACAAAGGTCCAAGTCTTTAGAGTCCTGGTGCTTCCTGTCCTGCTATATGGTTGCGAGACATGGACGCTATCTAGTGACATGAGGCGAAGACTGGATTCCTTTGGTATTGAGTCTTTCCGGAAAATCTTTGGGTACCATTGGTTTGACTTTGTGTGGAATGAGCAGTTGCTCATGGAGCCCCGAATGAAGCACATTACCTGCATTGTGAGGGAGTGTCAGTTATGGCACTACGGCCATGCGGCGTGTTTCCCTGAGGGTGATCCAGCTTGTAAGATCCTCATTGTTGGGGACCCTAGTGGCTGGACCAGGCCAAGGGGTCGCCCACGTAACACGTGGCTGTGGCAGATAGAGGGTCACTTCCGGAAGGTGGGACTGGACCGCATGTCTTTCCTGGGGGGTTGCCAACCAGGATCCCGAGTTGTTTCGTTGTGTACTGGGTGCGGCAACGCACTGTACCCGTGCATGCTCCCCAACTTGACTTGACTTGATCAAACTGACAAACTCTGTAATGATCATCAGTGGGAGAAAGTAGACCATTTCTGAGCTTACAACTCTTAGCTAGAGAAAGATGAATGAGTTCAAATCCTAGGGTTACTTTCCATGTGGATTTTACATTCTCCTTGCTTTTGCAGGAGTTTTTCTATGAGCACTCCAAATTTCTTTCAATTTCCCCAAAAATAATTGTTTGGCATCTCTATGTCTGAGTAGAAGTCAGTATTGGTATGTGTGTGAGTTTGTGTTGTAGACTTGTGCTTTGCCTTGTACTGGATAAATAGGTTCAGAAAATGTTTGGATGTAACACAAATTATCCAAGAAAAACAACTTCCCAGCTATATCCTCCAGACTAAAATTTTTATTTGACAAAATGTTGAATTCTGGATGTCTGTCAAGTGAAGTCATAGTATTTAGATGATGTCAAACAGTCTTCATACTGGATCTTCAGGACATCCACACAATTTGCTTCAAATGAATAAGTGATTTTCAGTCCAAAATACCTTTACAAATTAGAATCTGCACCAAACATTTCAACTTATTTTCCTTATTTATTAATTCACAACATGTATTATGATGTTTCATATCTTTTTTTCCAGTTAACAGTAGTGATGTAAAATTATTCCTATTAGTAATTTCTATTAGTTGTGTAAAACTAACACTAGTCTGTATGAAAATTCTGCATTGGATTGGTGCCCCATTCAAAACGGGTTGCTCCCTTTCAGTTGATGCTATTAGGATAAGGCTGTGACTCTGAATTAGACTGTGCAGGCTTATATCCAGAGATGTTAATTTGTGAATACTTACTTTTGTAGCAACAGGCATTATTAAGTTTAATTTCAACTCAGATTCTTTTGCACTACAGGTTACCTTAATTGTTGTTGCTGCATTAAGTGCTTGAATATTCCTAAAACTGGAAATGGCAAATGTAAGAGTTCCCCCTGCCGACACCAAGTGCTTCTCTGCAGATAACTCAATGAATTAAGAACACCTGTGTTTAGTATGAACAGCAAGTAAGGAATGGTGTATTCACTACCCTGGGCTAGTGCCTGAATCCTCTTGGTGTTCCTGCAGTGAGGCAGTGGCTGCAGTCTCTTACAAGTGTTGCAGTACTTGAAGAAGCAGGAGGCTCATCACATATGCAGAGCACTGAGAATGAATTTAAAAATACTTGATATTCTCAGATATACTTGAAGATTGCATACTCATTCTTCCAATTCAACAATCCTGATTTTCATTTTAGCATTCAGTTTGCGTTTACCAAAGATAAAATCAGTGATTAAAAATGCAGGGGAATGGCTGAATATCACACACACAGCATAAGAAAACATGAGAGAAAAATTCTAATAAACACACTACTGACAATGTAGAAGAGGCCGCAAGACAGTGAAAGCGCTTTGACATATTGCTTCTCAAGTGATATTATCTATGAGTATGCATCTAACTTGATGACTCAGTTTATAACACAGAGGGAAAAGTAGAATTAAAAACTACATCAATAAATAAGGGCATATACATTAAATGTTTTAACATCAGCAATTTCAAGGCTGATTTCTTATATCTTCAAAAATATTTCAAAGAACTCATATTCATATATCATGCGACTCTTCAATTCCACCCGGGGGAGTAAATGCTATCATTAATTTTATTTTAATTTTTTTCATTTTTATTACTATTTAATTTAATATTGTTTCTTTGTATCAGTATACTGCTGCTGGATTATGCGAATTTCCCCTTGGGATTAATAAAGTATCTATCTATCTATCTATCTATCTATCTATCTATCTATCTATTCTTTAAAAACAATGTTACTGTAATATGTTGGTGTGCACTATTGTTAACATGGCACAGCTTTGTGTTTTGCATTGTTTTAGTCCTAATATTTATTGTTGTATTTTTCTGTACACTTACTGTATCTGACTATTTATATTATATTGTAGCAACCCGTGGTTGAGTATCGAAGTTTTCAGAGCCGAACTCTCACTTCCCCCAAGCTATCGGCTAGCGGAATGCCAGCGTCATGCACGCAGCTGTACCCAGCTCATTAAGTAGGCGAGCACTCGTGTCCCATACACCGCACGACTCCGAGTGTCTCCGTAATAATTGCATAGATGAAATCTAGCAACACACAGCTCTGTCCTTTTGTATCTCTTTATTAGAGCAGATAGTCAGAAACAAAGCTCAACATATTGCAAGGCCATTGCCAAGGTCATTTCTGAAGACATCTTTCTCATTGATGGTAACTGTTACACTTATTATACTTGGGCTACAAATGTCCCAAACCCCCCAAGCAACTGCAACACAATACACATATACATTCCCAATACAAAAGGAAATCGACTGCCTTGCTTGCCCAGCGCAAACAGTGAACGTTACAGAATTACCCACAATGCACCATGCCACCAGCGCTGACTGCCGGGTCATTACAATATGGTGTTTTTACATTTACAGTACCTGTAAAAAATAGACACTTGAGAAACTGTGGGAGACCTTTGGGGCAATATTCTCCTGAACCCAATATGGCAGAGGTGTCAAACCTATTTATAAAGGGACCAAACAAAAAAATAGTAACAGAGTGGGCCACATATGCAGAGATGAAAACTTATAAAACATTTTACTATATGTTTTTTCAAATAGTTTTCATATCTGCAAGTGAATGTAGCACATACAAACAAAATATTGCTTAAGTATTACTTTATTTAAAGATATGGATGATTTAGGAAAGGAAAACACATTTTAACTTGCCCACCCAGGGACAAGTTAAAATAATGTAGGAAAGAAGGAGAGATTTAACATGGCTGATCAGTTATCACTCTTGCCTTTAGAATGGCCAGTAATTGATTAAATAATTTAGCAAGGCCCCTATTTTACTTACCTTTCTCTGTTGTAGGAGGCAGTTCTCTGGCCTTTAGACTTGCATCAAGGTAAATGAAGCACACATCTTTTAAAAGTAGAAAAATATAATTTATTGATAAACACAAGGATTATAGAAATATGATAATAATATATCGACGACAGACTTGACAAAAATATAATATATAGAGGCTGGCTGTTTACTTGCTATTTAGAGTTCTAATTGATCTTGGCCCAAAATCATCATTTTACGATACCAAGATAATGTCTGATGTTGTGTGGAGTTGTTGCTTTGGTTGCTGCTCTGGGTTCAAGGGGAGGATACTTTTTGCACTGGAGTACACTCTTTCCATTTGCTGCATGATCCTTTGTCTGTTGTGTTCAGTGCTGTGCTGTCCTCAGTGAGACTCTTTGCTGTGTAGTCTGCAACTTCATAGGTAAAGTCATGTACTGTTTAATGTCACAAGTACGACATGTTACTTTACACACAAAAAGCAAAATCACAAAGCTACTCCTTTTGCTTCCCATAAATCTCTTTATGCAGTTCTGATTCATCTGGCTCATCCAGTGAGAGAGAGAGGGCCCAACAGAGTAGAGTCACTTTTGGCATTTTATAGGATTTAGAACTAGCAATCTTCCCATTGCCAGAGCAGATCCCTACCCTCCGAGCCACCACTCTGCCCACACCACTCATCCAGTGCACTTCTTCATAATGCAGTATCTTCATAATCTAAATTTCCTTCATTTAGAAATGACTGAAATGATTCAAACACTTGGCTGTAATGGCATTCATACTGTAGTTCTTTGTTACAAAGCTCATTACATGTTCCACGGCCAGTGCATTATAACAGAGTGCCTCTAAATATATGATAGAATGGTAATACATGAGCTCACTGAACAAAACGTCCTCCTGCTTTTTTTTATTTTAGCCACCAACCTGCTTCAGCTGCTACACATAACAGAAGCACCATCATTAATAAGAACACCAAGTGTTTTCAAAAGCAATTTAATTTCATGAAGGCATACAAAAGCCTTGGAATATACCTTTTGTTGATTTTTTATCATGCATGACATTAATTCTCAGAAGATCTTTAGCTACTTGCATCTTGGAGTTCACCTCAGGGATGAAAATGTCTGTAGCATCTGTGCTATTGTTGATGACTGATGAATGCTCATGACTGCTCTTGTAGATCATCTCGTCCACTTGAGTATCCATCATATTTTTAGTGGGACCGATGTTTGCAAATGCAGGCTCTGCCTCTGGACACACTACTTCATTGACTTTTATCAGGCAGTTCTTCAGGAATAAGACCCTCAAAGAGTGGTCTACTTGATTTACTACAGCTATTTCTTTAGTTACAGTAAAATTTGCCTTTACTGTTGCGTTTCATATTTTCAGATTTGGCCTTTGTAAAAACAGACGGATCATTTTCTATGCCATCATATTTTACTGCATGTTTTATCTGGTAATGTCACTGTTTACTTTCCTTTGCCCTTTTCTTTCTCACATGTAATAACCACCTTTATGTGTTACTACCAAGATCATAGCGCTTTTGTCTGCTATTATATCCATGATGACATGTGACTAAATGTGGACAATCCGAATAGTTTTACTCCTTAGGGGAGTTGTTGCATGATGCTCTTGTGGACAAGGGCTCATGGATATTGGAGTTCTTGTAGTGACAGGTGTCTTACAATAGTGTGGGTAAAGTTTTGGAAGGGCTGATTATGGGGCTTATCAGCAGTCAACATGACAGATGCACACTACGAGACAGCGTGACAGGTGGGGGTGGAAGAAGGCAGGGGATGTTTGGGCTTGAGGGACAATGTCTGAACCTATGATTCCTGTCATACTGAGCAGGAATTCTACTACAATAACATATCATGAATATGTTACCACAAACCTGTTTCACTGTAGTCTGATCTCTGCTCATGTTCTCAATTAATGGGTGAAAGGAAAAGATGATCAAAAAGCAATGTGGCTATTATCGCTTAGCTACAAGTCAATTATCGCTATAGTAACTTTTCTGACTCCTCCTGCTTAAAATTCAAAAAGCTGGCATAATTATAAAGCATTGATTTCACTGCCTGTGTTTATATGCATAAGCAAGACAAAGGAAGCTTTTCTCTTTCTGCTAAAGTAGGTTTTAGGCTTCCAGAGCTGACATGAGTAAACCTGCAATACTTTGGAAAGTAAGGAGTTTCACTACGGCAGGGTACTTGTCACAATGTCCCCGAATCAGGTCATGCCTGGGTACAAACTTGATATCAACAGCTGGAGCCGTGCATGGCTTTCCCTCTCAACACAAAGTGGGCATAAAAAAAAACAATAATGAATCATATGTTTTCTGAACAGAAGTAAAAAGAGAGCTGGGTAGGAATACTATATCAGTAGCTATTCATGCGTCAGGAAAGAAAGGAGGAGGTGTTGTAATATATGTGAAAAAATATTCAGGCCCACAAAATGAAGGCAAAAGAAGAGAACATGCAATATCAGAATCATTGTGGGTTAAGGTAGTAAGGAAGAAATGCAGAGATTTTATTGATTCAAGTGTGCTACTGCCTGCCAAATGCTGATATTTCAGGTAATATTATTAAATCAAATAAGACACATTCAATAAAAAGGGTTTAGTGATCGTGGGGGATTCTAGCTTTCCAAATATTGATTGGGAAGCCCCTATTAGAAATGCAAAAGGGAAAATAGAATGATGAGGGTGTAATGATAAATGACTGTTTAATTACCTATTTGTTTCATCATTTTGAACAATAAAGAAAAAATAATAAAACAGAAGTTATTGATACTTTAAACAGCAGTGGTCACAACATAGTAAAATTTGAAACTGTCTTTGAAAACAATCAAATGTACACAAAAACAATGACTTGTAATTAGTGGAAATCTGACGTTACAGGGATGAGAAATTATCTAGAAAACACAAAATTAAAAATTAGTAACTCAGCAACTATAAATGATAGGTGGTGTCACTTCAGAGACCATCTAAACATGGCTCCTAATAGGAATATTCTAAAAACCAATAAAACAAAAAGACTAATGAAATTCAAAAAATGGACAAATCAGGGCATTCTTATAAAAATAAAACTGTAAAGATCACTTCACAAGAAAATTGAAAAATAGCCAAACAATTTTGACTTAACGATTTACCAGACAGTACAAAAAAAGATTTTTAAAAAACATTTCAATGGTCAAAAGGGTAAATGAAACAAAAAGAAATGCTAGTAAAGCCAATACAAATAGCAAGCAATATTTTGAGCACTACTACATTACAACCATAAAACAGAATTTAAGAAACCTCATAAATGCATAATGAGAAGTAAGTAAAAATGAAAAGGAAATGGAAAATGAACTAAATAAATATTTAAGTCAAGTATTTGTAAGAGAAGAATAAAAATGGAATGCTTCATGTAGAAGTAAAAACAAGCTCTCTGCATTTTCAGTTCTTCTTCTTTTTTTTACAGTTAGATGTGTTTCAAGGCTCAGTAAGTTTGAGACTATTAAAACCCCCATGGCTGTACCAATTGTACTGAAAGAAATCAAAGATGTAATTGATAAAACTTTATTTGGCCTATCTGAGCAGTCATTTCAAAGAGCAGAAACACCAGATGACAGGAAAATTGCAAATGTGATTCCAATCTACAAGATAGGAACAAAATGGATCCTGGTTATTACAGACCAGTATTCTTTAACTCTGTAACATCCAACATTAATGAAATCATAAAATGAAATAAACTACAAAAGTATATGTATGAAAATAACATACTAAGTAAAAGGCAAAATTGATTTATAAGTGAAAGATTCTGACAAACCAATCTAAAGCAAAGAATACAATAGAATTTACTTAGATTTTCAAAAAACCTTTGATACAGTCTCATACTGAAGACTCATTTTGAAACTAGAAGCTGTAGGGATCAGAGGTAAGCTACAAAAGTACATCTTAAGTCTTTCAAATGTCTTTGACAGCTACTTTTTCTAATTTATATTATTGATATATAAGTTTTAGATGATACTAAAATTGCTAAGGAGGCAGTAAAAATAATTCAAAAGTTTTTTCCAACCAAGTTCTTTTATTAGTTGGACTCCTAGCCTAATTAAATTAGCTGTTATTTATCATCTTTTATGTTTTGGGTTCAATGTAGGAATTACAAAATCATTTCATAAATTGTTATTAAAATGTACTAAGCAGTTACAAAGAGATAATGTGTGTTTGTTTTCATCCTGATTTGCATTCTAAACTTTCCAGGTGTTCAGGTTATTTAATCTATTTTTTACTAATTAGTGAGTGTGATGCTGAACTCGTTGCCGCATTTCATTATTCAGTGTTGTTTGCCTCGGTTTTTACTCTGCTTCATTGTATTTGTGCATTTTTATAATTCACTAGTGAGGCTGCATTTGGAGTACTGGGTGCACGTTTAGTCTCCATGCTACAAGAAAAGACATTTTTTGGAACACTGGAATGTGTGCAAAGAAGAACAACAAGGTGCATCCTAGGACTTACTGACGTGCCGTACTCTGACAGGCTCAGAGAATTAAATATGTTTGGTGTCAAGTAGAAGAGACAGAATGGGGACTTAATCCAGACCTAAATTCTTAGAGGGACTGATAAAGCAGATCCAGCTAAAGGCAGAATTGTGTATGTAAGGACAACAGTGGAAATTAAGGGGAAGTGCATTTAAGGCTGAAACCAGGAAGCAGTTCTTTACTGACAGAGTTGAGGGAATCTGTAACAAACTACCGAGTCATGTAGTTACAGTAGAAACCTAGTCAGCGTTTAGAATTGTTTGTATGAGATACTCAGACAGCTTAGCTATCAAGCTAAACAAATGAGTTTGATGGACCAAATGGTCTTCTCTCGTCTTTCAGATTTCTTATGATCTTATACGTAATGCTGATATCAGGATGCAAACATATATCTTTCACCTCTGTTAACACTGCTCACACTAGGGCAAGGCCCTACACAGCCACTCAGATCATAGAGGTGGTGTTATTACTACATTGCTGACAATCTGAAGCCACAATGTACTGATGGCAATTGGTTTACAAAAACAAAATAAAAAAATTCTTTAATTAGTTAAGACATATTGGGCTGCACATCCTCCATTTATTTGGGTGCAAGCTTACTAGAACACTGGCTGATAAAGACATAGGAGAAAGTAGGGTGAAATGACACCTTTTATTGCCTAACTAAATAGATTACAAATGCAAGCTTACAAGGCCGCTAAGGCCCCTTCAGCAGGCAAGGTGTAACCCACTCTGCTGATAAAGACATAGTCTCAGAGCATCTGCATGGTTAGATCTTGTGTCTCTGTTAAAATGGAGCTATTATGATTGTTAATTCAACAGACTGAACTTAGATAAAACTCTATAGATAGAACTTTATTTGTCCCTAGGGGGAAATATGGAATTTTACAGAAGCTCTTTAAATAAAAATACATAGGTAGACAAGTAGGTAAATAAATAAATATACAGACACACTTTGCTCTGAACACACAACAGCATGACTATAAAGCAAGAAAATTTAAAAGAAAGAAAAGTTTTGACTTGGCTGTCACAGTCCCAGTGAGGCATTATGCAGGCGTTAGTATAAAGGGGCCCCAGTAGTGTTTCTTGACACGTCTTGAATAATTTGTTAGATGAAAGTACTCAGTCTTATTGGGTCAGAAAAAGGTTGTGTAGCAATGTTCATAATGGCACTCAGTTTAGTTTTAATTTTCTCCTTTGCTACGACCTCCAGGGGGTTCAGAGTGCTTTCTATAACTGAGCCTGTCCTTTTAATTAGCTTGTTGACTCAGTGGGCCTCTCTTGTAGTGATGTTTCTAGCCCAGTACACCACAACACAGAAAATCACACCGGCCATCACAGTTATAGAAGCTGTGAAGGATGTCACTTCCCACATTAAAGGAACATGGCCTCCTAAGGTAAAAAAGCCTGCTCTGGCCTTTCTTATATTGTTCCTCTGTGTTCCAAGACCAGTCCAATATGTCATTAATGTGGACCCCCAAGTACTTGTAGGAGTGGACCATCTCTACATCCAGTCCTTGAATAGTGACTGGTCATAGAGGCTCTTTGGTGTGGTGAAAGTCAATATCCAGTTTTTTTGTTTTGCTGATGTTAAGATGCAGACAATTCTATTTGCACCAAGAAACAAACTTTTCCACCTGACTCCTATTCTCTTTCTCAGCCTGTTTAATGCACTCCATAGGTACAGAATCATCTGAGAATTTCTGCAAGTGACATGATCTGGTGTTATACTGTATTTATAGTCTGAGGTATACAAAGTGAACAGGAAAGGAAGTAGGACTGTTCTTTGTGGTGCTCCAGTGTTGCTCACATCCATATCAGCAACGTAATCCTTCAGTCTCACAAACTGTGGTTGGCCTGACAGATAGTCCATTATCCTGAACACCATAGGCTCATTCACATGCATATGTTTCAGAATACCCCTTAACATGGTATTGAAGGCACTGGATAAATTAAAAACATAATCCTCACAGTGCTAACAGCTTTGTCCAGGCTAGAATAAGCCTTGTGAGGCAGATAGATAATTGCATCCTCCTCTCCAATCTTTGTTCCTCAGGCAAACTGCAGTGGGTCCAGGTGGTCTACTACAACTGAGTTCATATAGTCCAGGACCAGTCTCTCAAAGGTCTTCATGATGTGAGATATAAATGCCACTGGTCTGTAGCCATTAGGTGAAAGAGGTCCCTGACTTCTTTGGAACAATGCAGGATGTTTTCTACAGCAGTGGCATTTTTTGAAGCCTTAGGGACAGACTGACCAGGTGACAGAGGACACCACAAAGTTGGTTAGCACAGGCCTTAAGAACTTGAGGACTGACTCCATCTGGTCCTGTCACTTTTCCTGTGTGTAGCTTCCTCAGTTGTCTCCTTACTTTGTCTTCAGTTATGTACAGTCCTCACTGATGGTCAGAGGTGGACTTGTCACTGGTCATTCCTGTTGACATGGTAGGAGTTGTTGATGTGGTAGAGATTGTGTGGGGAGACTGATCATTGGAAGAACATGACAGTGAGGGGAAATATCTATTAAAAAATTGGTTCAGGGAAATTAGGTTTATCCACATCCCCTTCTAGCACTTGTGCCATTTTCAATGAGTTGTATCCCAGCCAATCCCAGCCAACAAAGGGCACAAGACAGGAACCAATCCTGGGCAGGGTGCCAACCCACCACAGCTGCATAACCTATTGCAAGGAAAAATAAACAAAATACTAAAATATGGGACAAATATGTTTATAAAATAAGTCAAGACACTTAAATTCAGATGGATATATTGGACTTTGAATGGGTGATACACTTTTAGCTTATTATTACTACTTTGCTTCAGCTTGCTGTTCAATCCACAAGATGTAGTGGAGAGCTATCATTAAAACTTCATTTGCATGCTTTTAAATATGTTAACTTTAGCTTTCTTTGCATTTTCTATTGTATGTTCTGCTATTGGTCAAGTCTGCCTATTTCAATATCATGCCAAAAAATTTCTTTCTGCAAAGAATATTGTGTTCTTTTTGAAGTGTGTGTTGGGGTCACTCTAAACTTACTTTATAATAAACCTGGCTTATCTGCTTTCATGTGCCTTGGATTCATGCTTCCCTTCTAATCAGTTTTGGGTGCACAGATATTATAAAACAGGAATTAAACATAGGTGGTGGGTGAGATTAACCACAGAGGAAATTATATTATTTAATAGTCTAGCAACATTATATCAACATATATATCAAATTTTGTTCTTAAATGAAATACCTAAAATAAACTAAAGAAAAAATACAGTATGGTAATCATATACAGTATAAAGCTGCCAATGGACTGTGTGTTTCTTAGCTGTACAAGGCTGGGTTTGCAAGAAAATAAGTTAGTATATATATAAGAAATACTGTGAGGCTCTCAAGTGCAAAGTTTTAATATTCCAAGAGGTCAAAAAAAGATAGATAGATAGATAGATAGATAGATAGATAGATAGATAGATAGATAGATAGATAGATAGATAGATAGATAGATATTACTTTTGTCCTCAGGAGAAATTTTGCTTTTTACAGAAACACAGGAAATGTTAATTCAAACAACAACAACCCCTCCCAAACACACCATTTGTTGAGGACGGTCTATACCTTGTAAAAGAACGAGTCTCAACACACTGAAAAAGGTTTTGGGGCAGCCACCCATATATTGTTCCTGCCTGCAAAAGATTTATATTCAGCACAATGATGTTGCTTCCTTGAGTTCTCAGAATGAACTGACTTAGTTAGGCAAGATGGAGGATTTTATAGTCTGTAACCCGGAAGTGACTTCAGTCTGGGTGTCAGAACAGGAAGTGACGTCAGTCTAGGTGCCGGAACAGGCAGTGATGTCAGATCAGGCAGGTTTTCCCGTATTTGATCTGCAGAAATAACAGAAATAGGTTTAGAGCATCACCTCCACTTGGCCCATTCAGCTCGCTCCTAGTCGCACGTGTGTGACAACCTATAAAGGCTGGCTGGAAAAATACCAAACTCGAAAGTTAAGCCTGTTTTGAGATGACAATGTGCTGATTCGTTTTTGGGCCAAATTGGGCAAGAGAAAGGCACTCTAGAGGAACTCACAAATACTGTAATTCTGCAATTAATTGTGAATTCCTCTCATCAATTACTATTGTAATTACCTACAGTATTTTATGATCAGAATGGTCAGCATCAGAAATGGTATGCAATTACTGAAATGTTATGGAATAGCTCAGGTAACTTGGTTCCTAGGGTGCAAAGCCTACTGATGCTCACATCCGAATTTTTCGATAATATAGTTCTGCTTGTTAACTGTACAACGTATCCAGGTGCTAATTGAGAAAAAAAGCATTTAAAACTGTGAAACGGTTTATGCATTACCACCCATAGACCTGAACAGGTGAGAAACATATTCCGTATCTCCCTTCCTCTAGTAGCCTTCCCCAATGCCAGTCATAAACAGCAAGAAAGAAGAGTTAGTTCATTACAGCCATTATGGCTCAAATAATTTATTAAAACCTTTCATCTGAGTGAATTTACAAAGGTTTAAACCAAAAATCACATGGATAGGTCAGTTTAAATAGCATAAATAAACATTTAAAGAATTGATAATTAAATAAGCTACTTCCTATAGCTACTGGATGTAGTCTATTTTCAACTTTGTACATTGTCTGTGTGAGTGAAATTTTAACCTTTGTGGGTGAGAATATGAGAAGGCCCTGTGAAGAATCAATGCCCATTGTATGTCTGTCTCCTCCATGGAGTCTGGTGCTGCTGGATTGTCTGTGGCACAAATTATGGCATGGTCATTGGTGACTTACCACAATACCGTAAATAACATGGGGTTTTGTTGTGAGTGAGCCCTGTCAAGAGGTGAGTGTTGCCTGGTTTGATTTGGGCCTCCACAGCCCTCAGATGGATTATGTGGGTATCAAAAACAATAGACAAAATCACCACATTGACTCTAACAAACATTTAACTCAGATCATCATTACTCTATACCAATTACCATATTAACATCAAGGTGTTCTATTCCAAATGAGGAACCTGACTGATTATTATCAGAATATCAGCGTCTGTGTAAACATTCATATGCAATACTCTAATCACACAAATTACTAGCATACCATAATCTCAGAATGAAGTTACAGTACATGCATGTATAGAGTGCAGTTTTTTATTTTAAAAGTGATTATCAGTAGTGTGAATTGCTGCTTTTGGACTTCACCTTAAATTAAAGTGGGTTTGGACCAATTCAAAATAAATTTTGCCATGCAGTAATGTGAATTCTGTATCCTAAATGATTCCTGAAAGTATTTGTCATGTTGTGACACATTAATATTACTTGGATTTCACATGTTCTCTACTGGTGATACTGATTAAAATAAATCACTACAAAAAAAGTGAAGGGCCTGTTTTTAGCAGAAGTTCTTTTTTATGTCTTACTGTAAAATGCATATCTCTCTGTCTCTCCTCTCTGTGTATACTGTATATATACTCATATATACATACACACACTGTATATATCATGTAGGCTGGTCTGGAACCCATGTTGTCTGCCACAGTACTACTTCTATATCCTTAGCGAGATTTTGGAATCATAAGCAGAATAGTAATTAAGACTCCTTTCTGCTTTGCAGAAAGAAATTAAACATGATAAAACAACTTACATTTCTCTTGTGTTTTTTTTTTTAAATATTAAAGTAACTTTTACCTCTGCTTGCAAAAATTTTGTTTTTATATATTCTACAAGATGTTCTTTTAACCCACAATTCCCTCTGTTCTCACCTGGAATATTAGAATATTATAAATACTTAGACGAGAACAGGCCATTTAGCCCAACAAACTAAAGTGCCGCGCTATTCAAAATAAAAGAGCAGATTTCAAAAATGTATTTCAAACAAACTGTATAAGACAGAAACACATTCCACACATCACTGGATAGAGGAAAGTTCAAAGTTTAAAAGTCTGCCTAAAAGTACCAGTGAATACCACCGAGCGCTGTTTCTCATTTATAGTAAAGTGCCAACAACACCACAAGAGAAATCATTTTGCATGCTCCAATTTGAGAAGTCTGAGTCCATTGTTTAAGTGCAACATGAATTCCGCCAACGGTTCAACAAACAGCCACCTCGTCATAAGCAAATTTATGAGAGGCATAAAAAATTTAGAGAAGAAGGTTGCATATGCAAACGTAAAAGCAGTGGTCATTCACCACGCACATCAGATGTTTGCGACATTGAATTGAGGAAGCTGTGAATTCAGTAACTATGGACCAGTTGACTCGTGTGTGGCAAGAAATGGTCTACCGTTTTGATATTTGCCACGCTACACATGGTGCTCATGTTGGGTGGATGCAACCGCAAGGATCATAGGACCAATCTTTGAACTTTCCTCTATCCATTGATGTGTGGAATGTGTTTCTGTCTTACACAACTTGTTTGAAAAAAATTTTTGAAATCTGGTCTTTCATTTTGAATAGCCCTTTACTATCTAGTTAATTCTTCCAATATAACATGAAGTTGAGTTTTGAAGGTCCCTAAAATCCTAAGGTAAAATTAAGATAAAAACCTAAGGTAAAACTAGGTTCTAAAAATATCATACATTTCCTGAGAATCTTATGCCATTACACATCCCTGTGCCAGAAGCAAATACTGTTATTTTGCCCTGAATAAAATACTTACTAACTGACCTCCACAAGGACTATAAAGAAATAGAAAAAGACAGTACCTTTTTAACCTTCTTCTGCCTTAATAACACATGGACCCTACTTTTCACAAAGGTCCTAAAATGCTGCAAAACACTCATAAAAATTAAAACGAGCATAATAAATCTATGCAATGCTTGATTTTGTACTGGATGACACATACCTTTGCCAATTCAAAACCCTATTCTGGTGTATATTTATCCTGGACTTACCAGGATTACAGGAATCCTAGATTTTTCAAATCCTATTTAGGAGTCACTTCTCAGCTTAGGAATGACCTTGCATTTGTTACTGGGTAACTAATGTCTCTGTTCACCTGTCATCAAGGTAAATGAGCTCCCGTCTTCTAGACTATGACTGCTTGCTGCCTCCAAATGGAGCTAGCCACCTGCTAGTTCCCACCTGAAAAAGGGCAACATCATCTCATGTCTGTTGACCAAATACCATCTGTGATCTCTTTGTCATTGTGTTAATGTCAGGCATTGATGGCATCTGTTGATCTTTGGTCTGCTGTCATCTAGCATCCTGCGGGAAAATGCATACTGGCTCCTAGGGGTCACCCCTTTCTGCTATAAATGATTTTTGCTTTTTTTACAATATCATCTCTATATAAAAAGTAATTATCGTTTTATAAATAACTGCTGCTGCCTTCAATACTCAGTGGAAACCATAAACATACAATATACAGTACATTTCCTTTTGATAAACTTTAGTAGACAGTATTCATTTTCATTGCTTTTAAATATGTATCTACATATATTACCTGCTAGGTAAAGGTAATGCCTTTGTGTTGCATTTAAATAAGTAAATAAATATTACTTTCATGTGTGGGCAATGTTGCCAAATTTTGTATTGGCATAGGATTTCATAAAAAGAAAAATAAATAAATAATCTACATCGTACTTCACTTAGCAGACCAGCTGTCCTGTCGTGCAATTCAATCACAGGTATAGTACTTTACGTAATTTCTAACAGCTTGTCCAATCTGTGCAACACATTTGTACTGAAATTATATGTACTTCTCTAATTATAACCTAAAATGCCCTAAGGGAGAAATGCATTCCCTTTGTTCCACACATTGCTGTGTAGCAATTACATTGTTCTGAGGCGTTAAATTAACAAAATTCAAATGGCTTCTTAATTACCATTATGGACTGCATTTAAGAACTGGGGCTAAAACATATAAATCTATTTTTGGTGACAAAAGTGTCAACGTATGGCACTTATGTCTGCCATATACTGTACATGTTCAAAATACACAGCATCTATGCAATTATGAGGGAAATTCCCATAGAAACTGGCAGGAGGCAAAAATGGAAATTTAACAATTAGAGATGGAAAACTAAAATGTAGAAAAAAGAAATGGAAGCAGAAAGACATTTTTTTAATTTAAATGTCAGATTAATGTCTGTACTAGACAATGTTATTTAGACATGTTCCTCATAACATTTTGATATGAAAACTCGGATGATCTGCCCTTTCCACCTTACCATTTAGTGCCATTCTAAGTGTCAGTTCCTTTTCAAAATGTATGTTATGCATACAAAGTATTGCATTGTATTGTTCTAATCTAATTATTAAAATAAATCTTGTGCTGTATTTATGCTAAACAACTCAAGGACTATTAAAACTCATAATCATCCTTTAATATTAAATTCACACTCCTGCCAAATAAGCTTCACCTTGACATTTATTTTACCCACTTTTATGAATTTTCCAACACATTTAGTATGATTTTGAATTACCTTGGTCAATACTTCTTTTATTCTTCTATCTTCTCTATCATTATGGCCATTTACAGACTACAGACATGCGGGGCATTTCAGCTGCAAAAATGCTACAATTATGTGTACATTTTCTTGTATCCACATGGTAATCTGTTTCCTATACAGGTGATCCATTGGGTCATCACCAGTGCTTTTTGTATTTATTTAATTCATTTATCTATTGCGAAACCCACTCAATCCACCTCTGTGTTACATGATGCAGCAGACTACGCAGGCAGAATCAGGTGCCATGTATGAATGAACCATGCACATGTGACGGTCCAGGTGGGCTCCTTTGGAGAGCCTCCTGCACCCAGATTGTTGATACTATAACTGAGATTAGCTGGGCAGATGAGAACACTTACATTCCAGACAAGAGGTAGGTGCAAAAGTGAATAGCGCTTTTATTAAAAACAAAGTCAAAAACCAGTGCTCCAAGAAAAGTGGTGTGCATTTTCATAAGTAAATAAATCATCCTTAAAAGAGGGAACTGTGGAGGTTAAATTTTAGTATAAATAAATACATAAAACCAAGGTTAAAACATTGCAGGAATCTTTTCTAAAAATCGCAGTTCCCAGGTGCTTCCCTTTAAAACTGACCTGTCCTGTACTTACCCTGCATTGAGCCTCACAGTAGAGAAGACACCTAACCGACAAGCACAGCCAACCTTCTTTCCTGGGTCCGGGTCCCTAGTTTTCCATGGTTCCCAGTATGGTATCGCGCCCAACCTCATCTTTCTTTGGCTCAGCCTCCCCAACTCTCCGCTGCATCTCCATGGACTTACCCGATAGAGCCGCTTAACCAACAGGTCACTCCAGCACCCTGAACCATGCAGCTGGAGCAAATCTCTTCAGCCCCTGAGGATCAGGCACATGCTCTCCTGAGGGACACTCTTCCTGGCTGCCTGCCTCTACTCTCTCTCTCTTGCTCCTGCCTACTTCTCCATTTTCTAACCTTCGTCTTTCTGTTTTCGCTGATCTTTCATGTGTCTCCCCACTCTGCCATGCAGGCTCCTCTTATATTCACCTACCTAATTGGGCACAGGTGTGATAAGCCACTTCCTCCATGGCACCATTGAGGCACCGGACTGATCCACTCTCCTCTACGCATGTATGTAGTGTAAACAGCCAGCACCTCAGTTAACTGCAGAGTGAAACACACTCACAAACACCCATGCCCATTAGAGCCTGCACGTTTTGGGGCACATTTATTTAAAATTTGCCCAAAGCCATGGACCATCTATCACAGCACAGTGCACCACTCCAGTCTGTACTGGACGGAAGTCCATTGCAGCATCCACTCAAATGCACTCCTACATGGAGCCAACTTACAGACAACAATTAAACCAATTCAGACCTTCTTGGAATATGGAAGGGAAAATCAAAAACCCAGAGACAAACCAGTACAAACATATTCAAGGAAGAACATGCACAATACACAAATTACTCTGTGAAGGAGCAGCAACACTATCCACTACACCACCACGCCATCTCATATCAAAAATAATAGCATTAAAGTTGTTGATATATCATTTTTCAACTCCAAAAAACTGATTTAGTTATACCTTTGTGTTATGTGAGTTTCCCCTTGGGATTAATAAAGTACCTATCTATCTATCTATCTATCTGTCTATCTATCTATCTATCTATCTATCTATCTATCTATCTATCTATCTATCTATCTATAATAATACTAGCTATGTCAACTGTCAAGGACAGGTGATAGAATAAATTTACAAATATTTATTATTTCATATCTCTTGCCTTATGTGTACCCTCAGTGTTCCTTTCTTTGTTATCCGTGCATTTCTCAACCTCTCTTGCCTGGTGCTTCATCTCTTGATCACATTCCTGTTAAGCCTGTTTCTTAGACTCTGTCATTCTGAGTTGTCTTACTTGCCTCCTTTCCCCTTTTGACTACTACCAATTGTGGTAGCTGTGAAAACATTATTTTTATACTCGTGGTTACCTCCCTTCTTTGATGACGACATTCATTATTCCTGCTATGCCTTTCATTTGTATCCTTGTTTGTCTCAACCTCTTTTGCCTGGCACTTCATCTCTGAGCCACCTAAGCCAAAGTGATCAATCAAACCAAAGACAAGCTGACCAATCCGATTGGTTTGAAATTTCCCACTAAATTAATACATTTGTTCAGCATAATATTTTGATATTTGCAGACAAAAATTGCTATTCAGTTATGAAAACAATATGATTAAATAAAAGAAAAAAAAACAAGAATGGTACACACAATCTTTCAAAACAAGCAGACAGGCTTGAATAAGAGAACACCTTAACTGCTTCCAAGCACAAAGAAACCCCTGGCTAGGCTTGAATTTGCCCGACTGACCTTAACTAGGCTCTGGAACAAGCCTGCTTTTCAGAAGTAAACTTCTTACAGTATGTAAATGATGACAATGTCACTGGGTATCATAATGACCTGACGCCTATTGAGACAGCCCAGGGGTCTCATGTATAAATGTTGCGTACGCACAGAAATGTTGCGTAAGAACATTTCCACATTCAAATCGCGATGTATAAAGCCTAATCTTGGCATAAAGCCACGCACATTTCCACAGTACCTCATACCCTGTCGTATGCAAGTTCTCCGCTCGGCTTTGCAGACTGGCAGCACCCAGCGGCAAAGCAGTACTACTGTTTCTGTTGTCGGTGATCGCTGGAGTGGCGACCCGGTTGGGATGCCCAGGAGGACCGGAGGAAGGCTTGCGCCTTCCCCAGACCATGTGGGGGCGACCGCCCTGGTTGCTTTGGGGATCATGGGTACAGAGCTTTGAAGCTCAGCACTGTAGGGGCTCGTGGTCACCGCCAGGGGGCGCCCCGTGCCTTCGGAGCCCTGGGGCCTCATGTATAAACAGTGCGTATGCACAGAAATGTTGCAAAAGAAATGTTGAATGTTTCCACATTCAAATCGTGATGTATAAAACCTAAACTTGGCGTAAAGCCATGCACATTTCCACGGAACCTCATACCCTGTCGTACGCAAGTTCTCCATTTGGTTTTGCAGACTGGCAGCACCCAGCGTCAAAGCAGTGCTACTGTTCTTGTGTGGTTATCCTATCCTTTCCTGACGCGGCTTTATAAATACACTGAAATTAATAGCATATTGTTTATTAGTGTAATGCATCTGATTGTAATTAACCTGTAACAATATAATGGTCCAGGGAATAGCCATAGTATTCCAAATACCATACCTGCTTTAGCGTTGTTACTCTCACTGCACCTTCTTTTTCTTCTTCTTCTTCTTTCAGCTGCTCCCGTTAGGAATTGCCACAGCGGATCATCTTTTTCCATATTACTCTCACTGCACCACTCAGAGTATTTATATCACTGTATCTGAGTGTGAATCACAGCAGCAGCTGATCGGAAAGAGAATTATCGGTATACAGCATCAAGCGCACACTGTCTCAGCCATGGGAAAAACGTTTCAAAGCCTTTCCTGTACAGATCTCGAGGTTCAGAAACAGTTTCATCCCAAGAACTATAAACGCACTTAATCAATTTACTTCTTGTAGAACTATCTGTACTTATAAGTAGAATTACCTCACTGTAAACTTCCATCCATCCATCCTCTTCCGCTTATCCGAGGTCGGGTCGCGGGGGCAGCAGCTTAAGCAGAGAGGCCCAGACTTCCCTCTTCCCGGCCACTTCTTCCAGCTCTTCTGGGAGAATCCCAAAGGCGTTCCCAGGCCAGCCGGAGACATAGTCCCTCCAGCGTGTCCTGGGTCTTCCCCGGGGCCTCCTCCCGGTTGGACGTGCCCGAACACCTCACCAGGGAGGCGTCCAGGAGGCATCCTGATCAGATGCCCGAGCCACCTCATCTGACTCCTCTCGATGCGGAGGAGCAGTGGCTCTACTCTGAGCCCCTCCCGGATGACTGAGCTTCTCACCTTATCTTGAAGGGAAAGCCCAGACACCCTGCGGAGGAAACTCATTTCAGCCGCTTGTATTAGCGATCTCGTTCTTTCGGTCACTACCCATAGCTCATGACCATAGGTGAGGGTAGGAGCGTAGATCGACTGGTAAATTGAGAGCTTTGCCTTACGGCTCAGCTCCTTTTCACCACGACAGACCGATGCAGAGCCGCATCACTGCGGATGCCGCACCGATCCGCCTGTCGATCTCACGCTCCATTCTTCCCTCACTCGTGAACAAGACCCCGAGATACTTGAACTCCTCCACTTGGGGCAGGATCTCTCCCCCAACCCTGAGAGGGCACTCCACCCTTTTCCGGCTGAGGACCATGCTCGGATTTGGAGGTGCTGATTCTCATCCCAGCCGCTTCACACTCAGCTGCGAACCGATCCAGAGAGCTGAAGATCACGCCTGATGAAGCAAACAGGACAACATCATCTGCAAAAGCAGTGACCCAATCCTGAGTCCACCAAACGGACCCCTTCAACACCCTGGCTGCGCCTAGAAATTCTGTCCATAAAAGTTATGAACAGAATGGTGACAAAGGGCAGCCCTGGCGGAGTCCAACTCTCACTGGAAGCGGGCTCGACTTACTGCGGCAATGCGGACCAAGCTCTGACACGGTTGTACAGAGACCGAACAGCTCTTATCAGGGGTCCGTACCCCATACTCCCGAGCACCCCCACAGGATTCCCGAGGGACACGGTCGAATGCCTTTTCCAAGTCCACAAAACACATGTAGACCGGTCGGGCAAACTCCCATGCACCCTCCAGGACTCTGCTAAGGGTGAAGAGCTGGTCCACTGTTCCGCGACCAGGACTAAAACCACACTGTTCCTCCTGAATCCGAGGTTCGACTATCCTCCTCTCCAGAACCCCGAATAGACTTTTCCAGGGAGGCTGAGGAGTGTGATCCCTCTATAGTTGGAACACACCCTCCGGTCCCCTTTTAAAGAGGGGACCACCACCCCGGTCTGCCAATCCAGAGGCACTGTCCCGATGTCCATGCGATGTTGCAGAGACGTGTCAACCAAGACAGTCCTACAACATCCAGAGCCTTAAGGAACTCGGTATCTCATCCACCCCGGGGCCCTGCCACCAAGGAGTTTTTGACCACCTCGGTGACTTCAGTCCCAGAGATGGGAGAGCCCACCTCAGAGTCCCCAGGCTCTGCTTCCTCATTGGAAGGCATGTTAGTGGGATTGAGGAGGTCTTGAAGTACTCCTCCCACCGACCCACAACGCCCCGAAGTCGAGGTCAGCAGCGCACCATCCCCACCATATACGGTGTTGACACTGCACTGCTTCCCCTCCTGAGACGCCGGACGGTGGACCAGAATCTCCTCGAAGCCGTCCAAAGTCGTTCTCCATGGCCTCTCCAAACTCCTCCCATGCCCGAAGTTTTGCCTCAGCAACAACGAAGCCGCGTTCGCTTGGCCTGCCGGTACCTATCAGCTGCCTCCAGAGACCCACAGGACAAAAAGTCCTATAGGACTCCTTCTTCAGCTTGACGGCATCCCTCACCGGTGTCCACCAACGGGTTCGGGATTGCCGCCACGACAGGCACCGACCACCTTGCGGCCACAGCTCCGTCAGCCGCCTCAACAATAGAGGCACGGAACATGGCCCATTCGACTCAATGTCCCCACCTCCCTCGGGACGGGTTGAAGTTCTGCCGGAGGTGGGAGTTGAAGCTACTTCTGACAGGGGACTCTGCCAGCCGTTCCCAGCAGACCCTCACAACACGCTTGGGCCTACCAGGTCCGACCGGCATCTTCCCCCACCATCGAAGCCAACTCACCACCAGGTGGTGATCAGTTGACAGCTCCGCCCCTCTCTTCACCCGAAAGTGTCCAAGACATATGGCGCAAGTCCCACACACGACCACAAAGTCGATCATCGACCTGAGGCCTAGGGTGTCCTGGTGCCAAGTGCACATATGAACACCCTTATGCTTGAACATGGTGTTCGTTATGGACAATCCATGACGAGCACAGAAGTCCAATAACAAAACACCGCCGGGTTCAGATCGGGGCCATTCCTCCCAATCACGCCCTTCCAGGTCTCACTGTCATTGCCCACGTGAGCATTGAAGTCTCCCAGCAAAACGAGGGAATCCCAGAAGGTATGCCCTCTAGCAACCCTCCAGAGACTCCAAAAGGGTGGATACTCCAAACTGCTGTTCGCGCTATGCACAAACAACAGTCAGGACCCTTCCCCACCCGGCGGAGGGAGGCCACCCTCGTCCACCGGGTAAACCCCAATGCACAGGCTCCAAGTGGGGGCAATAAGTATGCCCACACCTGCTCGGCGCCTCTCACCGGGGCAACTCCAGAGTGGTAGAGAGTCCAGCCCCTCTCAAGGAGATTGGTTCCAGAGTCCAAGCTGTGCGCCGAGGTGAGTCCGACTATATCTAGCCGAACCTCTCGACCTTGCGCACTAGCTCAGGCTCCTTCCCCTTCAGAGAGGTGACATTCCACGTCCCAAGAGCCAGTTTCTGTAGCCGAGGATCAGACCGCCAAGGTCCCGCCTCGCCACCACCCAACTCACACTGCACCCAACCTCCTTGGCCCCTCCCATAGGTGGTGAGCCCATGGGGAGGAGGACCCACGTTACCTCTTCGGGCTGTGCCCGCCGAGCCCCATGGGTGCAGGCCCGCCACCAGGCGCCGCCATCGAGCCCCACCTCCAGGCCTGGCTCCAGAGGGGGGCCCCGGTGACCCGCGTCCGGCAAGGGAAAACGTTGTCCAAAGTTTTTGCTCTTCATCGGAGGTTTGTTGAACCGCTCTTTGTCTCATCCCTCACCTAGGACCAGTTTGCCTTGGGTGGCCCTACCAGGGGCATAAAGCCCCGGACAACATAGCTCCTAGGATCATTGGGACACGCAAACCTCTCTACCACGATAAGGTGACGGTTCAAGGAGGAGTCACTGTAAACTTGCACTACAGTTATAATATTGCACAACCTGAACCACTTTATAAAGCGTGTATTTACATATGATGACTATATCATTTTTAAGATGAAAAGCAGCAAAATATGTTTATTATATTATACAGATAAAACTTTAATTTCATTTAAATAATCTATATTCTTTACTGGGACTAGCGCGAAGGATAGAATAATTAAACATATTAGATAAGATATTTCAATGTTCCTTAAACGTTTTGAAGAATCGGCGCTCTAAGCTTACAGATGGCTTAACGTCTATTACAGAGCGGATTGTGTTGCGATCGGTTACTTGGAGAAAGAAAAGCAAGGACTGCAGGGGCGGCCTCGCCAATATATATTGAATATAAAACAGAAAGAGAAAATTTCAACAAAAGTTAAATGCTTGTGTCATGAGCACAAGGTGGCTATGCAGTGTATGGCAACAGACGTGGCCATCCACCGTGCATAAGACACCATATTGAGATTGGCGGGCGAAGGGGCCACCGATTCTTTCTCTGCCCAGAGCCGCCACGAGCCTAGAGCTGCCCATGAGTACTGTTGCAATAAATAATGTCATCGAAGGTCGCACACAATCACTGTGGCGTGAAACCCATGTTTAATAACGTGCTTTAACTCCTATCATCATGAATATGATATCACGTATATATCTCAGTATTTTAGTTATTCAGAGAGCTGTAATATCACGAATGTAATGGATTCTGTGAGGAGGAAGAGAGTTGATTTAAAAAGCACTAGTGATTCACACACATAGAGCACATAGAAGAACACATAGAAAACAAAGCATTTAACGTGCTACTTTAATTATGATGTGATTTGAGAAACTGGTTAATTAAACGATATTAAGATGAAGTTTATGATGTTCTACTTTAATGACAAAATAAACTACATGATTAAAGTGGAAATTTCGAGATTGAAGTTGACATTTCGTGCTTTTTCCCCACTGTGTGCCTTTTTTTCCTCTGTACCCTAATAAGCTTTCATATAACACTCAGATGGTGGGCTACGACTCGCCTTTTCACGGCGACTTTGATATCTGACAACTTCTTTTTTATTTCCGGCACTGTGCAACTTTGTGAACTTGAGCTTTCAAGTTTCTCCAACACACTATGTCAGTCGATCAGCTTCCTTTTGTTGATAATACCACGGTTTAAATCAACAAATAGTATCTTTTTCCTTTGCCTCCACTTGGTATTCGCTGAAATTCTTATATATTCCCCCGTGCTTTTCCCATTGTCTTTTCACAGAAAGCTAAGCTTAAGGGCTATTTATATTGATTTGCATATTCAAAGAGGCATAATTCTGGGAGGAATTGGGGCAGGACAGCAGGCGCATGCACGAGCGTTACTTTTCACGCTGACCAAGATTTTTGTAGCAGAAGAATGCAGAAGTTGGAGTACGCACAGATTCCTGCATCTGGATTTTTCTGTGCGTAAGCACATTTCGGCTTTTGTGCTTATATCATGTTATAGTGCGAATTCTACGCACGGTGTTCTGCCACACCCGGAAGTGCTGGGGGGAAGAGGACCGGGGACATCTGGAGTGCTTCCAGGTGCGCAGCCTGCACTTCCGCCACACAGGGGAGTGCCAGTGGAAGAGTGTCGGGAAGCACCTGGAGTGCATCCGGGCATGTATATTAGGGGCGGCCTCCCTCCATTCGATAGCTGGAGTCGGGTGAGGAGAAGGACAAAGCTTGGTGGAAAGGATTCGAGGTGGCCTGAACAAGTGAGGCATTGTGTAGTGTGAGGCCTGGACTTTGGGGAGTCTTGGGGGTTTTCTGCACCTATTGCTGTAAATAATAGTGACCATAAATAAACGTGTGGTGGTGCTTAAACATGTCTGCCTGTCTGTGTCCAGGGCTCGTTCCACACTGTGGGGTTATCCTTTCTTTTTCAGATTCACATCCCTGACGCGGCTTTATAAATACACTGACATTAACCGCATATTGTTTATTAGTTTAATGCATCTGATTGTAATTAACCTGTAATAATATAATGGTCCACAGAATGGTCAAACTATTCTAAATACAATAGCTGCTTTAGCGTTGTTACTCTCATTGCATCTTCTTCTCCTTCTTCTTTCAGCTGCTCCCGTTAAGGGTTGCCACAGCAGATCATCTTTTTCCATATTATTCTCACTGCACCACTCAGAGTATTTATATCACTGTATCTGAGTGGGGAATCACAGCAGCAGCTGATCGGAAAGAGAATTATCGGTATACAGCATCAAGCATATGCTGCCTCAGCCATTTGCTATTTGAACTGTTCTCATCCGACCAACGCTTCAGAGCCTTTCCCGTTCAGATCCTGTTCACAAACAGTTGCATTCCAAGAACTATAAACACACTCAATCAGTTCATCAGGTGCTCATTGTAGAACTGTTTCTACTTATAAGTATAATTACCACACTGTAAACTTGCACTACAGTTATAATATGGCACAGCCTGAGCCACTTTATAAAGTGCGTATTTACATATGATAACGATATCATTTTTTAGATGTAATGCAGCTTAATATGTTTATTATATTATACAGATAAAACTTTAACTTCATTTAAATAATCTATATAGTTAATGAATAAACATGTGAGGACACGGTGTCGCAGAGCTATAGGGAGCCACTGGTACTCCGTTCACAGTTTGTTCCTGCCTCACGCTGTATTCTTACTGGGACTGGAGCGACACTGGAAGGATAGATGGATAGAATAATTAAACATGTACTACGAACATATTTCAATGTTCCTTAAAAGTTTTGAAGAATCAGCGTTCTAAGCTTACAGAAGGCTTAACATCCATTACAGAGCTGATTGTGTGGCAATTGGGTATTTGGAGGAAGAAAAGGGAGGACAAGAATTGGAAGTTAGTATGTTTGAAAAAGACAGTACTTCTGTAATAAAGTATTTCATCGCAGGTCACGCGCGGCGCAGCAAGCATCTTCTGTCGAGACATGAACAATCACTGCGCCACCATGTTCCCATGTTTAATAACATGCTTTAACTCCTATCAACATGAAAATGATATCACGTTTACTTCTCAGTATTTTAATTATTTGGAGAATTTTAATTTCATGGATGTAATGGATTCTGTGTCCTAACGGACGAAGAGAAAACCCATTTAAGAATCACGTAGTGATTCACACACATAGAAGATCAAATACAAAACAAAGCATTTAACGTGCTACTTTAGTTACAATGGGATTTGAGAAACTACTAAATTAAACGATTTAAAGATGAAGTGTATGATGTTCTACTTTAATGACAAAATAAACTATATGATTAAAGTGGAAATTTCGAGATTAAAGTTGAGATTTTGTGCTTTTTCCACACCGTATGCCTTTTTTTTTTCTGTACCCTAATAAGCTTTCATATGACACTCAGACGGTGGGCTACGACTCGCCTTTTCAAGGCAATTTTGATATGTGACAGCTTCTTTTTTATTTCAGGCACTGTGCAACTTTGTGAACTTGAGCTTTCGAGTTTCTCAGACACTCTATGTTACTCGATCAACTTCCTTTGGTTGTTTATACCACTGTTTAAACCAACAAATAGTACGTTATTCCTTGCCTCCACTTGGTATTCGCTGAAATTCTTATATTTTCCCCTGTGCTTTTCCCTTTGCCTTTTCACAGAATACTGAGCTTAAAGGCTATTTATATTGATTTGCATATTCAAGGAGGGATAATTCTGGGAGGAGACAGGGCGGGAGAGCAGGCGCGTGCACGAGCGTTACTTTTCACGCTGATTTATGTAGCGGAAGAACGCGGAAGTGGACGAACACACAGATTATGCATCTGGATTTTTCTGTGCGTAAGCACATTTCAACTTTTGTGCTTACATCATTTTATAGTGCGAATTCTACGCACGGTGTTAGGCATGAGGCCCCAGGTGTTTTTTGTGAAGTGAGAAGAACATGAACTTGCACATTTCTTTAGTCATTAACAAAGGAGGGACAGATATGATTACTTAGTTAAATTAATTAATACTGAACAAGTCTGCACACACAATGGAAAATTCTGGTAAAGACCACGTTGTTATGTCAAAAATACCACAGCATCCGGCCTTCACTGTGCTGCTGCTGTTACTTCTTGTCCTCCTTGCTGCTGCTGCTTACATCAGCACCAATGCAGTATACTAAGATTTACTCATGAAAACTGAATGTGCGCAGGACTTTCTTTTGCAAAGAAACAGATTGCTAGTTTATTCTCATTTTCAAAGTGTTTATTTATTTTTTGTGTATGACCTCATACATGTCTCTCATTTATTAACATCCAAATTAACATCCAATGAATAACTCAAATCTATCATCACTGCAAAGCTAGCATTGTTTGGGAAAAGTGAGATTAGAAGTCTTCTGAGAGTTTTTACTTATTCTAATACAGAGTCTGTCACAGACAGATATGTCACACTTAATACTTTAAATGGCAAAGTAGAAAAACTCTCCCGGAACATAGATTTGAATAAATTAGAAACTAAGTTTTGTAAAAATGTATCACATCACCACTGTCTGGCAGCCTGATTACTAAATATAACTACTTTAACTCAAAACTTCTGTCTTCATTACCTGAAAAATCATACATAGTTGTGTGGGTAAGTAAGTTTTATATTTGGTAGAAATAAGTTGTTCAGAAATCACTTTTTTTTGGTCAGCTAAAAGTAAATGTGTCTCTGTATTTCATTCAGTTGTCTATTAAATTATGACAGGATATTTGCTTCAAAAACATGTTTGGATAGATGATAACGGATTTTGACTTCTCTGTGTGAATTTCATATTTGCTCTTAACTGTAAGTAAAATTAATAGCTCACTTTTCACACATCACTACTTTTGTGTTTGCTGTGTAAATTTTATATGGAAATTAATTGTGATGCAAGATGCCATTGAATGCAAAACAACAAACAAGCATTTGCCCTTTAACGCCGCAGTAGGCATCTTTTTTCATATTCAGCAGATAATGTGTCCAGGATTTCCTTTGTCTTTACTGCTGTTGGCGGAGTAATTTGATCACTCGTTCAAACATGTCAGCCTAATCTTTCAGGTTAATACTGAATTACATATTAATTCTATTACATGAAAATAAATTGCCAGTCAACATATAGCATACATGCAGACTGATACTAGTGACGATTATTTTTTAAGAAAAGTCTCTACAAATTTACAAGCAAAGGCATAATAGAAAGCCTATGCTTATCAATTTTTCTGTAGATAATATCATTTAAGCCTTCTTAGAAATGTTCTTGTCAGAAAAATATCCTTTTACCCTTTTCAGGTTTAAGCCTGATTAATACCTGTTCTCATTATTATGTATTTCTTGAAATCTCCCCTCCACCACCATTATGATCTCAACAGCAGAAGATTGTTGTGCTGCCCTGGTCTCCAACAAGGGTAAGACAGGCTTCTGTAAAAGAAATGAATTCATTAGCCAACATTAAGGTTGTCGAAATGTAACGAGTTAAGAATTATTTCAAAAAGGAGGATACATTTAACCTTTATTATTGATCTACTTTTCTGTTTATGTGCACATTTAAAAACTACTTTTATAATTCATTAAAGCAAGGAATCAGCTACCATAGGACAACAGAATAATATAAGCATATAAAAATCTTTAATATTATGATTAACATAATAAATTATTCAGCTTACTGCAAATCTATGCAGAATTAGGAGAATACTAATTGAGGGGCATTAAAAATCACCTTTCAATTAAATTAGCCTATTTAATTTTCCACAGCTAGACATGTTTTTCATTTTGAACATTAAGCAGATTGATATGAAAGAGAATAAAGTTTTAAAAATGTTTTATTATTTGTTCTACAAATGAATATAAAATGAAACCTGACATACCAAAATATATAATAATAAATTTAATAGATACAAGTACATTTGTCACATGATTTCAATTAACTCAATTTAAATAAAGCCTAACTAGAAAAATAAAATCAAAAATACTTGAGGACACTATTTTAATTTTCTGTTTTTATTTTAAAACTAATTAGACTTTCATTCCCCCCCCGCCCCCAATTATTTAAATGAGACTTTCATACCATGCTGTTGAAGACTGATTTTTAGTCTGCATTTCTTTTCATCTTCTAGTTTAGTAACTGCATTCAGGAATTTTTAAAACACATACTCTTTGAGGGCAGGGTGGAGGCATGGGTGGAAGCATGCTAGGCTCTCCCAGGTATATAGAGGACACGTGCTTCACTAGATGCCAAGTGTGCCACATGAGGGTGACCTGGCTTGGCAGGTGGCAGCAAGCCAAACAGAGTTGAGACAGATGGGACTGTACAGGGCACAACAGACTAACGAGCATAAATGCACTGCATTAGAGATCTGGGGCCATATTTATCAAGCATCTCAGAATTACTCCTAGGAACTGGACTAAAGGTCTGACTTGGATAAGAATTTCTTCTACCCCAGAGTAGAATGTGAGAATTAGATATGAAGTGTCACACACCTACTCTCAGCTGGAAGTAGGAGTTCACATTTCACAGTGAATGATGTTATGATTTTACATCACCCTGAACTGCATAATGGTGCTTTTGATGTTGGGTTGTAGTTTTCTAATACTAACCCTAAAGCTTCACCACAATAATAATAATAATAATAATAATAATAATAATAATAATAATAATAATAATAATAATAATAATAATAATAATAATAATAATAATAATAATAATAATAGATTGTGGGCGTCACGGTGGCGCAGTGGTAGCGCTGCTGCCTCACAGTTAGGAGACCCGGGTTCGCTTCCCGGGTCCTCCCTGTGTGGAGTTTGCATGTTCTTCCCGTGTCTGTGTGGGTTTCCTCCGGGCACTCCGGTTTCCTCCCACAATCCAAAGACATGCAGGTTAGGTGGATTGGCGATTCTAAATTGGCCCTAGTGTGTGCTTGGTGTTTGTGTGTGTCCTGCGGTGGGTTGGCACCCTGCCCAGGATTGGTTCCTGTGTTGGCTGGGATTGGCTCCAGCAGACCCCCGTGACCTTGTATTCGGATTCAGCGGGTTGGAAAATGGATGGATGGATAATAGATTGTCCAGAGAAGAAGGAAAATATAATAAGGTAGGATATTGTGCAGTTTAACCTTTTATAAATTAAGTCAAATATACTGCCTTATTTTAATTTTAGAAGTTCAATGCTTCCTCTTTCTCCACCTACCAAGTTCTAGTCTGAAATAAAATCTTTGTCTCCTCTCACTCTCTTCATTTACGTCTTTCCTCAATTAGATGATTTAAATCTTTATCCACCTCAGAACAGGTCAACTTATTTCTTATGTCTTCAGACATGGCATCAAGTTAAAAGAAATTACTGGGACTGCTTTCAAGATGACATCTCCATACCCCTCTCTTTAGCAACCAAGCACTAAATATAGGTAGTAAGCCAATTACTTTTCCTAATTTGTCTATAAGGGGTATTTGTACATTGAAATGTCTTCAGTGATTTAGGATTCTATCCATTCCATTCCTTGCAGTCCAGGTTTGTGATTCCTGCTTTCTCCTCTCTCTTTTATCTCTAGCTGAGGTCTATCCTTAGAACATGTGGAATTTCTCTCACATCTATTCTTCCCCCCTCATCCACTTTACAATCTTTTGCAGTTTCCATATCCCCTAAATTTAAATCCCCCTCTCTCTCTCCCTTGCTGTGCAAAGATTTCTATAAACTCCTTTCACTTTCCACTGTGTGGTCTCATAATCTTCCTTCCTAAAAACTCTAACCAACAGCACATTTAGCTCAAAATTATACATAGATTATATGTAACCCCCTATAAGAGCCATTTAACGGACTTGGGTCCACACATTCTTTGCGATCTCTGCTCCTTAAACATGCCTGGCACTTTCTTCCACATGTTCCTGCAGTGCCCTCAATTGCTTCTCTCTTTAGTTCTCTCTGTACATATTCCCTTGTTACCTCAGGTTCTCCTTCTCTTGGATTTTACCACGATCTCCCTTTCAGAACTGCGCCAGAAGGTAATTGCTCTAGCATTGGCCTTCATATCATTCGAAGGTATCATTCTTCAACATAGTGCAGTTGCAACATTCTGCTTTGTTAATTAACAACTCATCCAGCTCTACAATTCAGAGACAGCTTAGTGCAGTTCAGCTGATCAGGAGCTGGGTGGGAGTTGCCCCATGATATAGTTTCCTAGCGCTTTTCTTTACATTTTCAGTTCCCTCTGCTTAATGGACAACTGTTGTGCTACTATTTTTAATTTGATTTTTTTTTGTTTCCTTCAAATAATGTTCACCACTTCTCAGTACTGGGAGGATGTGGGAATGGTGTTTCCTTTTATTTCCATGTCTGCTGCTAAGATTAATGGAAAAACATAATTTTCTGCTATGTATCAATTGAATATGTTCACTAAAAATTTGATTGTAAAAAAAGGAGTAAAATATTGTGCTAAGCTGCACGTAATTGTGTCTGTTTCACAACATTAGAATAATATTGTAACAAGCAATAGAAAAGACTGAAAAAATGTATGAATCCACAGCTGCACTTTCAGGTGAATCTCCACCCCACTAAATCGTGCTGAAGTTTGAATTACTTTTGGCATTTAGGAAAATTGATAAAATGCTTTACCTCTTACTTCTAAGAATAGGACACAATTTTTATCACCCTTGAGATTTTTGACCCAATTTTAACTGCTTACCTATTCTGAGATGATTGATAAATAAAGCCAATGGCCTTTTAAAGACTTAGAGATGCAAGAACACCAGAAGCCAATGGAGAGATCAGACCTGTTTGAATATTGTTTTGATTCTTGTTTTTGACCAATTGTTTGTTTTAACATTTTTGTCAAGTACTTTGTTGTGAATCTGTCATCTGATGGATTTGGCTGCAAACCTTTCTTGTATATGACATCCTGTTTGTTTCTTTTGGGTGGTGCTTTTTTGATTATGGAATTGTGTAATTAACCTCTGTAATACTACCATGTCTGGGTTTTCTATGGCATGGTCTGATCCACATTATTATGATTTGCACAGTCAGGTGCACTTAATGGAGTAAAGTTTGCTTTCAGCAGGACAGTCAGTGATGGGTGCCGCCAGCTGATGTGTACTTGACACCATTGAGGACTCATCTATTAGATTTACAATTTCAATTCTTTTTGGGAATGATTAATAAATAAGACTCAACATACTGTTTCCTCAGCAGTGTCTGTATCATGATTTTTTTTTTTTAAACAGCACAATAAAACAACGCTTTCAGTACTATGTTAGCTATTATATCTCTCTTCAGCACCTTACAGTCTTTATATATATATATATATATATATATATATATATATATATATATATATATATATATATATATATATATATATATATAGTGACAGATAGGGGGCGCTATCACTCCCTTGAACTCCTGTCCACGACTCCAGACACCAGGTAAAAGTCCAATAAGTGACTTTATTAATCTTCCACAGTGCACAAAGCACCCTCTCCTCCACAATACTCATACAATCACAATACTCAATCACAAATAAATCAATCCTCCACTCTCAGACACGTTGCCCTCCTACCACCCAGCTCAGCTTGCCGTCTGGGAGCTCCCATAGTCCTTTTATAGTACCCAACCCAGAAATGTTTCCCAATTCCCAGTCCACGTGACTCTTTCACTTCCAGGTCCGGTACAAGTCCTTTTCTTTTCACCCCGGAAGCACATCGCTCTTCCTCTGATGCACTTCCGGGTTATAGGGCATAAATAAATCTTCTGTCCTCCCTACAGCTCTCTCTTGCGGCCCCTGTGGTATCCAGCAGGGTCTTGTATAAAAACTACATAGTCCATGACTCCCTGCTGGTCTTCAGGGCACCTTCATACTGCAGGGAGGGCTCGATCTGGTGACCTGGGGGTATTGGCCGGATCACAATATATCACTATATATATATATATATATATATATATATATAAAACCTTTACCAAATTGCAAACATTAGTGCTTATATTTTATCCTTAATCTCTATCTCTTAAACTTTCCTTATTTCTATAGATTTGTTCAGACTACCTACAACTACTTGCATCATATTATTATCATCCCACACTTCCTCTTATTTAACTCTTTCCAGCTTTTTTCCTATTTATTATAAACTGTACTATGTATTAATATACATAACAAAGCCATAATAAGCATGTAAGAACTGTTGTATATACAAATCATATATAGAAACATACTCTAATTAAGATGTATAAATACATACACACAAACATGAGCATAAAGGAATACTAAGGCATTCTGTCATAATATCCTTAACAACAGAATATCACTTTTATTTTATTTAATAAATTGCTCAGGTTTACTGTTATACCTTACAGTATTGAAACAGTAAATGTTTAAAACCAACTCACTGCTTTAATAACAGGCTGAACAGGCTCCTCTCACGTACAAACTGAAATAACTTTAAGGGCACCCATGTACAAACAATGCACAATCTGGGAATTTCTACTTTACCGACTGGCAGCACTACAAAATCATTTGACATTCTTTCTTTCTATTTTTTTTTCCTTACAAAAGTGGAAGCCAACACTTTTCCTATATTACGACTAAAAGTCCGCCATAGTAAACATCATGCACAACTGAGCGTTTTGCGATGTGTATAATAACAGCATCGTTCTCAAATGAAAAACAAAACTTACTTTTCACTGTTTTATATATATATGCACCTATAACAGTCAATGTGTAGACGATGCTGCGTATCTTCTTCTTCGGCTTTTGGCTGCTCCTGTTAGGGGTTGCCATAATGGATCATCTTGTTCCGTATCTTCCTGTCATCTACTTCATGCTCTGTCAAACCCACCACCTTCATGTCCTCTCTCACCACATCCATAAACCTTTTCTTAGGTCTTCCTCTTTTCCTCTTGCCTAGCAGCTCTATCCTTAGCATCCTCTTCCCAATATACCCAGCATCTCCCCTCTGCACATGTCTAAACCAAAACAATCTCGCCTCTCTGACTCTCCCAACCGTCCAACCTGAGTCGACCCTCTAATGTACTCATTTCTAATCCTGTCCATCCTCGTCACACCCAATGCAAAACTTATCATCTTTAACTCTGCCACCTCCAGCCCTGTCTCCTGCTTTCTAGTCAGTGCCACCGTCTTCAACCCCAAAAAAAGCAGGTCTCAATAGCGTCCTATAGACTTTCCCTTTCACTCTTGCTGATAACCATCTGTCACAAATTACTCCTGACACTCTTCTCCCCATTCCACCCTACCTATACTCTCTTTTTCACCTCTCTTCCACAATTCCCGTTACTCTCTACTGTTGATCCCAAGTGTTTAAACTCATCCATCTTCACCAACACTATTCCTTCACCATTCCACTGACCTTCCTTTCATTTACACACATGTATTTTGTCTTGTTCCTTCTGACCTTCATTCCTCTCCTCCCTAGAGCATATCTCCACCTCTCCAGGGTCTCCTCAACCTGCTCCCTACTCTCGTTACAGATCACAATGTCATCAGCAAACGTCATAGTCCAAGGGGACTCCTGTTTAATGTCATCTATCAACCTGTCCATCATCAGTGCAAATAAGAAAGGGCTCAGAGCCAATCCCACCTCCATGTTGAATGCATCCGTCACTCCTACCGCAGACCTCACCACTGTCACACTTCCCTCGTACATATCCTGTACAACTCTTACGTACTTCTCTGCCACTCCCAACTTCCTCATACAATACCACAGCTCATCTCGAGGCACCCTGTCATATGCTTTCTCCAGGTCCACAAAGACGCAATGCAACTCTTTCTGGCCTTCTCTATACTTCTTCATCAACACCCTCAGAGCAAAGCATGTTAACATGCTAGCATGTTAGCATGTTGAAGATACTGCGTATAATGACAAGTATTTGCAAGGTTTGGGGTATAAAATACTGCAAACATAAAGCACAGAATTATAATGGATTCAATTCTTTTTTGAGCATACCACAGTCTTTCATGCTAACTTCATCTAAGCACTTAGCTGCAAATCACACACACCACAAAGACACAGAGCATATAGAGAGAACTTACAAATTATTTTTGTAATTACTTCATTCTTTCACCTGAGATCATTAAATTTGTAGTGGCAGAAAAAAAAAGGATGTGGAGACCAAGTGGTGCCTAGACCATACCATTGTTTCTCTGAAGGGGAAGAATACATGGAAAGCTTAGTGCATGGCTTGCTTTATGTCAAAATAATTTTTATAAAACTTAATTATTAATTACAATGTTTTGATTTCTATTGTATTTACATTTGTGAGGCAAATGGGGTGGCACATAATTTTGTTACGGTGGCAAATGCCACCATATGCCTGTCCTGTAGATCCGCCCCGACACAGTGCAATACATTTGTCTTAAGTAATGAAAATTTAAACTGAAAAGATGGGGAAAGAGAGAACCTAAAGATGGATTTTTTAATGCACTTCAAAACATGGTGGTAGTTAAAGGCTTCAAGATAATACAGAGAGTCAAGGATCATGATAAACAGATATTTGAAAGTCCCTGCCTGATGAACAGAAGGAGGAAGAGAAAACAAACAACACAAATGATAGAACACAACTTTATAAACTTCTCCTCCGACACCCGCAACCTCTTGATTTTACCTTGAAGAGTCAGACAGAGCTTATTATTACAAACCTTGCCTTTCAAAAAACGTTAACTAATGTGGCAACCAGCAAATTCTAAGCCACCACTGACACCAAAGTAAACCTATCCATAAAATCATGAAGTTTGAAATTAGCACATTTGTAATTTTACTTCTCGTCTGGGCAAAACACATTGCTTACCTTTTGAGCCAGGAGAACATTTTTTTGCCCAAATTATAAATGAAGCCTTAATTTCTTTTAACACCTCTGGTAGGCATTAACAATACATCCTTACTTATTTCACCCATTAGACAAAGCCAACATTCAAGTTTGGCTCAGCGGGCCAAGAGAACACATCCTTATTTTATCATAATAATATTGTTATGTCACCTTTGACTTTAAACATTTCATACATAGCAAGTATGTAACCATTTTGAGCCAATAAATTGTCATTCAGTAATATCAGTTCAGTGATGAATTTTTATATGTGATAGACAAGATTTCTTCTTGATAATTGGTGTAACTTTTATCCACCAGTGCAAGTTTAATTTGCCAAACCGTAGCGTGTCTTGAATATTATGATGTCGTATTTCACTGTACACTGCTGAATACTGTATTGATTTACTACAAAATGATGAATGGTGTGACACACTCTATATAAAATGACTGCACAACGCATATATCATTTTCTTTTACTGTAGCTTTCAACATTTTACCTTTACTTAGTTTTTAATTGTTTACTGACAAGCATGCATGAACTCGTCAGTAAGCCTTCCTGTTCTAAAAATTCCACCAACTAGATGTTCCCACATTTCTTTGCTTTTTAAAATGCAATTTCAGTATCTAATGTCATTCACAGGAAAAACATCTCTTGAGGCAAAATTTGTCTTTCTACAAAAGCCTATTACCATTTTTTTCTTTTTAATAAGTCTAGAATTGCATAAACATTCTGCAGAGAATAGTACATCATCTGCTTGATGTTTTCAAAGTTGCAAATTAACATCTGCTGTAATGCCTTTTGACACTGTTGAGCACTTCACTGTGAGTCAGCATTTCAAAGGCAGTACTGTAATAGATGCCGCTGAAGATCCAGTACTGAAGTGAAAATTTGGCAAGAATTAAAACCTCTGACCTCATAATATGTGTAATACCATGTAAGAATCTTAACATTCAAAACAGATGGTTATATTTGGCCAAAGGCTATTTTTTATCAAATCAATTAATATTTAATTTTTTTTATTACATCAGATTGAAAAGGAGAATAAGAACATGTATTTTAGATTCAATTGAATTAAAATAAATTTTTATGTCAGGCACTTTTCATTTACATACTCAAAATGTTATACCTACTCATAAAATCATTTTTAAAAATTCATGCATATATATGAGATTTTTGTGCTCTTTTGAAACCCTCCCCAACAGGACTGCACACAGAAAAGCAATTGACGCATCTGTCGAGTGTTGCTTGTCCGTTCCCAAGGCAACCGCAGGTTCATAGGACCACTGAGGCAACTACAAGTTTCCAGCCTCCCCGTGTAACATGTCTGTTGCCAAATGACTGATGTGGGAACACTATAACTCAGCCACTGCCATGGCCACGTCCCTGATCGTTTGCCATTTTGATGTGTCTTGAAGTGGTAGATCCTGTTTGAATAAATACCCTGACTGTTCCAGTTTTGATTGGAATTAAGTTGGTTTTCTTGAAACCTTTGGACTCATCATCTTCTCTCCGTTGCACAACAGTGACTCACACCTCACAGATAGATAGAGAAATAGATAGTCACATTACAGTGTCAGATTTGCACAGAGAACACTCTGAACAGTCCTTTTAAGCATATTTCATTCTTGAACTTGAAAGAACAATATTGGAGGCTTTTAAAGACACCTCACAATCTCAATAAACGTCTTCACTCATTTGACTCCAGTCATCTCATCTTGGAAATTCACAAACATCTCCATCAAGGGCTCAGACAATGATCTGGAAGACAGAAAACTTGGCTATGAAGTGAACAGAAAACATTGTAAACACATTGGATTTAAAGGTTCTTATTAATGTGAGACCTGCAAAATGTTGCATGATGATCCTTGATTTTTAAATCAGTAACCAAACTGAAATGTGTTTCTCTGTAACTGATCAGCTCTACACATTGCTGTCCAAACCCTGTATGTTTCCCTGATATATTTTGCTGAAATAGTACAGTCTCACATTGTTTAACCTCACTCTGGACACAACGAATTTGTACTTGCTCCAACATTTTACGACTCAAATTTTGTAGCAGCCCTTGCCTGCTACATACACTGAGAGGGAAATCACTGCCTAAGATGAGCAAATCAAGTACTTCTTGCCTTGCCAATCTTGGATGAAACCACAGAATAACAAACCTCTGCTGTGCAGATCTCCTTGGATTCTGCTGGGAAAAGTCAGCAGTCTCAATCAATGTGGCCAGGTTGAGCACAGCAGGAGCAAGTGTGTTCATTCCAAGCAGTACTGTAACCCAAAATCACACAAGGTGTGCAGCAATGGGCTTTAGCAGGCCCTGTCTTTTGACAAGACAAGAAAAAACTTCTAAAAAACAAAAAACAAGAAAACCTTGGGGAAGGCAATTCAGAAAGAGACCCCTTTCCATGCAGGTTGGCCATGCAGTGGATGTCAAAAAACAGGGGTAAAAACAATACAATACACAGAACAGAACACAGTAATCCTCAATAGTAATATTACAAATACAGAGCAAAATGTAATAGTCTAAGAAAGCCTTTCTCCCTACAGTCTTCTTACTAAATCCATCAGAGTCCACACATCACGTCTAATTATTTATTCACAGAGCTCTTCACTTGTTCCATTCAGCATCCCAACCACAACAAATTTCTCTGTGACACACTCCATGGAATCGCCTTGGAACCATCTGTGAATGAGATTCACAAAGTCCTGGGATTGCATTCCAATTGGGTAGTGTGGGTTGATTTGCCAAACTTGGAACTTCTATCTCTTGGCCAGAAAAAAAATTGAAACTGTTGATGGGAATGTTCTGAGTAGTCTGATGAATGTCACCTCTCAACAGAGTGGATAGGATGGCAGCTCTACATCATATGTCCCAGGGCATCATTGTGGCCGTGCACTCAAAGGTAAACAAGAAACTTTTAGGGTTATTGGTGGAAGACATTTTCTGCAGCATATCTGTAAGCACTAATAGGGACAGGAGGTATACTCTTAAAAATAAAGGTGCCTGCGATGCTACACAGCAACAATTTTTGGTTCCCAAAAGACAGTTACACAAGCTAAGTCCAGGTTTTCTTAATCATTTATGTAACCTACTGTACATTAAAGACTGCTTTTTTTCTAAATATTAGGACATTTTTCAATACACAAAGAACCAACAAAGAAAAGTAAGAAATTGTGCTTGGTCAAGCAACAGTTCTTTGAGGAACCACACAACTCAGTAAACAAAAATTAAAGAACCATTGTATTTAAGAGTGTAGCAGCACATTTTGAGCATGGAACTGCTGTTGCTGTTGATTCATTTTGTGTACCTCCTTTTCCTCTTTTGGGTCCAGAACTGCAAACTCAGAAAAGTTCTTTCAAACATACTTTATTCTTGAACTTGAAAGAACAATATGAAATCTTTTAAAGGCAGACTGCAAATGTGGTAAACTTCTATCGTTTGTATGCAGTCATCTCTTCCTGGCAATTAAAAGAATGCATGGGTGTCTCCTTCAGTGCTTTCCAGTTCCACGGGCAATCTACAGGATCGAACACTCACCCAGGCAGTGAACCCAACATACAGTAGATCGCAGAGCTTTATAGTTTCCTGCTAGCGTGAGACATACCATGAGACACACAACTTTTCATGGCTAAATTGCTAGCTGTCCAAGTGTGTTTGCTCTGTACTTCAACCAGTCCTTGCAAACAAACGTGCCACCTGACCCATCCTAATATATATCACAAACAGTATATTTATATACGATTCACTGACTGATAACAGAATCTTGGCGACTTGCAGACCAGAAAGAGCAGCTTTCTGAAATCAATGAATATATATATCCGTTATACTATTTTTATTTGTTTGAGCTAGTAGTATGACATATGGCGCTTTTCCACTGCATAGTACGGCACGACACGGTTCAGTTCAGCTCACTTTTGGGGGGTTTTCCACTGGGAACAGTACCTGGTACCTGGTCCTTTTTTTTAGTACCACCTCAGCCGAGGTTCCAAGCGCGCCGAACCGTTACCAAAATGTGACGTGTAAACTCTGCTGGTCACAGATTGGCCGGAGAAAATCGTCATTACTGTGTCACTGAACTTGCGACACGAGACACAACAGACCCGCTAGATTTTTAGCACAGCCAGCGAAGGTTCGGAGGCACCATTTTGTTTTAACCAAAAATGGCTGTTTCGTGGTCTATTGAGGAAGTACAGACGTTCCTCTCGTTGGTAGCTGAGGAGCGGATCCAGTGAGAGCTGGATGGGGCAACGCGGAATGAAAAAGTTTTTCAGGAAGTCAGCGCAACTATAACGACACGTGAATAATCCCGCCCACTCTAAAGCGGTACTAAACTGCAGTTGAAACGCAAACTGAGCCGAACTGAGCCGAACCAAGGTGAGCTGTACTGAACCGTGCTGTGCCGTACTATGCAGTGGAAAAGCGCCAATAGTAAGGTTCTGCTTTTCAAAACAGTTTTTGCAGAACAGTTTTTACTAATTTAATTGTGAATAAATCAGCAGCAAATAGCTATCTTAGTTCTGCAAGCCAATGTAACCCTGGACAGAGTCACACCGGTATCAAATTTTATGTATTTAAAATAAGTCATCTGTTGCTTTTCATGGGTTCACTTATTTGTGAATTACCCCAAAATAAATAATAATGTCCCCCACTGCCTTCCTTGTCGCGGTATAGAGTCCACGGATTCGATATATGGGAGAAAACCCAAACAGATACAATGAGAACATGCCAAGTCCACACAGTTATTCAGTCCACAGGTCACTAAATTTATTAAAAAAAAAGAAAAATCTATTCCTGAAAATGTGCTTGCTGGTGTACTAAACTCTGTGAAATAGGAGTCTCCAGCACATGAGGCTCCTGTGAAAATCGAGAGAGTCCAATACATTTACATTGAAGAACTAACATGAACTTGAAATGGTTGCAAAATAACATGAATCAAAGTGCACATGCATATACAAAAATAATCTATAAATTACCAGTTCACTTAACATGCACTTTTTTGGAGATGGAGGAAACTGTAGTGCTTGGAGAAAACTTACACAGACACATTGAGAACAAAACTCCACAAAGTTAGTCAGTCTGGGATTTAACAGGATCATCTCCAGACAGAGGAGCAGCTTCAGTGACAGACTGAGGAGATCGTTCCTCCCCCACACTATGCGACTCTTTAATTCCACCTGGCCGGAGCGGGATAAAACGTTAACATTATACAAAGTTATTGTCTATTATACCTGCGTTTTTATCACTCTTTAATTTAATATTGGTTTTTTTTTTGTCAGTATGATGCTGCTGGAGTATGTGAATGTCCCCTTTGGATTAATAAAGTATCTATCTATCTATCTATCTGGGATGTGACATCTCTAGCAGTACATAGCAATACTAATCACTGTGCAACAGTCTAGATCAGTGGCTGCAAAGTTCTTCCTGGAGAGCCATAGTGGCTGCAGTTTTTTGTTGCTTAAGTAGAAACTAATCCTTACTAATAACAGATCTTATTTAATTTGGTGGCTTGTTAGTGTATACACTCTGCTATGTCAGGACATTCTTAGGTCATAGATATTTTCCTTCTACATTAATGAAATTTAATGTTTCATACTATGTCCACAATAACCAATACCTTTTTATGTTTTAAGATCTGAACTTACTGTTTTATAACTGTATTGTCTGGAAGCAGAATAACAGCTGTATTCTTTAATTTAAATTGATCATCAATGTCACTTATTATGTGAGAAACTTAATCTATACTGCATTGTTCTTTATTAGTTCAAATGTCTAATTTCCTTCTGCACAATTACTTAGCCTAGAGTTTCAAATTATTACTCTAGCTTATATATTCATCATTAGTATTCTATACATTTGTTTATTTTGTGACTTACTCATTCACTGACTTTTTACAAATGGATTCTTCCCACTTGCCTTCCAAGTTCACTTAAAAGATAACTGTATAAAAAAAAAAATCAGATGAATCCCAGGTCTTCCGTGTGTGGAGTTTGCATGTTCTCCATGTGTCTGCATGGGTTTCCTCCAGGTGCTCTATTTTCCTCCCACAGTCCAAATTTGTGAAGGTTAGGTGAATTGGTGATCCTAAATTGGCCCTAGTGTGTGGTTAGGTGTGTGTGTGTATGTGTGTTTGACCTGCCATGGACTGGTACCCTGTCCAGGATTTGTTCCTGCCTTGCGCCATATAATAGTTGGAATAGGCTCCAGCAGACTGCAACCCTGTTCAGGACTAAGTGGGTTTGAAAGTGACTGTGAGTGAAATTGCACATGGTCCTAGAATATATCATTTATGAATTAGAAAATGTAACTATTTTTTTAACATGCTGCTCAAACAGATGGAAATATTAGCATGATCAATTTGCACTGATCACTGCTTAGTTTTATTGGTTAAAGTATAACATAGGCTAATGTAGGTTATAATGTAGGCCAACAATAAGCTAACACAATGAATTAAGCAACAACAGACAATGTATATATTTTGGGAAGTGTGAGTGAGGTGTAAGGATTTGAGCAATTCCATTCTGTGTCATCTGCTTTTTAGCTGCTTGGACATGCATAGCACATACACTGTACTGTTTGAGGTCAGATGTCCCACGGGGACAGGGCTGACCCACTGACATTCTGTCTCCCACTCAGTCCTATACCTTGACAGTCTCTTTCTTTATGAGTAGACATGGATGAGCAGACATCACTATAATAATTTTTACCTTCCATGTACACCCATACTGCACAATGTGACTTTTTCTGTTTTTTACTGTCAATATCTGAATGCAGTAATGATGATGTGCAGTCACACTGAGCATGCAGAACTTGTCTTTCTAAAACATTTGCACCACAGAAACAAAACGTATTCACTCCACCTGTATAACTGGTTTGACATTAACAATTCTCATGTCCTTAATTAATTCAATACAGTATGCAATATTTTATGTTCCAGTCCAGGAGGATCTCTTACTATAAGTAACAAGTAGCAACTCTACTGGTGTGTGTGGATGACATTCATAATCAGGAAATAATACAAGAAACTATCAAGCAGCAGTGACCCGATAATACTGTTAATAAATATGGATTCATTTGGAGCTTAACAACAAATTAAGACAAAAATTCTTAACACATAAATCACGCATACTAGTTGTGATTAATCAGCAGCTGTAATTTAAACAAATGTATCTGAACTGTGACATATATATATACTGTATAAAAGAAAATCCTGAAATGTAAAAGCCAGGCGATGAGACGTGATCTTCTCGGAAGTTCTCAAAAGACATTTTAAAGACCCGCAAGACGAAAGAGAATGGGCAAAAAAAAAAAAATCAGTAGTGTAACAGGAAGCAGCACACACCATCGATACAGGTGTCTCAGTGCATATAAGCGTATAAAGGACAATATGTTATAAGTGAAACGTCGATGAATAAAAGATCGCATTAGCGCAAAAAAAAGGAAATTAATCAGGATCAGGTGTCATTGAAAAAATAGCAGGTCAAAGCGAGGTCAGAAATAAAAGGACAAGAGCAGAAGAAAAGTATTTTCGCATTCGCATCATTCATTGCACAAAACGTAGATTTACACAATAATGGAACATACAGTATGAGAATCTGTGGTCCCACAACAGTTAAAGCAACTACAAGTTTAATTTAAAAGAAATCACAATTCGGTGAGGTGTATATTTATGATCACGGAGAAGCGATCACAACACGAGTAGCAGAGACGCAAAGTAGCAAAAGGATCAGCGGCTGTACATGCTTTAAAAATATCGTCGCACTGCCCTTCTCATAATTCTCTCGTTATACGTCCTGCACAAAAAAGAATTTATTTTAAATAAAGGCCAACTATTGCTTTTACACCGTCACGCGAGACCACGCAGTGAGCCATCATTTAAAAGAAGTTCACAGACACCAAACCTAACAGTTGTTGGATTGCATTTTGCAGACAAGCATCATGTGCTCCCAGCTCTTAAAACAACGACATGCGACAGGCAGAAGAGGCAGCTCGCAAACAGCAAATAGACAGCAAACGATCCAAAGACATATCACCGTGCATTTAGCCAAACCCCCCCCTTCACAACATGAGCAGCATTATACGTCTGGCAACAAAGAGATGTAACCACGAATGGGGCCGGAAATAAAGGACACGTATGGTTTTTACAAAAGTTAAAGTGAAAATAATGCATATGTAATAATTTACAAGAAAATTACAATCTCTTTAAATTGTATATTGCCTGCCTAAGGTAAAGTCATCCCTGATGGAGGTTTGCAGGAATCGTGGGAAAGAGGGGTACTTTCATCGGATTAGCACTATTTTAGATGTGGAATGGCAAAATAGGGGAGGCAGCTTGATGAATGAGGTCTCCAGGACTTAAAATAAATCCAAATCATATTATGTGATATCATCTCATGTGAAATTCTACTCCGTACTTCTAGAATTTTTATTTTTATACTGTATTGAGGGTTTATTTTGTTCTATGTATTGTACTGTGTTGTATTGACCCTCTTGTCTCTCTTTGAACTGCCTTTCCCAAGGCTTCTTTGAATTTTTCCCCACAAGGATATTTTTTGGGAGTTTTTTCTGGTCTTCTTAGTGGGTCAAGGCTGGGGGGCTGTCAGGAGGCAGGGTCTGTTAAAGCCCATTGCGGCACTTCATGTGTGATTTTGGGCTATACAAAAAATAAATTGCATTATATTGTATATCCGGTAAATGAAACATGGGGGTGGGCAAACGAAGTGAGCAGGGTGGAGCCCCCTAGCATATATATATATATATATATATATATATTTCTGAACCAATCTTTTATTGAATAGCACCTCATAATATATATACTGTACATATATACACATATACATACATACAAATATACATATATATATTATACTAGCCAACCCGCGGCGTAGCATACGCCGCATAATCAGGCCGCTTTTTAAATGATTTTTAAGCACAGAGGAAAAAATAAACATTTGAAAAATCCGTAATTTAATAAACCAACAAGAAAAGTAACATTGCAACAATGCACGCTACTGAGAAGCAACATACAATTGTCCGTGACTGAAAACCGGAGGGCGCCTTCTCCTTCCAAAGCGAAGGACGGGGTTGAACGGCGCTCGTTCAGTATGCACTGCCCGCTTATGTGCCCGCCCCCAACTCCCTACCTGAGTTGCTTTTGTCTGTGTACAGTCCACACGCACCGTTGAGTTACGTTGACTGTTAATTTTTCAAACACCACCTCAGTCGGTTTCCACGTTGACTTTTCATTGTTCTTTGCAGTTCTGGGTGCTTTTTTATATATAACACCAAGTCACCCGACCGGGGGGTGGGATGGGGTTACAAAGGGCAGGAACGTAATCAGTCCGGCGTATGACCCACCGCACTGGGAATTTCGTTCGTGGGGAACAATCGTAAGCCACGGTCTCCATCACGAATGGGGTTCAGCGGCTTACCACCCGGTACACACACGTTGATCCATTCAGTGTAGCGCGCGTGCAGTACCGGACATGCAAGTGCATCACAGACCTGTTAATGCTCAATCTCACGTGGCTGAGAGCCACTTGTCCCTCTAAGAATTTGGACGCCGACCGCTGTTGGGTCGTGTAACTATTTAGCAGGCGGGAGTCTTGTTCGTAAGTAAGTTTTCGGAAATCGCTCCACTAAGTAAGAACTGCCATGCACCACCACCCACAGAATAAAATACGGAATCGTCCCGCATTTGAGAATGAAATTGTGCGTCCCGGGGTCTTGGCCCCCAAGGGATGTGGCCCCCGCTGCAGTATGCGTCCCTTATTTTTTTGTATTAAAAGTGGTAACCGTACCTGTGACTCACGTAGACTTTTCATTGCTTTGTGCGGTTTTGGCTGCCTTTCTATATATAATCCACGAAGACACCCGACCACGGGTGTACAAAGTGCAGGAGCATCTAAGAAGACGCATGTTTGTCGCAGATGCGAATTGCTGTATGTAGCGTGTAAAACAGTTTTCTATGAGCAACAGTTTCGTCAATGACATTTCTCCAAAAAAACCTGACTGACAGAAACAAACAGTTACCTGAAGCAGGAATTTCTATAACATTGAAAGAAGTGTTGTTTCCATGAAATACATTTGAAGCGGCAGCCATGGAGGGACAAAAAGAATAGTCAACGTGGCTCACAGCTGGGTTTGGACGGAGCACAGACCAAAGCGAGTGAGTATGTGTTTGATGAGCTGTTTGATTTGGCGGGCAGTGGTCTGAGGTGCGTTCCTAAGCACGTGGGAGGAGGGTAGAGTTTGTGGGCGGGCCGTTGTTCCTTTCGCATGGTTTTCATGGTGGGCGGTTGGTGTCGAAACCGAAAAGAATAATGAAAAGTCAACGTGGCTTAGACGTGCATGTGGACTCCTAGCACAGATGAAAGGGGCTAACTGGGTCGTCGGTGAGTTTTTGCGTCCGGGCACATGGGTAGGCAGTGTGAATGCGTAGAGAGCGAGGGTAGACGCGGGCCGGTGAAAAAGGAGTGTTGGTGGGCAGGAAAATGTCTTCCGTGTTCCTGCAGGAGCATCTAAGAAGACGCATGTTTGTCGCGGATGCGAATTGCTGTATGTAGCGTGTAAAACAGTTTGCTATGGTGCAAGCGGTCATGCGTTGTAACCGAAAACTCGTAGACTACTTACTTCATTGTGTTTTAACCTCAGTTGTAAATGATTGTTTTAAAGATCCCATGAGATACCCCTCGCAAACCGTTTTCACACACCTCCGCGAGAAACATGCCTCTATGAACAGTCAACGTAGCTCGGAGGTGCATGACATGAACATGGCATTAACCTGACCTGCACCGCATGTGGCCTCCACGACAGACGAATATAAATGACGGCACTTTTTCTGTGTCCTCGCGTCCGACTTGGTGGGCGTGGCCCTGCAAGTTGTCGTCATATCCAATGGTCTTGGAGTTGGTGGGCGTTGCTCCTTCCTGCGTGCGCCATAGGTGTCTCACTTGTCGGCGGCTTAGTGAATCCACGCCCCTTCCGGCGTGCTTTTCATGGTTGTCTTGCCTTAGTGAATTATATATATAGATATTGTGACAAGGATAGATAAGAAACATTAAAAGTTTGGGGCAGCCACCTGTATAATATGCCCTGGCTGCAAACGGGTTTTGTGAGTTGTGTTCAGGTTGAAATCCAAAACAGAACTGATTTTAGTTTGATAACATGGCAGCTTTAAAATACGTGACAGGAAGTGACATCATCTTGACCGGAACTGGAAAGTGATGCTGTCGAGACCGGAATTGACGTCATCCATAGCACCGGAATGGGAAGTGACATATTTGGGACCAGAAGTGACGTCATCCATGGCACCGTTGCCGGAAGTGATGTCATCAATAGCCCAGGTGCCGGAAATGACGTTATCAATAGCCTCAGTGTCGGAAGTGATGTTATCAATAGCACCAGCACCTGGTGGGATTTCCTGCGTATAGTCTGCAGAGGATTGAGAGAGAAAGTTAGTGCAGCTCGCCACCCCCTGGTCTGGTGTGGTACTACTATTATTTAGGCCCTCTAGCTGCCTTCCAATCACACTTCGTAACAATTTATATATATATAAAAAGCACGCACACATATATACCTGTATATATACAGAAGCAAAGGTCTGTGATACGGTTTGCTTATTTGTAGGTAGTAATCCACAAAGGAAGAAAATGAATCACATATCATAAAATATTTTTTATTCCTTTTTTATTCCAACATATCTGTTGTCATCATCAGAGGAAAATGATTTGCAAAACCAAACATGTCAGAAGTCTTTACCTAGTTTTTACCCATTTCCCATAACTATCGTAATATTTTTTATGGCAGAATGAACTTGGTTTAAATACATCTTTATGATATTTTCATTTTTTCATCACCTTCCTGAACTCAGTTATTCCAGCATTCCATGCAAGGCTGGAGGCAGTTCTGGACAGAGTTCCATTCAATGGAATGGCACTGTAATGCTCCCATCCAGAATGAAATTTAAAGCCATTTGTAAACCTAAGAAGCATGTTCTCTGGATGTGAAAAGAAGCATGGTCCTCAACTTGGTGAGACAATGAGAAAAGGGATGAAAATAAAGTAGTTGCAGAACTTCCTGGTCACTAGAATAGCAAACTGTTCCAATTAAGCAAAATCCTCAGCGGTGCAAGAACACAAGGGTTCATTAGGGGGCATTCTAGCCCAGCATGAATACAACAACCCAAGGAAGCAATTCCAGCACTCGGATGATAGTACCACGGCAAGAACTTTAAAACCACCTCATGATCTGAAGGAAACTGTTTTTGCAGTTAGAAGGAAAATTTGTGAGAGTGAGAGAGAGAAAGAGAAATGTGATACTCACTTGAATCCGGGATATTAATAGTCATGAAACTGAGAAGGACTTGGAAATGAGGACACAAACACAGAGAAAGAGATGGTGCAAAGTGCTTACTGCTTTTATTATTCAATAAATAAACAAATAGTGTTCCAAAACAAACGTACAGTGCACATTTCTTCTTTAAATAAATAATCTAATAACAACAATGTCTTTTAGAGGAAGTCAAAAAGTTCATAAATGAATACAGTGATCCGCGACTTTCGCGGCTTCACTCCATTGCGGATTTTAAATGTAAGCATATCTAAATATATATCACAGATTTTTCGCTGGTTCGCGGATTTCTGCGGACAATGGGTCTTTTAATTTATGGAACATGCTTCCTCAGTTTGTTTGTCCAGTTGATTTCATACAAAGGATGGCGGATGGCTGAGAAGCTACCCAATCAGAGCACGTATTATGTATTAAATAAAACTCCTCAATGATATAAGATATGCTTCTCGCGCGGTGCTTCGCACACTTCAAAGCTCTAACAGCCCGTATTGATTTTTGATTGTTTGCTTTTCTCTGCCTCTCTTTCTCTCTGACATTCTCTGCTCCTGACGGAGGGGTTGTGAGCAGAGGGGCTGTTTGCACAGAGGCTGTTTGTTTAGAAGATACGAACGTGCCTGTAAAAAATGCTGAAAGACTACCTTCACATTGATCCCTTAATTGCAGCTGCATTATCGCGGTGCTTCCCATACTTAAAAGCCCAACAGCCCTATTGATTTTTGATTATTTGCTTTTCTCTCGCTCTCTCTCTCTGACATTCTCTGCTCCTGACGCACGCACTCCTTTGAAGAGGAAGATATGTTTGCATTCTTTTAACTGTGAGAAAGAACTGTCATCTCTGTCTTGTCATGGAGCACAGTTTAAACTTTTGACTAAACGGTGTTATTTCATGTCTAGAGGGCTCTAATAATGTTAAAAAACGTATTTAGAAGGTCGTAAACAGGTTTTCTATGCTCTGTGAAAATATTAGATTTATAAATAAAGAATCCTACTTTGTGGAAATTCATTTATCTGTCTGGAGCGGATTAACCGCGATAAACGAGGGTTTACTGTATAACTGTGCGGAGAATATTTATAAACAGTGTGGGAGAGCTTCTAAAGGCTTAAAATAAACTGATCAAAAAAATTAAAGGAACACTTTGAAAACACATCAGATCTCAATGGGAAAAAGAAATCCTCCTGGATATCTATACTGATATAGACTGGGTAATGTGTTAGGAACGAAAGGATGCCACATCGTTTGATGGAAATGAAAATGATCAACCTACAGAGCCCTGAATTCAAAGACGCCCCAAAAATCAGAGTGAAAAAATTATGTGGCAGGCTAGTCCATTTTGCCAAAATTTAATTGCAGCAACTCAAAATTATGCAGCACTTTGTATGGCCCCTGTGTTCTTGTATACATGCCTGACAACATCGGTGCATGCTTCTAATGAGATGACAGATGGTGTTGTGGGGGATCTCCTCCCAGATCTGGACCAGGGCATCACTGAGCTCCTGGACAGTCTGAGGTGCAACCTGGTGACATTGGATGGACCAAAACATAATGTCCCAGAGGTGTTCTATTGGTTTTAAGTCAGGAAAGTGTGGTGGCCAGTCAATGGTATCAATTCCTTCATCCTCCAGGAACTGCCCTCATACTCTCACCACATGAGGTCAGGAATTGTCGTGCACCAGGAGCCACTGTACCAGCATAGGGTCTGACAATGGGTCCAAGGATTTCATCCTGATACCTAATGGCAGCCAAGGTGCCTTTGTCAAGCCTGTAGCGGTCTGTGTGACCCTACATGGATATGCTTCCCCAGACAATCATTAACCCACCACCAAACTGCTCATGCTGAATGATGTTACAGGCAGCATAATGTTCTCCATGGCTTCTCCAGACCCTTTCACTTCTGTCACGTGCTCAGGGTGAACCTGCTCTCATCTGTAAAAAGCACAGGGCACCAGTGGTGCATCTGCCAATTCTGGTATTCTATGGCGAATGCCAATCGAGCTGCATGCTGCTGGGCAGTGAGCTCAGGGCCCATTAGAGGACATGGGGCCCTTGGGTCACCCTCATGGAGTCTTTCTGGTTGTTTGGTCAGAGACATTCACACCAGTGGCCTGCTGGAGGTCATTTTGTAGGGCTCTGGCAGTGCTCATCCTGTTCCTCCTTGCCCAAAGGAGCAGCTCCTAGAGTAACTGCTTGTCTCCTAGAATCTCCTCCATGCCCTTGAGACTGTGCAGGGAGACACAGCAAACCTTCTGGCAATGACACGTATTGATGTGCCATCCTGGAGAAGTTGGACTACCTGTGCAACCTCTGTAGGGTCAGGTATCACTCATGCTACCAGTAGTGACACTGACTGTAGCCAAATGCAAAACTAGTGAAGAAACAGTCAGAAAAGATGAGGAGGGAAAAATGTCAGTGGCCTCCACCTGTTAATCCATTCCTGTTTTGGTGGTCATCTCATTGTTGCCACTCTAGTGCATCTGTTGTTAATTTCATTAACACCACAGCAGCTGAAACTGATTAACCACCCCCTCTGCTACTTAACTGACCAGATTAATATCCCATAAGTTTCATTGACTTTATGCTATATACTCTGATTAAAAAGTGTTCCTTTAATTCTTTTGAGCAGTATATATAAAATTAACCATACAAGCATATGGTTTCTACTTTGTGGATTTTCACCTATCGCGGAGGGGTCTGGAACGCAACCCCCACGATCGAGGAGGGAGTACTGTACACCCAAACAGTTTAAAATTGAAGGTTAAATACAGTCAGGATCTGTCCCTTTAAAACCACTCACATGCTTCAGTGCCACTGTCTAAAATCACATCCCTGCTGCTCAACCCCTCAGTTAAACCAATTGTGTGTTATTCACTCTCAGACTGTATAATTGTAGACCCAGGAAGAAGCTTATCCCATAAGAATTTCTGTCATATTCTGACATACCAAGCAAAATGGAGTTCAATAGTGTGGAGTATAGGGCAAAGAACCGATCAGTAAACTTTGGGTTCTTGAGATATAAGTATGGCAACATTATTGTGGGAAGTGTTGTTCCATATTAAAGAATAAATGAACTTCTCTGGTGTACTTTGCCATTGACGTAATGTGTACTGCAGAAGAGTGATTAAATAGGCAACATTAAAATATTATGGCATAAATTGGGGTGGTGCAGTTGTAGCGCTGCTGCCTTGCAATAAGGAGACCTGGGTTTGCTTCCCGGGTTCTCCCTGCGTGGAATTTGCATGTTCTCCCTGTGTCTGCGTGGGTTTCCTCCGGTTTCCTCCCACAGTCCAAAGACTTGCAGGTTAGGTGCATTGGCAATCCTAAATCCCCCCTGTGGGTGTGTGTGTGCCCTGTGGTGGGCTGGCGCCCTGCCCAAGGATTTGTTCTTGCCTTGCACCCTGTGCTGGCTGGAATTGGCTCCAGCAGACCCCCGTGACCCTGTGTTAGGATATTGCGGGTTGGAGAATGACTGACTGACTGAAATAAATTGTACAATACCGTATATTTTGTATGCATGCTTAAAGCAACCTACTTGCACATAGTGGAATCAATCTTTATTTTTTCATTATTTGTTTCAAATGGAACACAACAGATTTTATAAATCTGTATTCCTTTTCTTACACAAATACAATCAGGTTTTATAGGTTGTTGTATCTCAAAAAGGTACACAGAATCATTTGCCAGACTGTTGTTTATAATGGCCTTTTCATATTTAGCACTAAGTACTTGTAACCTATCATTCTCTGTCTGCCATATGTCAACTGTACTAATTTACATTAGGTAAGTTGGGGAAAAGGAGGTCATCGTGGGTATTTGTATGGTTTAGCAATATTATTTTGGCAGCTAAAATCCTCAAAGTTTATGTGTCTTGACTCCTTTCATATAAAATTTTCATAGTCTCTGTTGATCCCAGCAATGAAATTTAAGCAAAAAACATATTCATTTGCAGTCACTTTAACTGGATATATCATTATAACTCACACATGGTTCATCTGTACATATTTTCTCATAATGTGTGCCACATTTTTGAGACAGTTGCATTTACATGAGATAAGAGAAGCAGAACAGAATTAATTTATTTGATTCAAATCGTTTCAGTGATTGATTACTTCCTTTTAGTATTTGAACATTAACATATAATGAGTCTAACCATAATGCGTTGTCATTTGAGAATAAACCTAAAGAAATGTTGAATCATACAGGTGACATGTAATTCACAATCTCAATGAAGTTATCTTTCAAACAAGTCTGTGTTCTTCCTTTATACTTTTCTTTTTAATTAATTCATTTGACACAGAACAGAATCTGTGCTATAGAGATAAGTAAAAAAAGGCAATAATATGTAAAGGAATTTACACAATGGTTCTCTCCAGATTTAACAGGCATTGACCAAAATATAGTTAACAGAAAAATTAATTTATACAGTAAATTTGAAAACAGTCATGCTGTCAGTCTGGTTTGTCCAATAAATGTTCATTACACACATAGTGACTTTTATTTATAGTATTAACAAATGTGGAGATTTTGTGTTTTGGACTTTTTTTGAAATAATAATATGTTGTCATAAACTGTTAAAAGAGATCTCAAAGGCCATGGAATACAAAATCACGGGATCCTCTTAAAAAGACCCATAATGTTCACACTGTCATATTATCCATCCACCTGACACCTGATTGTCATCCCATTGATTGAAAACACCTGACTCTAATTTCACCTTCAAACTAACTGTTAATCCTAAAGGTTCACATACCTTTACCACTCACAAATATGTAATATTCGATCATTTTCCTTAATAAATAAATGACCAAGTATAATATTTTTGTCTCCTTTGTTTTACTGGGTTCTCTTTATCTACTTTTAGGACTTGAGTGAAAATCTGATGATGTTTTAGGTCATATTTATGCAGAAATATAGAAAATTCTAAAGGGTTTACAAACTTTCAAGCACCACTGTATATCCTACATACAGGGTCACGGGGGTCTGCTGGAGCCAATCCCAGCCAACACAGGGCGCAAGGCAGGAAACAAACCCCAGGCAGGGCGCCAGCCCACCACAGGGCACGCACACACACACACGCGCACATACACACACACACATACACACACACACCAAGAACACACATACACACACACACCAAGAACACACTAGGAACAATTTAGAATCACCAATACACCTAACCTGCATGTCTTTGAACTGTGGGAGGAAACTGGAGCACCCGGAGGAAACCCACACAGCCACCCCGTGTCATATTTTATATATATATATATATATATATATATACAAAGTATATATGCATGTAGGTATAGATATATATATACAGTATATATACATACATATTTACATATACATACACACATGAAACAGTGTCACAATGACTTTTTTTCATTTTTACTTAAAATTGGTTAGTCTTCTTTACTGAAAACTATATTGTGCATCCTTCACATTCTATAATTGTATCATACACTTAAATGTATATTCTTATATTGTAGAAGTTCTTTTAAAGTTTCAGTGATATTTTCATGTAGGTTTAAGTTAACTGAAATGATTTTGTGATAGATAACTTCAAAATGTGATTTATGATTGCAGTGTAGTGTCTGCTTAATTAATGGAGTAAAGTAAAAGAATCATATTGATGGTTATTAAGCACAAGAAACAATTTTGTTTGAGTAATTTATTTCAAAATTAAAATCTGTTACCTCTTATAAAACATTGGGGCATGCTCCTAATGAAATGATGGATGGTGTACTGGGGGATCACTGGTGTAAATGTCTCTGACCAAACAATCAGAAACAGACTTCATGAGGGTGGCCTGAGGGCCCAATGTCCTCTAGTGAGCCCTGTGCTAACCAGCACCATGGAGCTCAATTGGCATTTGCCATAGAATATCAGAATTGGCAGGTCAACACTGGTGCCCTGTGCTTTTCAAAGAGAGTGGGTTCACCCTGAACACATGTGACAGACATTAAATGGTCTGGTGAAACTATGGAGAACGTTATGCTGCCTCTAACATCGTTCACCATGACTGGTTTGCTGGTGGGTCAGTGATGGTCTGAGGAGGCATATCCATGGAGGGACGCATACAGGCTAGACAACAGCACCTTGACTGCCATTAGGCATCAGGATGAAATCCATGGACCCATTGTCAGACCCTATGCTGGTGCAGTGGGTCCTGGCTTCCTCCTGGTGCACGACAATGCCTCCTCATGTGGCAAGACTATGCAGGCATTTCCTGGACGATAAAGGAATTGACTCCATTGACTGGCCTCCATGCTCACCTGACATAAATTCAAATAGTACACCTCTGGGACATTATGTTTCGGTCCATCCAACGCCGCCAGGTTGTACCTCAGACTGTCCAGGAGCTCAGTGATACCCTGGTCCAGATTTGGGAAGAGATCCTCCAGGACACCATCTGTTGTCTCATTAGGAGCATGATTCCACGTTGTCAAGCATGCATACAAGCACATGGGGGCCATATAAACTACTGATCTTGAGTTGCTGCAATGAAAATCTGGCAAAATGGACTAGCCTGCCGCATCATTTTTTCACTTTGATTTTCGGGATGTCTTTGAATTCATCCCTTTCTAGGTTGATCATTTTCGTTGCCATCCAATGATGTGGTATCCTTTCATTCTTAATACATTACCCAGTCCATATCAGTATAGATATCCAGCAGAATTTTTTCCCATTGAGATCTGATGTGTTTTCAAAGTGTTCCTTTAAGTTTTTTGAGCAGTTATACATATACTGTATATATATATATATATATATATATATATATATATATATATATATATATATATATATATATTGTCACACACGCGCATGGGAGGCAGCTAAAGGGCTTGAGTGAAGGCAGTTCGAGGCATGCCGGGTGTGGCAGAGTGCACTGACTCTTTTCTCCTTGCCTGTAGACCATCCCGGGGATTTCACCTGGATCTCCTGACATCACTTCGGGACTGAGCCAATGGAACTCGGCCACACCAGCTCCAGTCCCTCTGATGTCACCTCCGCTCTGAGCCAATGGTGGAAGACCACGTGCCAGATCCATACGACCTCACTTCCTGTCTCCCCTTTAAAACCTGCCCCTTTCCTTTGTTTCCTCAGTCTTGTTTTGGACTCGGTTGTATGCACTTCAGTGCTCTGTATTTCTAAGAAAACGACTTTGCAGCCAGGATACCACAATATACGGGTGGCTGCCCCAACTCTTTATCTGTCCATGTCTCGTTCTTGTGACAGTGGCGTAGTCGGCAGGATGGAGAAGTCCCAGAGAGAAGGGGACAGGACCTGCAATATACCCAGGTGGGAGCGTGCGGGCCGAGTCTTCAGGCGGGAGGGTGCCCGTGGTCGGCGTGACCGGTGCGGGCTCCGCTCCCAGCACTCATAACTAGGCCATCTGGAGAGGCCAGGAGTGTGCGGGTGGGGCTCACAGAATTGGGCTGCCCTGGAGGGAGGCAAAGGGACTCAGTATGCTCTCTGGGGGGAGAGTGCCTGCCTCCCTGCGAAACCAAAGCCCCATTTACCACCTAGGGGTGCCCCAGACTGGCAGGTGAATAAAATAAAAATGGAGGTTGGACCCTGAGCGCCGACCAACAACAAGCCTGGTCCTTATGGGCAATGGTAGGGCATTGGCTACGGCCATTTGAAAACACGCCTACCAAATAATAGAGCAGGTAGCTTGCTATCTGCTCCTGGAAGCGCTTCCCGTGGCTTCACCCAGCCGGTTTGGGGCGGCAGTTTAAGAACATGTCTGAGCTCATAGAGCTTATGGAGACGCAGAGGGCGGCCTCACACTCTGGGGAGCAGAACCGTCCTCATGTCAAACCAGCCGGGTGCGTTCCAAGACCTAGCCCCTCCCTGTACAATCCGGAGCTCAGAGGCGTCCGCGCCGCTGGCGCGCAAAACCGCTTGGGGCAAGGAGGAATGCAGGTGGAGGCGAGGAGGGGTTGGTGTGCTCTGCTAATCCGTTGGCGGTCCCACATACTGGCGTGGTGATCGCCAACGGACACAAGACCACAGGTTTGTTCGACCGCAGCAACATTTCCATTGTTGCCCGCCGCTTTGTGCAACCGCAACAGTGGCTAAAATTTAAGACCGGTATAACCTGTGTCCACGGAGACATCCGCTGGTACAGGTCAGCCGCATGTGTCATCAGTTACGGAGGGTCAGTTAGTAAACTCACCGTAGCGGCCCTACCTGATCCTCCACACCCGGTGATACTAGGGCGGACTGGTCTAAAATCAAAAGCGGTGAGACACATACCACTCCCGGGTTAATTTGGGCCTCGTTATGGACGGAGATAACCCGTCTCAAGCTGCCTCCACGCCGTGTAATCAGCCGGCAGAGAGAGACGAAGCGGTCGCCCTGACTGCGTGGCAACTCCCGGGCCGCCGCGGGCTAACACGCCATCCACCAACGACGCGGCGGGCGGGAGTAAACCACGCCCATTGAGGTCGACGCTGACCCTCTCTCCGTGTTGCGGTTCCAATTTAAAGAAACGCCTGCTTCTTTTAGAAGGGAGCAATGGAATGATGACTCCCTGAAGTTTGTAAAAAATGCAGTGGTCCTTGTCAATGGCCAGCGCACTAATCAGTCGATGCCACAGGGCCCCTACTTTGTGCTAGATAATGACCTCCTTTACCGTGTAGCAATGCATGACGGGCAGGAGACGAGGCTGCTGCTAGTGCCGCGTACCTTCCGCGGCAGGTCTGAGCTAGCACACGCCCACCTCCTAGGTGGCCACCTGGGCACCGAAAAAACTCTGGAGCGGATCAAGCTCCGTTTCTACTGGCCAGGAATTAATGAGGAGGTTCGCCGCTTTGGCGCTTCCTGCCCGGAGTGTCAACTGCGACAAATTCCTAGGAGGGACCGTGCTCCTCTCGTTCCTATTCCACTGATTGACGTTCCCTTCCACAGAATCGGGGTCGACCTGGTGGGACCCTGGAGCCCTCAGCCCGAGGACACAAGTACATTTTAGTCCTCGTGGATTACGCTACACGATACCCCGAAGCTGTTCCGTTGCGCTCAGCTACCTCTAAAGCCATCGCACGGGAATTACTAGGGTATTGGCGTGGGGATCCCCAAAGAAGTCTTGACAGACCAGGGGACCCCTTCACCTCGGAAACGTTCAAGGAGACTGCCAGATTACTGAAAATAAAGCATTTAAAGACCTCGTGTATCATCCTCAAACCGACGGATTAGTAGAGAGGTTTAATCAAACTCTCAAGCAAATGCTGCGTAAGGTGGTCAGCGAGGATGGAAGGAACTGGGATCAGCTCCTCCCCCTCGTCCTTTTGCCTATCGGAAGTCCCACAAGCCTCCACGGGTTCTCCCCTTTGAACTACTGTACGGGCGACAACCTCGGGCATATTAGATATTTTGAAAGAAGGCTGGGAAGAAGAGGCTCTTCCCTCCACAAACATACTGGAGTATATCGCGCAGTTACGCGATAGATTTGGAAAGATTCGCCTGTCCTTAAAAGTCACATGGAGGAGCTCAAGCAGCACAGGCCGGTACTACAACGCTGCACGTCTCTTGGGAGTTCCGCCCGGAGATCGGGTCATGGTCCTAGTGCCTACCTCCCACTCTAAATTGCTTGCCCACTGGCAGGGCCCCTACGAAGTTAAGGAGAGGAAGGGACTGGTCGACTATTTGGTGAGTCAACCCAATCGCCGGCCAAAGGAGCGGGTTTATCATGTGAACCTGCTGAAACCGTGGAAGGACAGGGACCCCGATCCCTCCTCCCGCCAGCCCGCCACTCTTCGCTCACACACACGACCTTAACTTCGCACGGACTTAAGTCCCAGACAGCGGCAGGAGCTGGAAACAGTTATCCGGACCGCTCGGGAGGTAGTCAGTGAGAACCCGGAAGGACCTCTCTGATTGAGCACAACATCGTGACAGAGCCGGGGTTGTTGTCCGAGAACGCCTGATCGTCTTCCCGAGGCAAAAAAGGCTGAAGTGGAGCTTGAGATCAAGCGCATGCTGGAGCTAGGTGTGATTGAGGAAAGTTATAGTCCCTGGTCCAGCCCCATTGTGCTCGCCGGTAAGCCTGGCGGAAGTTGGAGGTTCTGCAATGACTTCCGTCGGCAATCAAGTCTCCCAATTTGATGCTTATCCAATGCCACGCGTGGGCGACCTCCTCGAGAGGCTTGGACAGGCTCAATACCTGACCACACTTGACATGACGAAAGGGTACTGGCAGGTTCCTTTAACGGACTCCGAAGGTAAAAACGCGTTTAGTACCCCTAGCGGACACTGGCAGTATCGTGTCCTTCCATTTGGGTTACACGGGCTCCAGCAACCTTTCAGCGTCTGGTGGACAAAGTGCTTCGCCTCATAACTCATACAGTGCTGCCTACCTGGATGGCGTGGTCATCTATTCCAGCACATGGAAGGAACACCTACAGCATGTCCAAGCGGTATTACGGACACTTGGTGAGGCGGGCTCGGATTAATCCCAGAAATGCTTCTTGGATTAAGCGAGGCCAAATATTTAGGCTACCTGGTGGGTCGGGTACCGTAAGGCCACAGTGCTCCAAAATTGATGCCATTCTGAAATGGCCCGTCCATGAACCAAGCGGCAGGTCCAAGCCTTTCGGCTTAGCGGGTACTACCGCCGGTTTGTACCTCGGTTTTGAGAGAGCGCGCCTTGACTGATTTAACAAAGAAGAGGGCCCGAACATTGTGGCATGGACTGAAAAACAGCGCTGCATTTGGTGACTTAAAGCAGGCCCTTACGCCCACACCTGTTTTGATGGCACCTAACTTTTCTTTGCCTTTCATCCTCCAGGCGGACGCCGGACACAGGCCTGGGCGCCGTGCTGAGCCAAAGCGTCGATGGTGTGGAGCACCCCATCATGTTCCTGAGCGGAAACTGTTGGACGGGAGACCAGGTATGCTGCGGTGGAGAGGGAGGCTCTGGCGATTAAATGGGCGATTACTCAGCTGAGGTACTACCTGTTGGGCGGAATTCACCCTTGTCACGGACCATGCACCCTACAGTGGATGGCCCTCCACAAGGAGTCGAATCCGCGGGTCACCCGGTGGTTTCTTGACCTGCAGCCGTACAAGTTTTCGCTCGTTCATCGCCGGGCGCTCCCGCCAACGCTGATGCCTTTCTCGGGTTCACGACCTCTCGGTTAGGTCGCCCGACCCCGGGTCTGGGCTAAGGGGGCCTTGTCACACACGTGCGCATGGGAGGCAGCTAAAGGGCTTGAGTGAAGGCAGTTGGAGGCATGCGGGGTGTGGCAGAGTGCACTGACTCTTTTCTCCTTGCCTGTAGACCATCCCGGGGATTTCACCTGGATCTCCTGACATCACTTCGGGACTGAGCCAATGGAACTCGGCCACACCAGCTCCAGTCCCTCTGATGTCACCTCCGCTCTGAGCCAATGGTGGAAGACCACGTGCCAGATCCATACGACCTCACTTCCTGTCTCCCCTTTAAAACCTGCCCCTTTCCTTTGTTTCCTCAGTCTTGTTTTGGACTCGGTTGTATGCACTTCAGTGCTCTGTATTTCTAAGAAAACGACTTTGCAGCCAGGATACCACAATATACGGGTGGCTGCCCCAACTCTTTATCTGTCCATGTCTCGTTCTTGTGACAATATATATATATATATATATATATATATATATATATATATATATATATATATATATATGTTCATATATACATATACACATTTATTTAAAGAAAATGAGCATTCAAATAAACAGAACATATGAGACAATAAGTAATACACAAAAGAAGCTGTATTCCCCAACAAAACCCCACCACCCACACATGTATAAAACAAATCATAATGACAAAGTCAATTGACGCTAGAGAAAGACAGCATACACCTGTCTTTAACTGAAACCATGTCAACGGTACAATAATCAGGAACAGTAACCAAAATAATCTCACCATGTATGTTGTGAAGCTGTAGCAAGCCGTGAAAGTGCTGCCCAAAATGATAATTTGGGTGGCCACCTTACTGACTCTGAAATGAAATGTGGAACAATGGTGAGAAGAACAAAGGTAAAATCTTGGGCTACAGTTGGCTGAAGTTTGGATATTTTCAGGGAGGAAGGCTGGTCTGAAACAGATGTTTAGCTGAAGATGACCATGTGGATTGAACTGGTGTCCATACTTTGCCAGGTGTCTCCTAATGACTGGAACAGATGTATAAACATCAACTGGACATCTTGCTAGCAAAGAGGTAAATTGTTGTAATGCTGCATTCAACTAAAACGTGCAATTTAAATCCTCCAACTTTTAAAAAAGAAAGAAATGGGACTGCCAACTTCCACAAAAAAGAAGAGTAAGAAGAAGAAGAAAGAAAATGCATCCCAAACTCGGAAGTACTACTCGCAATCTCTGCCTGGTCAATTAAATCTGAGTTTGTCCGAATGCAGTTTATGACAATCCAAAACGGTAGTGTACACTGCGAACGATAAGTGCAGTTACACTTTATAGGTTTAATTTGTTTATTACAAAAATTAACTTTAAATTAACCACCTTCATACATAATGATTAATATTGAGAGAGTAAATGTTAACATTACCAGCACGAACATTAGCGGACCTGTCGATGTTAGCCTGATAATGCCTTACTGTTTGTATAATGAAAAATGTTTGCTTTGTGCAGTTGTTTTATGGACTGTAAAGATATTTTCCAAAGATAATCATGTATAATATTTTACTCCTGTGAGGCATGGATTTGATCCTTGATCAACAGAGGAGAAGGCCTCTGCATGCTCCTCTGTATCAGAGAGCATCTAGCCACAAATAATTGTACTTATCTTTGCCAAGAGCATAAAAATAATTTTTTAAATCTTTTTTTTTTTTTTTAACATAAAATATCTTTTGCATCGTCTTTTTCGATCCGGATTTTCAAACTATTAGTTATCTTTTGTGGCTAAACACTAGCTTTAATTTGGGTAGTGTGAATGTGCGAGGTCAATAAAATGACACAGTTGCGACATCCGACTCTCCAGTTGCACCGTAAGATGAATGCAGTCAAAGTGCTGCTGTCCTAAACCATCTCCTGCTAAAGGGCAACACTTTTTATTCCTACATCTTCATTCATATGCAAAAGGCAGCCACAAAAAACATTTATAAGCTATACATAAGTATTTTTGTAGCACTGCTACAGTAGTTTTCTGGTATACTACATCTTTACTAGAAGGCACTGATGAGAAAGGAGCTGTTCAAGAGGGCAGAGGCCTTTAATAATACTGTTTGCCTTTTATAAGGTAGCGAGTGTTATATATGAATAGCACAGTTATCATTATAGTACATAAAGAAACAGTGATTTTATAGAATACTAATGACATACCAACTGGAATGATACTTTTAAACTGTTTAGATAAATAATCATACAGGAGCAAGACAACCATGTGAACTAATAAATAATAATGCAAGATAGAGATGGTGATGGTTCTGATTTTTTAAAGTACATTTGCAATGTATTCAGTTTAAATTAATGAATACAGCAGACAGCAATCCAAATAAATCAAACAATTATGTTATATTTTAGACAATAAAATTATATAAAATAAATACATATATTAAAGGGATATGTTATTGTGAACATGGTGTGAAATGTTAAATCTCAGTAGTGTATAACATTTTAGAAAATTATAACAATTCCTTAAAAATGATAATATAATTCAATGCCCTTTTTACCAAATAAATTATTAAGAATAGTTTTATTTAAAGTATTATTTTAATCGATATTGTTTTAGAAATCTGTAATTCCTAAAACATATGTTAGCTATTTGTAAAAATGCTAGTTGCATATAGTGGAGGAATAAGTAATTCATTTTTGATTTTTGATAGCATGTACCATGTGTTGAAAATCATTCTTCGCCATAGACCTCATTGCAGTTTTAGTCTTTTTGGACTTTTATGCAAAAGTAGTTTGGAAGACTTTGTAATTTAAGCTTTCCCATTAGATGGCAAATATGAGGCAATTTTGCTGGTAGCTAGTCTTGCAGGGCCAAATGTGATTCTCAAACGAGAATACACATTTGAAGACAACCTGTTAAAGAGAGAGTAGTGAACTGCAGCAAAATCCTGTGCTGCAAAGACTACTCTTCCTAAAACACCCACCCTCAATTCCTCTAGTCTGTGCGCTTTAAACTGCTGCCAGGAGGTACAGGAGAAAACAAACGATACTGAACAAAAGACTTGAAGCTGAAAGTAAATAAAAAGCTAAAATTGCTGTAATCCATTCAGGAGCTCAGTAGCACAAAGTAACTGAAGCTTAATAATTCATTTGCATTTTGTAATGAGCACTGCAAACAAGTGGAGACAGACAGACACACACGCACGCAAGCACACACATAGACCACTGCATCTATTGGGCTCCGAACATTTGACTAGGGCCTTCATCTGCTATGAAATCTTTCTGTCATTTTAACTGTTGCATCACTATGTGACATAGCAACAGCAAGTAGATATGACATAAGACCAACTAAGTCTGGGCCTCAAACTCCAACCAATTTCAATCCCACCAGTTGCTTAATTAGGCTTTGATTCTTGTTGTTAATTAAACTCGTTCTTTAATTCCATAGCTTGTTGCTGCTCTCATCGTGCAATAGAAGACATTTCTGAAATTGTTGATTTTCTCTTTTCTAAGAGCACTGTTCAAATGTTTTGTGGACCTGAGCAGATCAACATTCCTGAGACCTTCATCTTTCTTTATTTTCAGATACTATATGAGGACACCGTATTTTGGCTCATTTCATATCTTACTATTGTTTGGCAGCTAATTAAGGAAACAGAAACAATTAAGGGGTCTGAGTCTTCAAGAGCAAGTCAATTACAATTAATTCAGTTTGAGATCCCTGCATTAGGCAGATTTGTTGATTTGGGAGTATTGAATATGAAATCTGCATCTCCTGGAGCTCTTCATTATCAGCTCTTGTAATGGCAGTCCATTTGACAGAGTCACTGTTGACACTGTTTACTTTAAATGCATATTTTGCTGTTCATATTTTCATGAATATTGCTGCCAATTCTTTCAAGCTTATATCAACTCCTACACAATCATCATAACTCTGAATAACACAAAGTAAACTCAGTACCAATGACAATGTATCTTTCTCGTTTACAATTTGTCCATTGATGTCGTTGATTGCCAATATAAAATCTGATGCTACAGAAATGTTTTTTTAATTTCATCAGGCTATTTTTATTTTTAAAATGGCTTATGTTTATATTTAAGATGTGCAATGTTCTCTCTGCACATGTGACGCACAGGTATATGTTTTATATGTTTTTTTTATTTTAGGAGACTTTTCTACTGTTGATGATTCATTGTAAACAGAAGCTTGCTGTCTGTTGGACCAGGTTAAAAATGTCATGGAAAAAACATTCCTCTATCTTCAAAGAAGGCAGTCACAGAGCACAGATGAGAATGCAGAATGTTTCTTTATTTGTACAGAGTTATGCACAAATGTTTCAGTCCATGGAGTGAGCAATCAATTAAAGAATTCATTTGCTTTTATACTTTTCTATTACCATTACCTTATCTAATACATCACATCATCTGAATTTTAATATGCAGAACTTTATTATCCCATCCAATCAACTAACAGCACTAGTACTTTCTGACTCCTGTTGTACACCACCTCCTTGATAGGGGTGTTCTATGGACTCTCCTTGATCTTACAGTAGCACCGCTTCATAGGAGGCGTGTTTGGTTGGAATTTTCCATTAGTTTATCCTCGCTTTTTAGAGGGGTGTTAATTAAACATTTACTTCATTCTAACCTTGGAAAATCAAGTTTCTCTAAAATGAGGCAGACCTCATATGCTTAACATTTAAGCTACATTTAGTTAACCCTTGAGTTACCTCCAGTCCTTTTCTTTGTGTTTAATAATTCATTCTGGTATGGCTTTATATATAACAAGAGCACCTTTGATATTTGAAGTTCAAACTCACCACTCCTAATTTGAGTGCCCCCTTCATGAGGCACTGGATTGATTTAGAGATGTGAAACCCGATGAGCCATCTAATTATTCAAACCCAGGTTTAAGTAAAATTCACTCATGGTGGTCTCCTGTATCTATTTTATATATGGCTTCAGTGAAACTACCAGCCCCAAGACAACATATTGCATACAGTTTGCATTATGAAACAGCTGTTAGCATTGTCCTTCACCTTCAACCACTGAACTCATTATTTGAATCCTATTTAAATTATATACATACAAGGGTGGGCAAAAGTAGGTTTACAGTTGTTTGTATGGAAAAGACTTGCTGGTTATGATTATTACAATAGCTTTATTAACTTTATTAACTCAAAAGAATGTCTCAGTGGCACAGTGCACCTAGGTACAATCTTGTAATGCTCAAATTGACAGCCTTCATTATTTACACATTCATATAGTCTACTTGCTACACTTAAGCACAATTCAATAATAATAAAGATAAATTAGAAGATAAATAATACATTCATTAATAAATGAATAATAATACAAGAATAAATAAACTCTGTGTTTTGCATACTCACAACTGTAAACCTACTTTTGCCCACCCTGTATGTGTGTATATATGTGCGTGTGTATGTAAATATATATAAAATATTATGTGGTAAACAGTTTTCATCTCCATATTGGTCTATTTAAAAAGATGATAATAATATTTCAATAATTACTTTAGACAAAAAAGGAATGCATTTACTATAAACATTGACTCTATGTACTAACATTTAAAGAATTCACCATTATTATCCTGTGTGTAGAAGCTACATTTTTACTTCCTGCAAATCTGTCTGACAGGTGTTTTTCAGCTTTTTTCCTCTACTAATGAAGAGTTCATCTCTGAGCTTGCTTCTAAATCAAGAGCACCTACTTGTCTCTTGTACTCAATGCCCACAGTACTTCACTGGATAAGACTTTCGTCTCCTCCTTAAGCTTCCCTCTGGCTAATATTACCAATGTATCCTTTCATTATGAGTTAGCGCTCTCTGAATTAAAAACCTCAGTGAGCATTTCAACCCTCAACAACTCGAAAGTATCCTGAAAACTTTAAAATTATAGACCTACTTTCACTTTTCTTGCCAAACTCTTGAGCACACTTATCTCAGTCAAGTCAAATAATACATGGATTCTAATGAGTTTTATAAGAAGTTCATAGCATGGCTGTTTTCTATACCAATACTGAAACTGCCACAGTTAAATTAGCCAATCTTAGCTGCTACTCTGTCCATCAAGGTTCCCACAGCCATTTTAATCTAACATATCAAATATTTAAAACAAATACTGTAAGTAAGGTCATGTAACCATGTATTTTGAGAGAGCAATATTTAATAACTTTAATCTTAGCACTAAATTATTTTCATAATATCTAGTATTTTCAGCTGTTAAGGTAAACATAAGAAAAAAAATTAAAACCACATCATAGGTTTAGTTTTTTGCCAGTTTGTAGGCTCTTTGCAGTTTTGTCAAGCTACCATTAAAGTTTACCTTGCCATACAACCTTCACAAAATATAATTTATTTGTTCACAACAGTATTCTTCTAAAGCATATAAAGTGTAAAGAATCTCTCTATCAGAGTTTCAAAAACCATTTTTTTCACTAGTGTGTGAAGTGACAGGCAAGTTATTATCAACAAAATGCAAAGACCTGGGAGGTATGCTGACACTAACAACTTTTTCACTCATGATCTGCCATTCATAAGATGATTCAAGTAAAGGTTATGCATAACCTAACCTGGGTTGTAGCCTTTGGGGTCCTTGGCTGCAGCCTAGGTTAAGTTATGCATATATCCGACCATGGCTCCTTTATAACCATTAGTCCACTATGATGGGGTACAATTCCATTGCTATGTAGGTGACACAGAAATTTATATCCAAATCAAACAATGATATATACTGTTTAACCTCCCACTGAAATGAATAACTTGATAAATGAACATCTGAGTGTGTGAAAGAAGCCCGGATCACAGACAGACACCTGACTTTGCCACATAACACACCTTGTATTTGCAACTGGGAAGCATTTCATCCTGCTCCCCAGAGCACAGTACATAAGCACCAGCACGCAATACTCAGTTCCTTCTTCCTCCTTCTTAGCTGCCTCTACTCCTCTCTCAGCAAGCTCAGTCTGGCCGCATGAGTTGTGGCAGCTATCTCCTTTTACAGAGCACCCGGAAGTGCTCCAGCTGTTCCATGATCACCTTCCGGCTGAACTTCCAAGTGTGATGGCAGCCCTGCACAGGAGGGCTCAGCTGTTCTCCACACGCACCCTGGCAGTGGCCATGGGTCGCAGTAGGGTTGAGCTTCCCTGCTCTGTGGCACTGTAGCAAGCCAAGGGGGATGCCCTTTGTCATCCCGGCTGCCCATTACAAGTGATTTCAAATTTTTAAAGATTTGGGGAAAAAAATTTAAGTTGTTTCTTGTTGTCTTTCTGGATTTCTCATTTTCCATTAAAATATTTTTTTAAAGATGACAAGTGAGCAAAACAAATTATTTCTGCTATGAGCAAAAAATGTCTCAAAAAGAAAAGAATGCTTCTGAGTGGGAGCTCAGTCTTCCTCAGATGAGAGTCTGAGAGTGAATGGTCACTTCCCAGGGCTTCTAATGTTTTATTGCAGCCTTCTGAGAGGGGCAGAGTTTCCTAGGTTGGACAGGAAGTGTGGTCAGTTATCTTCTGGCTCTCATCCTTCTGAACTGCAAATGTTAAAGGAGATTGCATTAGTAACAACTCTGAAGAAATATTACTGTACAATTTGTGAATTTACTGCTGCAAATGCAATTGGTCCTGTAATTTTTTCCAGAAGGGAGGAGTGAGAAAACTGACTGTGCAGGATTGCTGAGGTCTTTGAAGGACAAGTAAACATGGATGTTTCGCTTTGTATTGCACCACTTTTGAACAACTGTAGTGAGTTTTCTTTGGGCTCAGAAACTGAAACCTGTTAAAATTCACAAAAAGCTGTTGGATTGGTAAGAAAGTTAAAATAGAATGAATCAATGAAAAATATATAAATGGGTGGTAAGGTTTTAAAAGGGAAGAACAAGTGTAACCATTGATGCTCGATCTGGTCAACCATCAACATCACAAACAAAAGCTCATATCAACATGCTGAATGCCTTCATCAGAGACTAACAGATTATTTTGTTCCCTGTTGCTGCACATTTGGATATCAGCTATGATTCTGCACATAGCATAGTACTTGATGACTTGGGGTATTGAAATATTGCATAAGATGGGTACCCAAGCAGCTTACTGATCTGCACAAGACAACATCCTTGGAGTGTGATTTGATATCCAGTGATTTAAAATGGGCTAAGTGTATTTAAAAATATTATTTTTTATTTCATCTTTTTGCAGTTGATGTATTCTTGTATGGAACATGTTAAAATAATATATTCATTCCCTCCTTCAAGACTGCTACTTGAAAGACATGTGATAAGCTTCCTGAATTCTATTTTGGACCAAAGAATTCACAAATACAGTGATCCCTCGCTATATCACGCTTCGACTTTCACTCCATTGCGGATTTTAAATGTAAGCATATCTAAATATATATCACGGATTTTTCGCTGGTTCGCGGATTTCTGAGGACAATGGGTCTTTTAATATATGGTACATGCTTCCTCAGCTTGTTTGCCCAGTTGATTTCATACAAGGGACGCTATTGGCGGATGGCTGAGAAGCTACCCAATCAGAGCATGTATTACATATTAAATAAAACTCCTCAATGATATACGATATGCTTCCCAAGCAGTGCTTGATTGTTTGCTTTTCTCTGTCTCTCTCAGGGGGTGTGAGCAGAGGGGCTGTTTGCCTAGAGGATACGGACGCTCCTCTACAAAATGCTGCTTTATCGCGGTGCTTTAGCATACTTAAAAGGACAAAAGCACGTATTGATTTTTTGATTGTTTGCTTTACTCTCATGCTCTCCCTCTCGCTCTCTCTCTCTGACATTCTCTGCTCCTGACACACATTCTTTGAAGAGGAAGATATGTTTGCATTCTTTTAATTGTGAGAAAGAACTGTCATCTCTGTCTTGTCATGGAGCACAGTTTAAACATTTGACTAAAGGGTGTTATTTCATGTCTAGAGGGCTCTAATAATGTTAACAGTGTGGGAGAGTTTATAAGGGCTTAAAATATATAAAAATAACCATACAAACATATGGTTTCTACTTCGCAGATTTTCACCTATCACAGGGGGTTCTAGAACGCAACCCCTGCGATCGAGGAGTGATTACTGTATACACAAAGCTGACCTCATGTGATTGTGTGGAAAACACATGATGCATCTCTCCTCAAGCTTATTAGAAGATGAAGTGATTCATTGTGGGAACACCTATTTCAAACACCAAACTGCCAACACCCTTTAATTATTATTGTAACATCTAATAATATTCTCAAATCTGCTTTTTGGGTCCCAGAGCTTATTCTGGCAGTGCTATACGAACACAAAGAAACTGTGCTAGACAAAACACAAGTACACCCACACCTACATCTATACTGCATCAGTTTGGACTAGCCAGTTATCTTAACCTGCACATCTATTGAGGCGTAGGAGGGAATAAAAACCCATGCTGGCATTGAGAGAACATATAAACTCTATAGAAAGAACGACCAAGTTGCATGATCCAAACCCTGGAAACTGAATCCATAAGGAGGCATTGCTACCATACTTTGTAATTAATGCAGAAAAATGCACAAACCTGAACAATTTAATCACCCTGTTATGTATTTTGTTTATTGAGTACCAGATTCTGAATGGCTTTTATATTATACCTCAGATCTACTCATTCCATTCCTAGAACAGCACTTGCATGGCACAAATGTACATTCGCAAAAGCATGATTATCTATGTGACATAACATTCTGTTTGTTGTAAATTCTTACTTATGAACTATAAAGGCTTTGTATGGATAACATTTATCCTTTTTAATAGCACTGAGCTTTGTCATGCATGCGTGTCAGTGGATCATCCTCCAGGCATATACAGTATGAGGTATGTAATACTACTCTGGGACAAGAGGGGGCACTGGGACTAATCAGGTCGTCTTCCATTCCCTCCACAGTGCTGAGATGACGCCTTGTGAGGGCAGCTGACTCCCCCTCCAGCCTCTGACATATAAATCACGGGAGCGTCAATCTGTGGTCAGATCACACTGCAGGACGGAGCTCCTATTTCATAGCCTTCAAATGAACTGACTCACTTAGTCCTTACTGGCTTTATATATTTTGATTGTATGATTTCTGTTCTTTGCCACACAACACTTGTGTTTCTTTCATTTTGCTTGATGTTCTAACATTTACTGCATGGACTTTTTATTCCTCACCACAGCTTACAATAATCCATGGAAATTTATTGTCACATTTCATATTAAGAGTGACTGTTTGCTCATGTACATATGACATGTTTAATACTTATTATCTGAACTCTAACGTTTTCTTTCTTGGTGTTGCGTCTATTCATAAATTTAATGTGAATGTGGGTTAATTCAGTCCAGAGGCAGGATGGTAGGGTAGTAATAGGCAACTAAAAATCAGCGACAAGATGACAGAGATGACATTATAGAGGGAATTTACAGAATATGAAGTGAAACAAAAAGAAAGATGAAATAGCAAAGCAAATGGTTTTCCAGTTTTCATACAGTAGGAGAGAAACATTTCAAACTTAGCTGGATTTTGGTGTGAATTCATTTAGACTCAAAAAATATATCCAGCATTCTCACAAAACATCCTGTGTCCACTTTCACCCGTCAATAACATTTTAAAATATCACCACTGCTTCAAAAAGTCACAGTGAGAATTACAGTCAATGTAATGGTCATGAGTTTCACATGGGTCATGTGTAAGTGTGTAACTATTTGTGGTTGATGCAGATGTTCAGTTAAATCAGTGATGGTTTTTTGTTATAGGAAGGGGCAGTGATCGCTGTGCATTTAATAGGCTGATAGCTTTGGGGTAAAAGCTGTTCTTTAGCCTGGTAGTGCAGGCATGTAGGGTTCTGAAGCACCTGCCAGAGGGCAGAGGAATGAAAATGCTATGGCCGGGGTGAGTTTTATCTCTACAAATGTTGTTTGCTTTTTTGCTGCATTGGGTAGTGAAGATATTTTCCGGTGATGGTAGCTGAGCGGCAATAATTCTCTAAGCCATTTTAAAGATACATTGGAGGACCTTCCTGTTCTCAGAGGTGCACCCAGAGTACCACACTGTTATGCAGTATATGACGACAAACTCTGTGGCATATCTGTAAAAGTTAACCAGCCGTGCTGAAATTACTGCCCTTGGTGTTTTAGTATATGAATATCAAGTGGATAGAATTGTGACCATCAATGGGAATGAGCAATTTAGAGTTACATATACATATATAGCTAAAGGCTCAAGTGATCAATTGAAACGGTGGTGGGAAAGAAGACAGCTCTGCCTTGCCCCTCTGCAAAAGAAGAAGGGAGGAGAATAAAGTTTTTATCAGCTTTATATACTATTACTTAATATCCAAGCCATAACCTCCCAGAAAAAGGACCAGTTCATGTGAGGAAAAGCCTTTTCCAAATCAAAATAAAGGAGAGCTACAGGGCTGGAGAAGTATGAGGTTGCATTAATGATATGTAGTAGAGAAGAGCAAATAAGGCCAGATTGGACTGGGTCAATCAATTGTCAGATCAACTTCTCAAGCTAGCATTACAATTCCTTGGTATGTGACTTTGCACTGGTATTAATAATTGGCAAGAGGTCTATAGTGCTGACAGAGAGAAGGGTCTGTATCTGGTTTCAGATGTATTGTGGTGACAGCCATATTAACAGCCGAGTTTAACTTTTGAGGACAATGGCATCCCTTAGCATGCCAATGAATAGAGTAGATAACTGGTTGCAAAAAGTGGAAAACAGTTTGGAGCAAGCCATCCAAACCAGGCACTCTTCTACATTCATTTAAGTTAGTTCCTCCATAAGTCCAGGTAAGGAGATTGGAGCTTCAAGGTAAGATGTATCATTTTTAAGCTGAGGAATGGACGAATTATCCAGAAATGACTTGATAGTGGAAGGTGGGGCTATGGGGGAGGTAGAAAAGTGTTCAGAATAATAATTAACAAATTCATTCTTAATAACAAAGAGATTATTACAAGTACTGCCAAAGTTAGTGCAGATTGAAGGAATCAAAGAAAAGTAGACATTTGTATCTGTTCTTTGCATGAACAGCCTACTTGATTTAGTCTTATATGCATTATAGACAGATATTTGGTATTCAGTCCTCGGTGTGAGAGGGGTGTTAAGTGCTGCTTTATTAGAGGTGATGAGAAGCTTATGCTTATTTATTAACTAGTGGGGGTGACCCTTTTCAAGAGCAGGGAGTTTGGATTTGTACTCATTAATTTTAAGAAGTTTTGAATGAGCAAGTTATGATGAACAAGAAATAGTAAAATTACAGAGAAAAGCCAAGCAAAGTGACACCTCTTATTGGCTAACTAAAAGGATTACAATATGCAAGCTTTTGAGGCAACTCGGGCCCCTCCTTCAGGCAAGATGTAAAATTACAGAAAAAGTCTTTATAGGGTTCCTAGATGGCACTAACATTATACACAGATCCAATATTAACCCTTAAAACTGCTTCACTATTCACAAAAATGTTTATTATGCAAATGGGATGAATAACATTTCCATCTAGATGTATGGGGACTAAAGAAGGTGCATGCAGCTGCAATTAACAGAATTTGTAATCAGACAAAACAGTGAAATTTTTGGATGAATCGATAACCAGGGGCAAGAGAACTTAAGACAAAGATACAGGTAATACAAGACAGTTCATGCCATGACGAAAAGTATGAGAGCTCACTGGCTGAGGGGTTAAGCAGCAAAAAATGAGTCCAGCAAGCTCAGATCAGGTGCTAACCTACAAAAAAATACAGTAGACAGTGCTCATTACAGCATTACCATTAATACCAAGCATGAGTTCACATGTTCAGGCAGGGAGTGGGTTAGGGAAAGGAAAAAAAGAGGGATGTAGTGGAGCATGCCCATATGCAGAGCCGTCTCATCTTGCAGAAAACAAATCGGACCACCTTGTCAAGGCCTGGTTTCAGGTCTACATCACCTTGAGCTTTTTCAGTCACCCATGGAAGGATATCTGTCCTGAAACAGCACAGTGCAAGTGCTGCCCATGTCTAAGCAGCTAAACAGCAGATGACATCTTCATTCTTTATACCTCACTCATACTTCCCCAATCTAATTTATATACATATATAAATTAATATCATATTGAGTAAACCATGTGAGCTCATTTACCAGAAATGAAAATAATCAGTTTAAAGGTTATTGAATCATTTAAAAAAAAAGCACGGCAGACATGCTGTAAGTTTTGAACATCACGACAAACAGCATGGCAAAAGTGAACCAAGGAGATTAAGAAAGTACCCAATGTGATAAAGTTAACTGCAGCACTGGGGGCTTCTGAATTGTAATCAAATGCAGCATGAGCGCTAATGAGACTCAGTGTCAGTGTTTGAGGGTAAAGGAGGAAGGAGAGGAGACGAGTTTCTCTTGCCTTTCTAATGATGGGAGACAGAACCTTCCTTTACTGTATTAGAACTAAAATCTTTATAGAAGCAAACTCAGTTCTTTGACAACTATATTAGAGCTGTGATGAAATTCTTTCAGCACCAATTTATAGCTTGAAAACCACAAAAGCTTAATAATGGGAGGGTAACAGCCCGTAACGTTTGACAGCCTCATATAGAAATGATGCACATGCATTATTTCTGGATTAACATTAAGAAGGTTAAGCAACAATTTAGAGCAGATTTGAGGAAGAAGAATAATCATGTTATCTTCAGTCCCTCCTTAAACCCAACCGGTTATAAATTGTCTCTGTCACAGCTATTCTGCCAGCTTCTTTTTCAGGAACCTAATTTTGGCACAGTGAGACCTTGGAGTCTAGACTAAACAGTGTAGACTACAGCACTTGAAAGTCTTTCCATCTTACATTTTTTTAATAGTCATAATTTTTCTTAAATCTCAATTAGCCTGCATAGTAGAATTTTGATTAGCCATATGATCAAGAAGCAAGATCCTCACTGAATTACAGTAGGACTCCCCACTATTGCCAGCAACCTGGGCTGCAAGCTGAGATTTCCAGGGTGATTTAAAAGTAACAGTGATGTACTGACTGTGAAAATGGCAGTCAGTTAAAACATAAGGACCAAGTCAAGGGCAAAGCAGAGGTCAAAATTGGTGGTGAAAAGATAAATATCAGAGCCAAATCAAAAACTTCAAATCGGAGTTAAGAATCAGGGCTTTGTTTTAAATAGCCAGTAATCAAAAACACAAAAAAGTAAATTTCAGTCCAATCTCAGATACTGGAGACTGTTTTGAGGTGACCTTTACACTGGCTCACTAATGACATCAAAAACTGTGCAGCACCAAAGCTTCATGGGAAAATCCCCATGGAAATGAGCAAACCAAAAGCAGCAACATGGCATCATTAAGGGCGTAAAAAAATTAACTTTTAAATGGACATTCTAATTAAAATTTGGCTTACAGAATTAGAATCATTGGGTGTTAAAATCCCCAAAATGACACCAAGATTAATTTTTAGGTTTCAGGCAATCTCGATAAAAATTTTAAAAAGATCTCAAATCATAACAAGTGAGAGCTCCAACCAAATGATGACATCTTAAGATGAGCAGGTAAATGTCTCCTTCTAATTATGTGATGGAAAAAAATCAACTCAAATGTAACAGAAAAAAATGTCTGTTCAATTCAGCCAGCACCATGTGATCCCTGCAACAGGATCTTAATGAATTTCCAGCTCTGTAGATCTCATGAATTCTATTCAGAGTATCAAAGGATTCTTCAGAGGAATGTCAGACCATTTGATTAATTCATTATTCAAGCTAGTATAGATCATTTCAATTGTGTGGGCATTGAACGGCTCATCTCAAGATCACATTTATATTTTACTTGCACAAACATATTAACGTAATAAACCCATTGATCACGGTTAGCATTTTACTCATTCATTTTCACAACACTTCTCTTGCTGTCATTTCTGTACATCTCTTCCATTTTTTTAGTTATCACAACAGACGCATATCTAATTAAATCTACTAGTGTTCATAAAAATGGCATTATGGGTATTTTTTCCATCCCATCTTTATATATTTATTTTATTGCTGATTTTAAGAATTTAGTCAATTGCAATATAATCTCGTTGTATACTGTACTAAAATGATAAAAGAAAACACAAGAATTTTATAACTAAAATCTTCTGACTGAACAGCAAATCTTGGATCTATACCAGTAGACTCTATGTTACTTTAATAGGGAGAAAAGAGTGAAATGGTTTGTGTTTATTTTAACCACCTGCAATGTCCCCTGTGTCAGTTAAATGCTAGCTAGCCAGCTATAGTCCTGCATTTCCGTGGTTGAGCTATACTTTATTGTAATATTCAATTAACTGGCATACTATGGCTGAAGACCATGCCCTTTCCATTAGGCTAAGTGCCTAACTTCAGTATCATGGCTATTAGTCATATTAATAGTTATCTGCAATCCGTTGAACAGGTGGGCAGTATGTCCCATGGAATATCTCATTAAAACTAACATCTAAGCAAATTTATTTCTAACCAAGGGTTGTACCCATGGACACTCTTTCTAAAGGCTAATGCATTTAACAGCAGGCAGCTTTATTGGGAAAGCACCTGAATATTGAACTAGTAGGTTGTTAAGGAATTCAGCTGTGGGGCAGGTTTTATTTTAAATTGAGTCACAATTAAAAGGTGTTTTACACAATGTTCAGATGAAAAATATTCTTTATTGTGGCAAATGAATAGTAGTATCCCTTGGAGCAAAAATGGCTTCATTCATTAAGTTGCTTCATTTGCAAAAAAAAAAAAAAAGTAATTTATGCAGTGAATTCCTAGGGTGTTATTAAGATACAGTAGATGCATAATTTGACATGTATTGCCATAGCAACACAGGAACACACCGAGATGGAAGTGTTTAAGTGCTGCAGATGATCGGGATGGTGTAACAGTTTGAAAATGCTATACATATGAATAGTATGAGATGGATGGAGAGACTATATAATTAAAGTCCTGGGAGCTGAATGTGCATCCTAATGTAGAAGAATTGATGATTCGATTATTATAATTTTATTTTTAAAAGTCATGAAGATTTAGAGTCCTGAGGTGCTAGTAAATGTGAAGTGAGAATGTGTTTATCCAATATGGATATGGAATGCAGAAAGGGTTAGATGACATGTTGCCTTGTTTCCCTCAACGTGATTCTGAAGTTGAACATTGGAGTTACAGAATGGTTACTGTTAGTGTTGTGATATTGCAGTGAATTGAATTTTTCAAAACTGTACTGTTAAATATATAACATGAATTCAATCCAGTTCATAGGACTTTAGGTACCACAAGGCTGCCAGCAACTATGACCATATCTGGCAAATTTAAATTCCACAGATCTTTACTCAAAAGGCAAACTAAATGGAATATATTAATGATGAGTAATCCCAGCAGAAGCCCTGATGACATTTACTAGCACTAGAAACAATAAAAAAAAAAAATCACATCTGAAAAATGATTTTCATTTAATTTATTTATAGAGTACTTTTCAAGCGATATGCACAAAGTGCTTTACAATCACAAAACAAAAAGACACGAAAAAGGACAATAAAAATAAAATAAAAAACATTACAATATTTCACATAAAACCAGATGAACAAAAAAGAATAAAATTAAAAAGCCATCATAGATAAAAACAAAATAAATAGATAAAATGCATAATAGAGAAATTTAAAGACAACCTAGCAAGAAAGAAATACCAGTATAAATAATGTTTTAAATTGAATTTAAGGTGTAATTACAGAATTAGATACCAAGGAGGAGACAGTTCCAGAGTTTGGGGGCCTTCACAGAGAAGGCTCTGCCCTTTTGTTTTTAATCTAGTGTATGGAATAACAAGAAAACACTGGTCAGATGATCTGAGAGGCCTGGAAGCAGAAGATACTGTGTTGCCACTGATGACTTTAAATTTTCTGTTTGACAAATAAGAAGAAAACCATTTTAATGCTGCTCCAGATAAATCAACCCAATGAATCAGCAGTATATGTAGCAATATAGAGAAATTAATGGTGTCAAAGGCTGTACTGTACTAAGATCAAAGAGAACTAAAACTGAGGTCTTGCTCTTTCTAAGAAGGTCATTAGTGACCCTAAGGAGTGCGTAATGTGGTTTTCTCTAAATCCTGATTGAAATTTTTCAAAAATATTGTGCTTATTTATGACTGCTATAAGTTGACCAGCTATGACCTTTCCAAGCACCTTAGATAAAAAAGGGGGCTTTGAGATAGAGACAGGGTTTTTAAGTAGAGAATGGACAATTGTCGTTTTAAAATGATCTGGTACACAACCACTTAAAAGGGAGCTGTTAATAATAGCCAAAATGGTTGGCCCAACAGATCTGATGACTTCTTTGAGAAATTTTGTTGGAAGAATGTCAAGAGAAGAGGAAGAAGACTTCATTTGAGATATCAGGTCAAATAACTCTGGTTCTAAAATGGGCTTAAATTAACCTAAAAGATTTAAACTGGGACCCGGCATGTTAACATAGGAGACAGGACGAGTAATGGAGGCCCTTAGTGTATCAGTCTTATCAGTTGTGGTGTATGGCCGGCTGTTCATCCCAGCCAATACCCCCAGGCCACCAGATGGAGCTCTCCCTGCAGCATGGAGGGGCCCCGAAGACCAGCAGGGAATTCTGGACAATGGAGTTTTTATCCACAGCCCTGCTGGATACCATGGGGGCCACTAGGAAATGCTGCAGGGAGGAACGATGTTTATTTGCCATACGCCCCGGAAGTACGTCTGAGTCACATGGACAAGGGGAGTGACGTGCTTCCGGGGTGAAGAAAAGGACTTGTGATCTGATCTGAAGTGATAGTGACTGGGGATTGGAACACTTCCTGGTCAGGGAATATAAAAGGATTATGGGAGCTCCCAGATGGCGAGCTGAGCTGGGTGGAAGGATGGCAACGCATCTGGGAGTGGTGGAGAGTTTATTGATAATTGGTATTGTGTATTTAATGAGTATTGTGGAGAGGAGGGTGCTTTGTGCACTGTGCAATTTGAATAAAGTCTACTTTTGGACTTTTATCTGGTGTCTGGCGTATTGGACAAGGGTTCAAGGGAGCGACAGTGCCTCCTATCTGTCACACAGTAAAAAAGGATACAAATTCACTCTACTTAAACATGGCTCTTTAAAGCATGATCTTGAAACATTGGAGAGAATTTAAGAGCAGTCTCTATTTTAAGAAAACGTGTAAGATAGTCCTGTTTACCCAACATAGGAGTATATTATACACAAGCATTAAAATTTATATGAGATATAATTTGAAGTATTTATAAAAAAATCTACACTGCCTGTGTTCCTCCATATTACTTCAGCAACTATCAATTAAAAAAAAACAAATGCTGAATGCTTTTCTCACTCATAAGGGGTTGTATGCTATCCTGACAGCATCAAACGCAAGGTAGGAATCACTCCTAGATAATGTGCTAGTCAATCACAGGCACATGTTTATGGCTCTGGGAAGAACAGCAGCAGCACCTGAAGAAAAACACTCACAAATATGGGAAGAATGTGAAACCCTCCACTCAGATAGTGGCTGCATGCGCCATGGGGGGCCAGCGAAGCAGAGAGGGAGAGAAAGAGATGTGCTGCTGGTTAACATAGCTCACTTGGTGTTGGTGGTGTATTCCATGTAGGTCCACTGGACAGGTTGATCCTGTGTGAGTTCTAAATGGTGACAGCATGGGATTTGATCCTAAGAAATTGAATTTGATGAAACAGATGTTCTAACAGCTGCACAACCATAAATACAATAAAACAGTGTATCATATGTAACATGAAATAATTCAAAATATTAAATGCTAACAGTGACAGTATGTGAAAGAAGTATGATCTTAGCCAACAAATAGGCCAAGGAAGACTAAAGCGTACAGAAAGTGAGACAGCACGCTACTGGTCCTCTTTGACATTTTAATTATTTTCTCATCTGTTGTTTCACTAATTTCTGCATGAATAACCTCATATACTGTAATAGCCTTTCATGTATCTTTCTCTCATTGTTTTTTAATGAATAAATGAAAAGAACGAAATAAACACATTTGTATTGAGAAAAAGTCTATGTGGACACAGTAATTGGCAATCTGTCTATATAGGAAATGTAATTATAAAAGAAATTCATTTAACATGCAATAGAGGCATATTTTTCTTAAGAGAAAATGCTTTGGTTCCTGGTCTGATTTACATGTGGGCTGCCCTATATGTCAAGCAGAATGTTCTCATATGTGTCTGGATGGGCTACACTATGGTCCTCCTTTTTCTGTCTACATGCTCTTAGGTTAATTGATAAAGTAAAACTGGCTGGTGAGAGCAAGTGTACAAGAATGTGCTCAACAATGCACTGCTGTCCATTTCATTAATAGATTCTGCGCTGAACCCTCTTCTGTTGTGATTATATTAGGCTTCCCATGAGGCCTTCCCAAGAAGAAAAAACAGACCTGATTGTATATTATGTTGAAGGCAGTAACATTGTTTAGTAAAGGTAATGTATAAATTATGATGGGAATTCAAGAGGAGCATAATTCTATTGTTCATACTTACTTATAGTATTCATTTATAAAGTACATTTGCTTGGGATTTTTATATAAAGGTTTTTAAGTTTACGATGACTTACAACATTCAATAACTACAAATATATCTTACATCAAGGCAAAGGTAGCTCCAGGCATGAAGTTCACCTTTCATCCTGAAAGTTAATCACTCTTGCAGGAAATATAGATATCCATGCAACAAGTGAAGGCATGGATTTAAACTGAGTGCTGATTAATATTTAGAATGTGCAATCCTGCAGGAGTCTGAGAAACACTGTCCCTGGTTTGAATATATTGTCACGGTCACAGAATTGCACAGAAACACAGGAGATTGTAGAGACAGGAACTTTCTTCAAACACTTCAAACAAACATGTCTCTTTCAGAAGTAAAACAAGCTCAGTATGCAGTTAGTTCTTGATTAAAAAATAGACAAACATCACAGGGGATTACAATGGGAGTGGGACTCCCAACAGAAGCAGAGGATGTCTGGGGAGGAGAGAAAACAAAGTGATCAGCCAAAAGGACAGGTGCTGTTCATGCCTTTAAGTATGCGTACCACTGCGCGAGAAACATATCACGTGACAGAGCAGCCGCAAGTAAGCCCAGCAAGTAAGGGAGCAATGTGAAGGTAGGTTATCAGCGTTTTTAAGAGCGGTTTTTTGCCTTCTAGAGGTGCATTCAGCCCCCCTGCTCATATATTATATACAGGTAGTCCCCAGGTTACGGACATCCGACCTACGACTTACGAATGGGGCCACAGCTGCGACGCATGCACCTCAGTAACTGCCGCTCTGTCATCTTCGGCCTGGAGACGCTGCAAGTGGTGACTGGACGGAGATTGGAGCAAGGCGATTTTGCTGATCACGCAGTGTAGCATTCCTTGTGCGGCTCCCACTGGCAAGTGGTTTCACTGCCCGCCCACCACACACGGCTGCCCCGTTTATTCTCGGTGGGCGGCTGGTAATGCTGCAAGCGGTGGCTGGACGGAGGCTGGAGGGGGGCGATTTCGCTGCTCGTGCAGTGTAGTGTCTCTTGGGCAGCTGCCGGCGGCAAGCGGTTTCACTGCCTGCCCACCACACACGGCTGCCCCGTTCGTTCATGGTGTGCGGCTGGTAATGCTGCAAGCTGTGACCCTGTTGTGGCTGAACAGAGGCCATTGAGGGTGAACTGGGTGGCAGGGGGTAGCATTGTAGTGTGCATCGGAAGACTGCCTATTGATTGGAGGCGATTCACTACCCACCTTTGGCTGCACCATGTTCGTTCTCGGTGGGCAGACACTGCAGAGAGCATACTGTAATGGAGGTGACTGTGAGGTGAGCTGGTGATGAACCGCTCCTCGATGCCCCCATTCATTCTCAATAGCAAGCCTGCTTGTACTATTACGTACATAGCAGGAAGTTGTCTCTTCTCAGTACACCAGACGTGCTGACGAGGGGTGCCTTCCTGCTGTGATAGCGTGTACAGTGCTGTGCAGAAGAGCTCATCTTAAACTTTTGTCTTCACCCTTCAACAACGTCTCTGAAACACAAATCTGATGCAAGTGCTGGTGATAGAGTAAAAAAGAGAAAAACCATCACCACTGAAAATAAAGCAGAAATAATAAAAAGGTCAGAGAGAGGTGAAACTCCATAATTCATTGGCAGAGCACTTGGTTACAGTCGGTCAACAATAGCATTTATTAAATTTATGTACCTGTTCTGACTTACATACAAATTCAACTTAAGTACAAACCTACAGTCCCTATCTCGTACGTAACCCAGGGCCTGCTTGTATATATATACCTTTTTTAAATTAATTAATTAATTATTATTAATTTTAATTAAAAAAACAATAACAATCCATACAATCAAATCAAATCAAACTTGACAAAACCCACCCAAAATAAAGAGAGCAGGGCAAGGTGGGAAGAGAAGAAGCTTATTTTAAAATGTTATTGATTACATTCTGCCACATTACGCATATGGAGCTTGAGTGTATTATGTGCATGGCTGCCTTCCACTCTGTTTCTGAAATGTTTAGTGAAAGATCCTTTCCCCATTTGTTTTTATAAATTGTGGAGATGCTATGTGAGTCTTCCAGATATTATATTTCTTCTGGAATAGAAATAGGTGGAAGGAGAGGAAAATTGGGCAGGTTCCATTTAGCAGAGCTTCTAGCTTGAAAGTAGTGGAAAAACTGTGTTGATGAGAAGTTAAATTTGAAGCTTAATTGCTCGTAGGATTCAAAAACAGTCTCTAAATGTTTTAATCCCAGACATTTTCCAAGCATTAAATACTGGTATGTTTGACAGGGTGGAAAAGGGTGGTTGTCATGTAGAGGTGAAACAGATAATAGCTTTTCTGTCTTAAAGTGCTTTCTATATTGATTCCATATTCTAAGTGAATGAAGGGCAATTAGATTATTAGATTATTAGTGTATTACTGATAGTATGTATTGCACAGAGCAGGAAATATAAAGAAGTACTGCAAGGTTTAAATTCTTTTGTAGACCAGGCTTATATACAGTATGTTCATCAATTTTGTCAATGTCCAGGGGCCTCATGTTTAAACTGTTCATACGCACAAAAATGTAGCATATTCCTGTTTCCAAGCTGACGTTGAGACGTATAAAAACTAAACTTGCCATAAAGCCACGCACATTTTCACGGTAAAGCCCAAGCACACACTTTTCTGCTCAGTTTTGCAAACTGGTGGAACCCAGAGTCAAAGCAGTGGTACTGTTTAAGTGGTCTGCTTTTCTTTTTTTGATTCACATCTATGATACGGGTTTAATCAAATACACCAAAGTAATTGCTTATCATTTACAAATTTATTTCACTTGATTGTAATGATCCGGTACTCCAGTTTCCTCCCACAGTCCAAAGACATGTAGGTTAGGAGCACTGGCGATTCTAAATTGTCCCTAGTGTGTGCATGGTGTGTGGGTGGGTGTGTGCGTGTGTGTGTGTGTGTGCCCTGCGGTGGGCTGGCACCCTGCCCAGGGTTTGTTTCCTGCCTTGCGCCCTGTGTTGGCTGGGATTGGCTCCAGCAGACCCCCGTGACCCTGTAGTTAGAATATAGCAGGTTGGATAATGGATGGATGGATGGATGATTGTAATGATTCTGTAATAATATAACGATACATGGAACAGTCAAACTATTCCAACTACTATGGATGCTTTAGCATTGTTAGAAGACGTCACAAATGGAAGAATTAGAGGAGAGCACATATTTACAGATGAAGATGACTGGCTTCTAAGTAGATTTCGATTTCCAGTAGCTATCCTCTTGAAGCTGTATGCTGAATTGGTGCTGGCTTTACAAAGGCAGACTTTGAGGAATTGTGTTCTACCTGCTCTTTTGCAGGTTCTGTCCACTCTTGGGTTTTAGCTGTAGGAGCTTTTCAATGTGAACTTGATGACCGATCAGGCATTTCACAATCATCACTGAGTTGCACCATGCCAGCTGTATAAGATGGTACTATCGGCTTGTCATTCAGATAAATAAGATTTCCTTACACTGTGGTTAAACTGCCAAACATAAAAGCACAGATCCAGTTTTCCAAATGTAACCGCAGCAGTCAACTGCACGCACATTGTTATTACAATGACGCTGGACAAGTTGCATCAACTCTGGTTGAATCAGCAAAAGAATTAGCTGACATTACATCATATAAAACTGGAGAACCTATACAAATGTCAGCTTTGCACAGTCACAGGTACTTTTTTCAACTTGTGCGGCAAACAGCACTTTTCAGGATAGCGAGTCACCTCAAAGTAAAAAGCAGAAAATCTGTCCATTGGGCTGCTCGGTGCCATTGCTATGCTATAAAGGCACCTTCAGAGAATGAATTTGCTCATGTAAATAGAAAGCATTCCACTCTGTTAATGTGCTGCTCTATAGAGCACAGAAAGTGTGTTGCAGTGTGCAAGCATGTACCTGAACAGATGAGCTATGATGAACCTGACCCTGACCCACCAAATGATCAGCCAGATAGGATAGCGTTATAACTTCATTTGAATGTAATTAGCTGAATATAAAAACAGGTAATTAGATGCAGCATTTATTTTTAAACCAATTCATTTAATTTGTGGTCAATATCATATAGTACAGCCCTCATATTCCTTAGTTCATTGGCCACCTCTTTTACACTACTATTATCTACTATTGCATTTTGCGACTCCAAAACAGTCCATCTGCATACAGCCAGATGGCCTTCCAGCAGTTTCGGAGGCAGAGTTGTGTGTGCAGCCAGCATCCAAAGACGTACTCGGCATGGCAGCATCATTGCATGGTGGTCTGTTTTTATAATATTTAACAGAATAAACAGACGGTGGATAGTGATGTCGATTGTGATATCTGACCACTTCTTTTTTCTTCCGGGCATTCTATGACTTTCTGAATTTGAAGTTTCGAGTGTCTCCGCCATGCTTTTGTTTCTTATACCACTTCGTAAGCCAGCAAATAGTATGTTTTTCCTTGCATCCACTTCACATTCGCTGAAAATCTTTTTTTTTCACGTGCCTTTTTCCATTGTTTTTTAAACAAACACTGAATGGAAGGTGATGTTTATATTGATTTGCATATTAAAATATGCAAAATTCTGGGAGGAGTCGAGGTGGGGCTGTAGACATGTGCGTTAAAATTCACGTTCATTGGGATTTGTAAACGGGAAGTGCTTGAAACTTGGTGTATGCACAGATTTCTGCATCTGGATTTTTTTTATGTGTACGCACATTTCCACTTATATCTGTACGCCATGTTTTAGTATGAATTCTACACACCACATTATACATGATGCCCCAGGTCTTTATGGCCTGTATATTTGCTACCCAGTAATAAAATTGAAAGTTAGGTAGTACTATGACCCCTATGCTTTAGGTTGTTATAGAATCGCCCATTGTATGCATGGATGTTCTGAATTCTAAATGAGTGTTATGATTGAATCTAATTTCTTTAAAAAAATATTTGTTAATGTATATGGAGTTGGTTTGGTATAGAAAAACAAGCTTGGGAAGGATGTTCCTCTTAACAGTTTTGATTCTCCCTGCTAATGTGAGATAAAGCGTGGACCATCTATTCACATCTTGTTTAATTTTTTCAATGTAGACAGCAAGAATTTGATGAAAAAGAGCTTTATATGTACTTATGATATTTATCCCATGATATTTAAACTGATCTGCTAAAATAAACGGTAAGGTGTAAAGTCTAGTTATTCCATGCAAAGAGAAAAGGCACACTTTTATTCAAATTAATTTTGAGTCCATATTTATTTTGAAAATCTGATAGAGCTTTTAGGACTTTGGAATGAAATTTTGTGGGTCAGATACTGTATATACCATACCATCTGCATATAATGATTTTTTCTGTTCAACTCTTCTCTGAAAATCCCCTTTATCTCTGATGGATTTTGAAAGTAAATAGCCAATTGCTCAATGGTGATTGCAAATAGCAATGGTGATAGGACAGGGGACATCCTTGTCGAGTAACGCATTCTAGTTTGAAGTAGTCCAAAATGATGATGTAAATGTGAACTGAGGCTTCTGGACAAGTATAGAATAGTTTGATCCATGCACATATGTTTGGGCCAAACCTAAATTTGTGCAGTGTGGTGAATAGGTATTCCCATTCAAACAGTCAAGAGATTAAATTCTGATTGCAAAACCTGATTTTTTCCATAAACTGCCACATTTGGAGACCTGGTGTATTCTAGATCTGTACTGGTAATTTTGCTGATTAACTCAGACACCTTCTTGGTTTCCAATTAATTTTTGTGAGAAAGATATAAAATAATCTGCCCTCTTAAAAATGCCTTTAGAGTTTCCCTGAGTATTTCTGCAGAGTCCTCTGGGGATGCATTTGTCTCCAGAAAATAATCAATTTGCTTGGATATGAATTCTGTACAGTGCTCATCAGCTAATGGCAGGGGGTTATAAGACACCGGCTATGAGAGGAGATGTAGGACATAGTAAGTTAAGCTCCATGATCAGAGGGGCATGGTCGGAGATAACAATAGTGCCGTATCTACACGATTTGATAATGGGTAAAAATTATTATCTATGAAGGAATAAGCTCTAAGGTTAGCATTTAAAAACCACCATGGGTCTGATAAGTTCTGATCCTTTACAAACTGTATGATTATTTTTGCAGTATTTGATGATATTGCAACTGTAGCTGAAGACCTATTCAGGTCTGGATTTAAAATACAATTAAAGTCTCCGGCCATTATAGTATTACAAGTGTTTATACTAAAACTGGATGCGAATACATTTTGGATTAAATCTCTGTTAGTCACATATGGTACATAAATATTTATCAGAATCACTTTAGTATTAAATAATTTGCTCATCACCATGACTTACTGCTCTTCAGGATCAAATATTATATCTGACACTTCAAATGGAATAGTTCTGTGTATTAAGATTTCCACACCCCTATGTACAGCTGGAGTGAAAATTTGGCCAGTCCAATCCCTTTGCAACTGAAACCTGTCTTTGCTTATTATGTGAGTCTCCTGTAAAAATACTATGTTGGCATATAAACCTGTTAGGTGAGAGAATATGTTCTTTCTCTTTAAATCATGATTGAGACCTTTGACATTCCAGCTCACAAAGTTCACTGTTTGGTAATAAAAACATTGTTTCTGAACTTATATTGACATTTTGTAGTTTTAAGGTAGTACATTTTTATATATGATTGTTTTGACCAAGATTTTATATTATTGGCAGGTGTTATGGGTATGAAGCCTATTGTTGTTTTGGCATTAACAGTTATTGAAGTAGAAAGAATAAATAAGCAAACAGCAAATCTCTCTTTCTCTCACCCCTCAAAATGCCCTTCCAGCTGAAAGAGGCAGACCACACTTCATGAAATCATGGTCCTCTGACCTGTTAAGAGAGACAGAGCACATCCAGAACAAAACCAACTCCCCAGCAGCGGTTTTAGAAAAGGTTAAAATTAAGGTATCTTTTGAAAGTACAGTCCCAGTAAAATAAACCTAGGGGATGATGTTAAACAGTTCCCATGGAGACTGAGATAACATATGATAGTACATTCCCAGTACAATAAAAGAAGTATATGCAGTGAAGGGAAAAAAACTACTATAAATAGTTACTTTGTGGTTGTGAAAAAGTACATATATTCAATGAAAGAAATGTCAATATAATAGTTGAAGTTTAAAAAAAAGGGAATGGAGGCCGAAAATAAAATAGAATGTATATTTACAGCAAATGTCGCATTACAAATGGTCCAAGTTGCAAGTAGAATCTTCTTTGACTTGTCTGAGCACAGTATGACTCATGCTCGTGTTTCCAAAGAAGGTGGGGATGAGTCTGTTTAGCTCTTTTTCTGCTACATTTGGAGAGCTAAAAATGTAAAACTGAGTTTCAAAATTCACCTTTCATTTGGCAGGGTACCAGATGTTATATTTTATATCAGCACTGTGTAGATTCTGCTTTATACTGTAGTATGTGGCATGTTTAGCAGCTGTTGCAGGGGGAGAAATCTGGGAAAATACGAATGCGGTTATTTTCAAATATAATCTTTTCTTTCTGTCTGAGAAGGGACATGAAGTTTTATTTGGCCTGTAGTTTGTTGAAACGGACAATAAGGCTTCTCAGTTTTGAGGCATTCGATCGATCTGTATCTGATTTGAAGTCCTCTCTAGTTATTTTAGAGAATAGTTCAGCTATGAATTTCACTGGGTTTAGACTTACACATTTCTCAGGGAGACCTTCGGTTCTGATGTTGTTCCATCTATATCCATCTTCCAGAGCAGCCAGTTTTTTAACAAGCACTTTGCATTCTGATTTTGTAGCCATTGCCTTTTTATCAGCAGCGAAAGTCAATTGTTCTACTACTTGAGTACAAGTCATAACTATTTGCTTAACATCTTCAAGCTGAACAACGTGTACTCTTAATTTTACTCTCTTACTCATACTTTCCTGGTTTTAACGGAAATGTGTAAATTATAACGGGAATTCAACAGGAGCATAATTCTATTATTTATAGTTATTTGTAGTAATAATTTATAAAGTACATTTGTTTGGAAATTTATATAAAGGTTTTTAAGTGCTGGTAAATATTACAATGACTTTATATAACATTTAACTATTAGTATTAGTATATATATTAGTATTTGTTTATAAAGTACATTTGTTTGGGATTTTATATAAAAGTTTTTAAGTTTACAATGACTTTCAATTACTAGAAGTACATCTTACCACAAGGCCAAGTAGCTCCAGGCATAAAGTTCACTTTTCCTCCTGTACATATCCATGCAACAAGTGAAGGCTAGAGTTTATACTGACCGCTGATTAATATTTAGAATGTGCAACCCTGCTGGAGTCTGAGAAACACTGTCCCTAGATTAAATATAAAAAATAAATATACATAAATGATCTGGACAGAAATATAAACAAGCACCATTGTCACTATCAACCTCCAGGCAGTTTTCAGAAGTCACCATGAACACTAACAGAATGTTAGGTTATTTAGCATGATGTAGAGAATAAAAGTCAAAAAGGTTATGCTTAAACTTTAAGGTGCATTAGTTATGGCACACCTTGAATAGTATGCACGGTTTTGGTCTGCAGGCTACAAAAATGACACTAAAAAAAAACTTGAAAAGCACTAGAAAATGTCCAGAGTTGAGTAACTAGACTTATTCCAAGCCTGTAGGGAATAAGATATAAGGGAAGATTGAAGAAGTTAAACCTTTTCACTTTAAGCAAACAGACAACAAGAGGTGACATGATTAAAGTATTTAAAATTATGAAAGGAATTACTATAGAGTAGTGTGACTGTTACTTTAAAGTGAATTCAACAGGATCATGAGGAAATTTGTTAATGGTAAATTTCACATAACATATAGAAGTTTTTCTTTACACAGCAAACTGCAGACACATGACATTGGCACTGTTTCCTTAGTTATTAGCAGATCATAAGTGATTTTAACACTAGAATTTCTGAAGCCTTCTAAAATCCCTTCACACCTCTACCATCAGTGTCTTTTGTTTTGTAAATGTGTCGATCAGGGCAAGCAGCAAGCAACCTGCTGTCCCATCCCCCACCTTAACAGAGCTCAACTCGAGGGCAAAAAGGTCTCCCAGTTCAAGCCAAGGCTCCTTATCTGCATGTGTGGTTCCTGGAGTTGTATGGGGTAAATAATACAGTATATCATTATTTGGAATACATGTAGATCAGTGTCTACAAAGATCTGGATAAGTGTAGGATGAAAGGAAATGTGAGAAATGCAAGAAATGCTGAACACATACCTAAACCTGAAACTTTTTCCATGTTATACTAATAATGACGTGAAGTGTATAATGTGTGAAGACTTCAGTCCAAATATCAAATAAACACGTTCCCTTTTATTCAAGAATATAACCAAAGAAAAAAAAAGCATTTGATTTGCATGTGGCTGTCAATGAGTTAAAAACTCGAGCTCAAATGTCAATCGACAGGGAGCTTGCACATATTCTTGAATGGTGTAGAGGCAAGAACTGTCCTCCCACAGTTGCCAATCGATGGTTCCTCCCAGCTGGAGCTCACCCTGAGCATAATAGCCAGTTCCCTCTTGAGTGCCGGCCACATGCTCTTTCTTGGGGCTCCATTCCCGTCTTCCTGCTTCCTTCCATCTTGCTGTGTCTCTCGCTCATTCCTGCCTTTCTCTCAGTTCCTCTCTTTAACCTCCTTTCTTTGACCTTTCATTTTTCCTTTCTGATTAACTTGATTCTCATTTTTTTTTTATGCGGATGTATGTAAGAAACTATTGCTTTGCGTGCTTTTGAGAAAATTGAGTTTTTTGGAAAAATATTCAGCCCTGGGAAAAAAGGGGAAAAATCAGGCCTAAAAGTGTTGAAGGTAGAAAATTCAAAGCGGCATGTCATGATTGAAGACGCTGGCTTGTGCTATTTTTTTAAGTTGCGCTGAAGGCTCTCCAAACTGTCTGTGCTGATGCTTTGCACTATTTCTTCTATCAAAAAGATACAATTTCATTATATTATTTATTATATATAAACACAGTCTTGTGTGTTTATGGGAGCAGTGGTGTCAGGGGGTATTTTTTGTACGTAGATTACTTGTTTAGTTGGATGTAATTGTTGACGATTTGGCATGATCCTGGATCTGTCGGTTTTTCAAAAGTCTTGCTGGATGTGTTGTTATAGCAGCACATCTAAATTCTCAAGCCTGCTTGGAGCAGGTTTGTTCTATATAAACAAGGATTAGCTCACACACTTAAACAGTTTCCGTGCATGGAATTCATTCAGTCATGGCTTCGCCGTTCATGAATGAGCAACCAATTGATATCAGTGCGCAAATTATAAGAAGAGAATTTCATATAGAGAGGGTTTTGCGCAATCGGCAAGATCCTTTATTGCTCCCAGAGGAAATTATTTTCGAAAGATACCGCTTTAGCCGAGGGGGAATATTGTACCTCAAAGATTTATTAGCACCTTATATTCAAAGTCAAACTAGGCGAAGGAGGGCTCTCACAACCACACAGACAGTATGCATTGCTTTGAAGTTTTTTGCAAGCGGCACTTTTTTTATATATTGTAGGCGATGCAGAAAATCTATCTAAAAGTGCAGTTTGCCAGGCAATTCATAAAGTCTGTTTGGCTCTGAAATATTTCCTTCGGGTATTCATAGTGCTTCCTGGACAATAAAAGAGGCGTTTCATGCCATTGCAGGTACACAGGCAAAAACACCCACAGTTCCATAAAGAATCTCACAATCAGCCTAACATTCTCATTACTCAGGATTTCCAAATGTGATTGGGGCACATGGGACTGATCAGAGTGGAGTTTGATCAAACATTATTTGGAAAATGTACCTCTCCTCCTGATGAATAATCAGACACAGTGTCTTCATCAAATATTTGACCTTCGTCAATATCTCGTTGGTCAGACACAAGTTCTAGGGATATGACATTCCCTGCAACTGACCCAACAAAAAAGAGGGCTATATGGAACATACCTATAGCACACATTGAGGACAAATATATGCAATGGCCATCCTTTACCTGAAATGAAGTGACCACTGCATCCTGCCACTGGTTCTGAGGAGGAGCTTCTCCCTGGAATGCCCTCAGAAACAGGGTGATGGGCATTTTGCTGGATTCTGCAAGGGTTAGGTCTGGACCGCGTGGACCTCCACCTGTTTTTTGCTTGTCTGCCTTCTTATTAGCTTTAAAATTAATGTTTTAAATATTATATATGATTTTTTATGTCAACAATTCTTTAGTTATATACAAATATTTACCAGTTTGAAGTATAGTCTTGTACTTCACTTTAACCTGTTCCCATGTTCTCCTTGTGCTCACGTTTGATCTGGAATTATGACATATTAAATAATAATTAATCTGACACATAGGAAATGAAATGCTGCATTCAGTAAGTACAATGCACACTACTTGGCGTTTAATTTGTCGGCCACTTTTTGCCAGCCGTCTTTTCTGGTTTGGGCTGCTTTTGCAGTGTTACTCCTTGTGCATATTAAATCTTGAAATTCTTCATATCCTTAGAATAAAAGGTCCTGCTCCGATTGTGTGAAAAAATGCGTTCGTTCTTTCTTCATTTTGTCACAGCCTATCAAAGACTTGCTGATCATGTTTTCTAGACTCAATATATATGGGTTTTTCAATCAGCGCGGGCGTGCGCATTCATCTTGGATGATTAGATCCAGCTAGACTAATCTACTACAGTAATCCTTCCTCGATCACGGGGGTTGCGTTCCAGAACCCCCCACAATAGGTGAAAATCTGCGAAGTAGAGACCATATGTTTGTATGGTTATTTTTATATATTTTAAGCCCTTAGAAACTCTCTCAAACTGCTTATAAATATTCTCTATAAATATACAGTAAACCCTCGTTTATCGCAGTTAATCCGCTCCAGACAGATAAATGAATTTCCGCGAAGTAGGATTCTTTATTTATAAAGCTAATATTTTCACAGTTAGAGCACTGAAAACATGTTTACAACCTTCTAAATACATTTTAACATTATTAGAGCCCTCTAGACATGAAATAACACTCTTTAGTCAAAAGTTTAAACTGTGGTCCATGACAAGACAGAGATGACAGTTCTTTCTCACAATTAAAAGAATGCAAACATATCTTCCTCTTCAAGGTGCGCGTCCGGAGCGGAGAATGTCAGAGAAAGAGTAAAGTAAACAATTAACAATCAATAGGGCTGTTGCGATTTTAAGTATGCAAACACCGTGATAAAGCGGCGCAACGAAGGGATCAATGTGAAGGTAGCCTTTCAGCATTTTTTTAGAGGAGCGTCCGTATCTTCTAAGCAAACAGCCACTGTGCAAACATCCCCTCTGCTCACACCCCCTCCGTCAGGAGCAATGTCAGAGAGAGTGAGAGAGACAGAGAAAAGCAAACAATGAAAAATCAATACGGGCTGTTATAGCTTTTAAGTGTGTGAAGCACCGCGTGGGAAGCATATCGTATATCATTGAGGAGTTTTATTTAATACGTAATACATGCTCTGATTGGGTAGCTTCTCAGCCATCTGCCAATAGCGTCCCTTGTATGAAATCAACTGGGCAAACAAACTGAGGAAGCATGTACCATAAATTGAAAGACCCATTGTCCGCAGAAATACGTGAACCAGCGAAAAATTTGTGATATATATTTAGATATGCTTACATTTAAAATTCGCGATGGAGTGAAGCCGCGAAAGTCGAAGCGCGATATAGCGAGGGATCACTGTACATGGCTGCATTTGAGAAACTGACTTATCCTGGATGAGTTTCACTGGCATTAACTCATCCAAGATGATGCATTTGATCTCGGATGATTTAAGTGACATACGGAAAATACCCCCAGGCTCTTTCAAGGTTTGTTTTTATTCTCCACATGGCTAATTACACATGCATAGGGCACGTGCCTCCTTTTCTTATATTGACATGGAATTCAAATATCAACCTGCATATTTGGCAACAAGCAGAGATAACTCATTATTTATGTTGTATATGTTTCATAAAATAAAAATTTTGGTGTCTGCATTATTTAATTATCTGTTAAGTTCCTTAAATTGAGTTCACCTACTATACACAGTATTAATGTGCCTTTATGGCTTTCCATTTTATTGCATTAGTTTTTATGGAAAGTGTAAAAAACTGGTATGAATACTGATGCTATCGTAGATCACCAGCTGCCTTAGCACCTTTGGTTTCCATGAAGTCCACATGTTATGTTTATATCTGCATGAGGTTTCTCCCAGTGTTGAAATCTGCAGTTTGTGAGCCAATAGACTCGTGATACAACTGTAAGCATGATCGTTTGCTCTTCATAGTACCAACCACTGTCCTACCCAGTCTCAGTGAGATGAAAGAAGAAAGAACGTAGTGAGAGATGCACAAACTTCGTAACTAGTCTGTAATGCAAATCATCAGCATTACATACAGTACCTGAGGGGCGGTCCCACCTAATGTTGGCTGTTACAGCTCCAAAGGATATTGCGCAGGCCTTGACAAACATTATGGGAAACCAAACAAATAGTTCTCCTAAATTGTAAATCTGTAAATAAATAAGCAAACATGGGCGAATGCAGAAAATTTGCTATATACAGTGGTGTGAAAAACTATTTGCCCCCTTCCTGATTTCTTATTCTTTTGCATGTTTGCCACACAAAATGTTTCTGATCATCAAACACATTTAACCATTAGTCAAATATCACACAAGTAAACACAAAATGCAGTTTTTAAATGATGGTTTTTATTATTTAGTGAGAAAAAAAAATTAAACCTACATGGCCCTGTGTGAAAAAGTAATTGCCCCCTGAACCTAATAACTGGTTGGGCCAACCTTAGCAGCAATAACTGCAATCAAGCTTTTGCGATAGCTTGCAATGAGTCTTTTACAGCGCTCTGGAGGAATTTTGGCCCACTCATCTTTGCAGAATTGTTGTAATTCAGCTTTATTTGAGGGTTTTCTAGCATGAACCACCTTTTTAAGGTCATGCCATAGCATCTCAATTGGATTCAGGTCAGGACTAGGCCATTCCAAAGTCTTCATTTTGTTTTTCTTCAGCCATTCAGAGGTGGATTTGCTGGTGTGTTTTGGGTCATTGTCCTGTTGCAGCACCCAAGATCGCTTCAGCTTGAGTTGACGAACAGATGTCCGGACATTCTCCTTCAGGATTTTTTGGTAGACAGTAGAATTCATGGTTCCATCTATCACACGCAAGCCTTCCAGGTCCTGAAGCAGCAAAACAACCCCAGACCATCACACTACCACCACCATATTTTACTGTTGGTATGATGTTCTTTTTCTAAAATGCTGTGTTCCTTTTATGCCAGATGTAACGGGACATTTGCCTTCCAAAAAGTTCAACTTTTGTCTCATAAGTCTACAAGGTATTTTCCCAAAAGTCTTGGCAATCATTGAGATGTTTCTTAGCAAAATTGAGACGAGCCCTAATGTTCTTTTTGCTTAACAGTGGTTTGCGTCTAGGAAATCTGCCATGCAGGCCATTTTTGCCCAGTCTCTTTCTTATGGTGGAGTCGTGAACACTGACCTTATTTGAGGCAAGTGAGGCCTGCAGTTCTTTAGACATTGTCCTGGGGTCTTTTGTGACCTCTCGGATGAGTCGTTTCTGCGCTCTTGGGGTAATTTTGGTCGGCCGGCCACTCCTGGGAATGTTCACCACTGTTCGATTTTTTTGCCATTTGTGGATAATGGCTCTCACTGTGGTTCGCTGCAGTCCCAAAGCTTTAGAAATGGCTTTATAACCTTTACCAGACTGATAGATCTCAATTACTTCTGTTCTCATTTGTTCCTGAATTTCTTTGGATCTTGGCATGATGTCTAGCTTTTGAGGTGCTTTTGGTCTACTTCTCTGTGTCAGGCAGCTCCTATTTAAGTGATTTCTTGATTGAAACAGGTGTGGCAGTAATCAGGCCTGGGGGTGGCTACGGAAATTGAACTCAGGTGTGATACACCACAGTTAGGTTATTTTTAACAAGGGGCAATTACTTTTTCACACAGGGCCATGTAGGTTTGGATTTTTCTTCTCCCTAAATAATAAAAACCATCATTTAAAAACTGCATTTTGTGTTTACTTGTGTTATATTTGACTAATGGTTAAATGTGTTTGATGATCAGAAACATTTTGTGTGACAAACATGCAAAAGAATAAGAAATCAGGAAGGGGGCAAATAGTTTTTCACACCACTGTATAATGTTTTGGTGAAATTCACTGATCAACACTACTTATAATCAGTCCTCTCACAAATGAACATGGGTTCTTTTTATTTTGGTATGTGTTGCTTTAACATTTGTGGTGTTTTTATTTAATGTCAAGACTACTGTCCATTACTTTCAGTGCATTACCATCACATATTCTATGCTGTGTATGCACTACCAGAGTTCTGTGCGTGCTCATACTGTTGAAACCACATAAAGAAATCTGATTTTCATGGGGCTGTGAATTGTTCACCACATCATCTCTTAAGGCCTTTTCGCATTTGACGCATGCATGACCAGAATACGTAAATGTCAACATCATATGCATTTTTGGTCATTTTATTGTGGACTGGGATATTTTTATAAATGGTGTGAAAATGCTTGTATGGACTGAGATTGTTTTGATTTAAAAACACCATAGTGTGAACATAGCCCCAGTCACTATAAAACTAGTGATTAGCTCTAATGCTATTCTATCAACAACTTATTGTTAGCATTGTCAATAGATTGTTATTGACTGGCACTGTTCTAAATGCACTAAAAGTGTTAGTTATCAGACCGATTACTAATAAAATAAGAGCTAGATCTCAATTTCAATTATAAAATTTGCCTTTTCAAAACTAAAATATTTGAAAACATACAGTAGTTGCTACACAGCTTTAGTATCACCTTACACAATTTACTTTAGAAGTTCTAATTTGGCTTTTGCACCAGTCACAGTACAGAAATGACACTAACCAATGCTGTAAATGACATTTTAATATCTCCTGATGAAGGAAATAGTTCTTGTTACATTTGAGCACATCCTTTGAGATCACTGACCAATCTATTCTGTTATATAGCCTGGATAATTATGTTGGACCTCTCAAGCACCATGTTTTTTTTTATCAAAATGATTTTTTATTATAGAGAGATATATTGAGAGGAAAAGTTTTAATATGGGGTCAGTTTTCAGGACTTTTTTAATTTACTTGCTTCCACTGGAAACTATCATTAGAAAACATAGTATTCATTGGCATGGTATTGAAATTTGTTTGTTGGTTTTCTGGTTTTCTGATTCTTCCCTGCTCTGAATTGTGTTTTCTGATTAGAGATTGTATTTTGGGATTTCTTATTTGTGAATTGCTTTTTAGGCAAATCCTTTTTGCCTTTTTGAGCCTTTTACTATATTTTTCCACTTTTCTGAAAAAAACATTCTCATTCATAAATATTTCTTTGAGGAAGGGTTTCTACAAGCCAATGTTGTTGTTGTTATTTCCTTTCCTTTCATGGCATATTGTTATTTAAGGCCACTTAAGGTTGTTTTTGAGTCTTAAACTCCGTAGGCCAAAGTTGGCCAGTAGAGCAGAGGTTAAACCCACTGGCATGAGGCCTTTTTAATGCAAGCAAAGAAGGCCTGGCCATTAAAGGGTTTTGCAGGCCTTCTAGTACGGTTCAGACTCCAAATCATCACACGATGCACTTCCCTTCCTCATTCTCAAAATGAAGTAAAGATGCTGTTATGTCTTCTTCACTGTGACGGTGATGTTAATTGATTAAGTAAGGTCAACTGCTGAGTGCCCTTGACCAACTTCACCACAGAGAACCTCAATGTGCAGGGGGGTGTGAATTATGTCTTTCACCTTGTCCGCATCAAGAGTTGTAAATCAACCAGCCTACAGTAAACATTTACTAACAAATCTATCAAGGATGAGATTAAGTCTCCTGTGTTATTTTGCAACAATTTAAACAATTTTGAAAGATTTCAGAATGATTATACTGATTATTAAAAAAATGTAAGATAAATCTTACTGTAGAGAAAAAGAAGTTGAACACAATACATCTTTCCACCTGTGAGAAAACAAAAATTATAACAGGAGGTTTGTAAATTAACACATCTCTTCAAAAATAAGTATTTTGATAAGAATGCAAAGGAGTGAAGACAGTGCAAATCTTCCCAAACAAAATGCAACTTCAGGACAAATAGTTCAGAATGATTAGTTGTTATGAATAGATTGATGGTAAAAAATAACAGATTGTTGTAGCTCAATTTCAACTTTTGTTTTAATGTCAATTTCATCCATCCATCCATCCTCTTCCGCTTATCCGGGGTCGGGTCGCGGGGGCAGCAGCTTAAGCAGAGAGGCCCAGACTTCCCTCTCCCCGGACACTTCTTCGAGCTCTTCCAGGAGAATCCCAAGGCGTTCCCAGGCCAGCCGGGAGACATAGTCCCTCCCTCACAAGGGAGGCGTCCAGGAGGCATCCTGATAAGATGCCCGAGCCACCTCATCTGACTCCTCTCGATGCGGAGGTGTAGTGGCTCTACTCTGAGCCCCTCCCGGATGACTGAGCTTCTCACCCTATCTTTAAGGGAAAGCCCAGACACCCTGCGGAGGATACTCATTTCACACTTGTAACACTCATTGTTTCATTTTAAAGCAAAAAAGAAGAAAGTGTCCATGATATGTACTATAGGAAAGCATGTACAGTGGAACCTCGGTTCTCGAACGTCTCCGTTCAACTACAACTCGGTTCACGACCAAAAAGTTCGCCAAACTTTTGCCTCGGTTTACGACCACACACTCGGTCTACAAACAAAGTCAGTTTCCCTTTTGGTTTGTGCGCACGTGTTGCATTGTTCTCAGTCATACGTGCCTTCCTGCTGCTAAGAGAGAGAGAGAGAGAGAGAAATAGAGCTAGCCATGTGCCTGCCTGCCTGCTACTGACAGGGGGGAGGGGGGTACAGCAGAGAGAGAGGAGCCGTGTGCCTGCCTGCCTGGCTGGTTCATTGTTCTCAGTCAGACGTGCGTGCTTTACTTGAGCTCTCTTTGTGCTCTACTGTATTTTGTGTGCTTTTGCAGTTAACTATGGCTTCTAAGCAAGTGAAGAGTGGTGAGAAGAAAGTTTTGAAGAAAATTGAAATCGAAGTAAAGAAAGAAATTATTGAAAAGTTTGAGTGTGGCGTTCGTGTTACTGATCTTGCCGCCGAGTACAAGAAGTCAAAATCTACGATTTCGACTATTCTAAAGCAGAAAGAACCTATTAAAGCAGGTGATATTGCAAAAGGAGTTACAGCGTTAACCAGGCAGAGGCTTCAAGTGCTGGAAGAGGTGGGAAAACTGTTTACCAGTTTACTCATTTACCAATTGGAGAACCCTCGTGCTTTCAAGCAGCACAATATAAACAAAGCCAGACTGCCAGTAATGTGGGGGGCAAACACGAAGGGTTGGGTCACAAGAACTTTCTTTTTGGAATGGCTGCATGAGGCTTTCGCTCCCACCAGCTAAACAGCTAAAAACACCAGAAACCCAAAAAATCACAAGAGAGAAAACACCTGAAGGAAAACACTTCATGCCAGAACTCGACTCATGCAAGGTTAGTTTTCTTGGTGGTTTTTGTATTACGGATTTTTCAAAAGTAAATTTTTCAGTTCGTTACATGAATTGTTGCAATGTTACTTTTCTCTTTTTTCAAATGTTCCTTTTTTTCCGCTGTGCTTAAAACTCATTTTAAAAAAAGTGTTTAAAGCGATCAGGCTGTAAGGCTAAAATAGCGTGATCTTGTTACTTTTTTGGTTGCTTGTGGTTGGTTTTTAAATACACTTCGGATTTGTTCTAATGTTCCTTTTTTTCCACTGTGCTTAAAACTCATTTTAAAAAAAGTGCTCCACGTGCTGCTGACAGAGGGGAGGGGAGTGGGTGAGTGGCGTGTGTGTGTGTGTGTGTGTGTGTGTGTGTGTGTGCGCGCGCTAGAGAGAGAGAGAGAGAGAGCGAGCGAGCCTGCTCGTGTAGCTGAGCAGGGAGCCTGGGTGTTTTGTGTCAGTGTTATTCAATGTTTTTTCATTAGTTTACTATTACACTGTGCATTCTATGGTGTTATTAACTATATTTGTGCTTAATCTTTACATATATTTACATATTTACATACAGTTCGTACTGTCTGGAATGGATTAATTGTATTTACATACAATCCTATGGGGGAAACTGCTTCGGATCACGGCCAACTCAGTTTACGACCAAAGTTCTGGAACGAATTATGGTCGTGAACCGAGGTTCCACTATATTGGCAAAAAAAAGGCTTGTGTCATGGATAGGAATCAAACGTTAGCTTCCAGAGTTAAAGCCATTGTAATACCACACCACTCCATAGGGCAGGCAAAATGATTCCAAAAGTCATAAATGAATGAATCAATCTGATGCAGACAGTGCACTATAGTGAAATTTTAAGGCACTGGAAGAAGAAGAAGAAGACAACATGTATACTTATATTACATTTACATAATAAATTAATGTTTTTGATGTCTTTAGATTTGTAACTCCATATTTTATTCCATAGCCAGATCGAAAGGAGCAGGGTTGTGCAATGCCCACCCAAATTTATGCTATGCGCACCCAATTGGTCAACTATATTCTGTACCATTTGAAAATGCCATCATGAAAATGCTGTCAATCTAACTACCTATTTATCTAAAGCATAAATAACAATGGAAACAATAATAACATGTCTTTCCTAATCAAAGAGATAACTATCAGAGTGCGGAGTTAAAAGTATTAAAACATTAAAAATGGATACACCCATGTGCCCCACTCTCTGCTCACAAGCCACTACTACGCTGTTCTCTAGTCAATTATGTTGAAAGTTGCCCACTCAAAATTTCTTACTGCCGCTTCAACCTGAGCAGCCTAGATCTGTGCCTGTTTTATTCCTTAAGATGCCCATTCTAGAAAGAATGCAGTTTTTTAGTGCAGTAACAGAAGAGGGTAAAACATTATAACCTTTTATAATATACATACATTTAATTTTTTAAAATAACCATGGTATGCTGTCAAGTGAAAGGCTTTGATGAGTGATGTGGTGTGCATTTTTCATTTAAATTACTGCTACCGGCCATAAAAAGTTTGATAATATGCTTATTTTCCGAAATTAATCATTTATTACATTCAGGTGTCAAGCTCCTCCTATTTCTACACTCAGCTATGGAAACTTCCCATTTAGTGTATAATTCAATAGTAGTATTCTATATTGAGCAGTTTTAAATCTGTACAGCAAAGATATTAAATGCAATAATAATTTTACTAAAAGCAGTTTTTAAAGTCTCCAGAGCAAAGGCACCTAGAAAGCAAAGAGGAAAAAGAGAATAATTGGGAGATGAGAAACATTTTGTGTTTAGGCAGCAGCAAAGTCAAAAGACAAGCAGGAGACAAAACATAGAGAAAGCCAGAAAGTACTGATCGCCAAAATTAAGGCCACTAACCTGAGTCAAAATAATAAAACCCAAAGTACACTAAATTGTTTTGGTTTGTCCTGAACAAACATCAATGAAAGTTTATTTTGTTATTTTGAATATCTCAGTGGTAGAACATCATTTGTAGTGTGCTATCCTCTTAAGTATCCCTTGCATAATAAGTTTAACTGAATGTATGTGTGCTTTGTATGAACTCAAATTCCATCATGGTTTTAATTTTAAATAGCACAAAATGCTCTCAGGATCTCTGGAATGGATAAAAACCTTAAATAAAAATCAAGTGTATAACATATTATAGAAGCGTCTCTGGGTTACGCATATTGCAATATCTTCTATGTTGAAGTCTGTGCTCTTATTTCACTGTGTTATGAGCAATGAAAAAAGAGCACAGGTTTCAACATGGAGGATATTGCAATGTGACATTGGTTCGGAGTAGAGAAGACATAGAACCATATTTATTTGTTTTCCTGCCAACAGTTGCAGTGACATGAATATGGGCACATGATTGCACCTTTTCTATCCAGGAAGTGCTAAAGGACTATTAAGATCTTGATGAATGTCATTCAGCTGATTATGAAATATTAAAAATGGTGATCTATGTTACTTCTGGAGTGACGTTCGGAAAACACAAAAATTCTTGCAATGGAAATTTGATCCAGGCTGCATTGTTGGACTTATGAGGAAAGATGGTGAAACCAAGTGACTAGGTGGCTGAGCTAATCACTGTTGATTACTTTACACTGAGTCTCTTGTCAGAGTAGTCCAGCAGCAGTTCTTGGAGGACCTTGCTGAAATCATCAAATGACATCGGAGCTGGAAAAGTATGAAGAAATTCTTACTAGGTCCTCCAGACCATGAGGGGGCAATCGCCCTGGTTGCACTGGGGGCCACGGGTTTAGAGCTTGGAAGTTCAACCCTGTAGGGGTCCGTGGTCACCGCCAGGATGCACCCCAGTGCCTGAAGAGCCCTGGACCTCAGCACTTTCACCACACCAGGAAGTGCTGGGGGGAAGAAGACTGGGGACACCTGGAGGGCTTCCTGTGTGTCGGAGAAGTGTCGGAGAGATCAGCGAGAGCCCATCCGGGTTGGTATAAAAGGGTCCGCCTCCCTTCATTCGGAGTCAAGAGTCAGGTGGAAGAGGACTGGAGTCCACAGAGAGAGGAGTGGAGGCGGCCAGAAGGAAGGCACTGGAGAGTGTGGCCTGGACTTTGGGGGATCGGTGCTGGAGCGCTGGGTTGTGCACTTGAACTGTAAGTATTTTATATAATAAACGTGTGTGTTGGGTGACATAATGATGTCCGCCTTTCTGTGTCCAGGCCACTTTCCACAATAGTTATACACATTTTGTTAACTTTTCCACTGATTTTAAAGTGTGATGCTAAAGAGGCATGTTTTCTGATATTATAGAATTATATTGTATAAAAAAAAATTCTGTGTCATATTTATGTAGCATGTAACCTCTAGGTATTTTATTTCTTTTTAAGCAAACAATGCTTAATGTTTTTTAGTCATATGAGAATGATACAAAAACAAAAAATTACCGTGAGAATTTTAGTTGCTTCCTTTTTAATTACAGGGTCCAGGCTGATGTAAAACCCATTTATAAATTGTATTACTATGTACTAGAAAAACTATTTCTAATCGGCAAATAATAATCAGTCAAAATTAAAAATGCCTTTTGCAATTGTGGTTTCTTACTATGGGAAAGCAGAATTGAGATTTCCTGTTTGTATGAGCAAGCTTGCTAATTTCTTACACATTTCAGAGAGAGTATTGTGCATTGGATTTTGTTCCTCTGTGACCTGGCAGCAGCTGTGCTTTCTCTCGATGTAAGTGGTAATGGAAAATAACAAATCTCAAGGGTTGCCAGTACACTCCCTAAATGATGGCAGTGGTGATGGTGTAATTCTTTACTGTAATGAAAGCCATAACCCATAATACCTGAAACAAGTTCACTGAAATATGGCAGGGTTTGTACTATTTTTTTTTTTCAATAGCAAGAATATCTTGTACAGAGAATTCTACATAACAGTCATATACTCATAAACAGTGCTATCATGGTTAAAAACTGAAGTGTAGTATGTTCTGTATCTACAGTGTGCTGATTAATTATTTGGAATGATAATCCATTATCTCTGTAGCTTCAGGCTGTAAAGCCCTTACATACAAAGGCATAACCTTTTTCAAATAAGGGCCAGTTTTTTGTTTTGTGTGCCTGTGGATCTCCCTTTCAAAGATTTGCCAAAAACATAGGTAAGTCTGCTTAGAACATCAACACATGTGAGTCAGTAGTTTAACATGGTTATACAATTGCAAATGAAACTCAGCTTTCAGGCTGGAAGGTCTTTTCTAATGGGCTAGATGTGGCTGGTGGTACGTATTGTGTGCCATAATTGAAGATGAGAAATTCAGCACCTACTGTCTTGTGTTAGGAAGACACATGTTTATCTCTCTCAGATGGCAGTAGACATGGCAAAGAATCTAATGGTGAACTGAGGAACACAGTGCTGTACAATGGGCACAAAGGACAATATGGCAAACACAAAGCCCACTCCACTGCAGGCAAAGTTTTCACTTTAACCACAGACCAACTATGTGCAACGCCACAGTTAGTGGACAACATGTTTAAAGGCTTTGAATGAAATATAAATTTGAACATTAAGAAGCTAGAAAACATCCAGGTAAGGGCCTGTTTGATTGTTACTGTAAACAAAGTTTTCCAAGCCTTCAATTCACTTTAAACAGCTGTGTTCTCTTACATGACTGTATATTAGCGATGAGACAAGCTGACTGTCATGTCATGCTGAAATTACAAAAAATAAAATGCTAAAAGAAAATGCTTGTGATATCAAGACTATCCAGAAAAACTCTAAACACAGAATGTCCAGACTCTTCTGTGTTGTATTGTTTTCAGTGTAGGTTCATAAATAAGCAGTTATAATTTTTCTATAATTTCTGGCTTTATCAATAAATTGTATTTTATTATTCTTAAAGCTAGTGTATTTAATTTACCTTGATACATCTAATGGACAGGAACTCCTCCTACAGAGACAGATAAGGTAAATAAAGTACAGTAGAAGCCTTTATGACATTGTCAAATTAATTATTATTGTTTTCCTCACAATTGCAAAGGTTTCTCTAATCACTACTTAGTATTTAAGGATAATTAATTTTAGATGAGCAGAGAGAGGTTACCATTAGTATAGTGGAGCAATGGCTGCTAAAATGGGACTTTGTAGTCATATTTTAATAAAATATTATAAATCAGTAATTTCAAGTAGGAATAGCCATCTGCAATATCAGGAATGTCTTGGCTATATTTTTAATTCAATCTAATGCTAAAAAAAACTTCAATTCATGTGATGTAACATACATTTCTGTATGACTCTAAATAACAGCATTACCATTGAGTTGGCAGCAGTATGAGCTAGCATTTCATACTCAAATGAGCGGCTTCAGTTCCGGCTGTAGGGAAGCATGTCACAGTTACATGATCTCTGTTCTAATGTTGGTAAAGTGAGCAGTCTGTCGAAGGACAGTGAGCTACCAAAAAAAAAAGAAATGAGTAAAAACCCATAGGGTCAATGCTGATAAGTAGAACACATTGCTACAACGCGTATGTTGATGACGACATGCTGAAATGTACTGAGGGATTCAAATGACATGGAAGTTAAAACAAAAAATACATACATTATCTAAGAGGTACTGTTTTGCTATGATAATAAATGGTGCTAAAATGTATGAAATGTATTTAGTATGTGTTAGTGAGTTGCACTTTATAAAAAGAATAGATGCATAAAGCCATGGATCTGAGTGTGTTTAAAGCCAAAAAGTTTTACTGAGTGCAAATAGTGTGTCCTGTATATCTACCTAAGCAGTGGATTGATTAATAGATTACAGTTTTATTTTTTTTTTAATTAAACTTTAAGATCTGATTTACCAGATGAACATTTTAACTGAAAAGCTTCCTTTTCCTCAAAAGACATAGTTTTTGTGCTTTGAATTTTTCTTTTACTACCAGGTGAGCATGTCATTGGGATGCTGTCTCACCCCTTTTTCAGTCTAAAATAATCTCTCATGTACATATTTGTTTACCATGGACAACCACGTTTGCCTTTAAGGCATTTTTACTGTTTCGATAGAAAGCTATACAGAATGTTTATATTGAGTGAAGCTGAGGTCAAACAGGCATAGCACTAAATAGTCTCTTTGATTTCACCTTTTCTTGCATTGATTATATGTAAGAAAAAAAAGGAATGTTGGTTGAAAATTTAATTTAAGTAGAAAGTCTTCAACACAATACAAAGCCTTCAGTGCAAATGTGCAAATCATGCAAATGTTTGCATCAGTACCTTCACATTTGCTATATTTTTGATTTTTGGAATCTTTTCCATCAGTGAAGTGACTTAGTTAAATCTATCTGACACACTAATACCAGACCTTAAATACCTTCATTTTCTCAAGTAGCAAGAGCACCATGTTAAACATCAGTAATGCACAGTAAGTTCATATGGTACAACTAAGGATCTACTACAGAATATTGTCATGTCTCTCATCTCTGGTAAATGTGTTTCTGTTTTCAGCTTCATGATTAATCATAATGGAACTCTCTCATCTTCTAAAGATGATGAATACAATGCAAAAACAAATGCTAAAAGTCTGGATTATGTTAGACTAGACTCAACTTTATTGTCATTGAACAGGTACAATGAAATGTAGTTTAGCATCTAACGAGAAAGTGCAAATAGCAGACTAAAGTGCAATAGACAAAGGGTGTAAATAATACATTAAAATGCAATAAACAGTAAGGTGCAATAAGGCATAACACAAATGAGAATATATATGTACTAGCCGACACCCGCTATAGCATACGGAGGTGTAAGAATAGGAATGGAAAACGGTGAGAAAGGAATTCAGAAATCAAGAAGAAAGAAATACTTTTTGAAAGACACAGTTGTGAATAGGTGTTTTGGTGGAGATGACAGATAATGAGTCGAAAGATCTAACCCTAGAAAAAGCCACATACAACTGACTGTGGCTGAAGACTGGTTGTTGCAGATTAACGCAAATCTTTGCAAACATTTGTCCTTGGGACTTGTTGATAGTCATGGAGAAGGCGAGTCCAAGTGGGAATTGTGTGCGTTTAAATTTAAAAGGGAGATTGGTGTTGGAAGGAAGGAGAGAGATTCTGGGAATGAAGATTGTTTCAGAATTTTGGATAGCGATCAGTTTGCACTCAATAATATGTGTATACATTTGGGTAACGATGAGTCTTGTTCCGTTGCAAAGACCTTTTGATGGCATAATATTTCGGAGGAGCATAACTTCGGTTCCTACCTTTAGATGAAGGATATGGGGAGGCATGACAGTTGGTGTGAGGGTGTGTAAAAACTCCTGTGGGTATGTTAGTTGATCATTAGAATTGTCACTGACCACTGTATGCCGCCAGATAGCAAAGTTACTGCAATTCCAGTTGAAGCAACCGCTATTGCCACCTCTCCTCTATCTCTCACAGAATGAATGAGGGTTTTGCATACAAAGGTCTTGCCTGTTCCTGCGGGGCCGTCGAGAAAGAAACATTTCTTGGAATGAACAGGTGGATTGTATATTGCCTGCAGTTCTGTTTGTACGACTGTTCGCTGATTGTCATTGAGTTGTTGTGTGTAACCTGAAGCTACTTTTTGTTTGTGGAGAATGTCAACACAGGTTGGAGTATAAGGTGGGATGAATTCGGTGACTGGGAGATGAAATTGTTGAAGACTCGTACCATAGCACTTGAGTATTTCATTAATTTCCAAGAGAGCGTACATCGGGGCAGTGTCAGTGGAATATTTAGTAAACAGGTCTTCGCAAATTGCCAGTTTATGTGTTTGTCATAGGTCCAGGATGTTGACAGGTTCCCCAAAGGCACAAATGATAGCGAAGAGTTGTCTCATATGTACGGGCATCTTAGTTTGTGTAGCTTCATAAAGAGTGTCATGCCAAATCTTGTCATCGTTAAGGAGACCTAACTCTTGATATGCTGCTTTAAATGAGCTGCATATGTTTCCATTTATGGTTCTAAGCTCCTGGAAAGTAGTAACTCCTGGAAACTGAGTTGAGAGGGTGCGTAAGTAGTAGCGTTCAGAGTCTTGAATAGAGACAATTTTCATTCTACCTATAGCGTTAATTTTTCGGAGTTGTCGCTTCCACACACTAGCCTTGGAATCGAAAGTATAATAGTGTGGAATGTCCATATAGTGGAGTGATTTTGCATGAGTATTCATCTTATTCAGGTCAAACCATGCTGTTAGCATGGTTTTTCTCATTGCGTCTCGATTTAAGGTTGCTTCTTTGAGACCTTCACAAAACAGGACAGTTTGTTGTTCGTGAAGATGGACAGGTAATCATATAATTGTGTGAGATTTGTTTGACATACTGTACTCATTCAGACGTCACATAGCTTCTGGAGCACTTCCATATCTTCCATCCAAGAAAGTCGTGATTTCATTATGAACCAAGTCATCGTTAGCATGTTCATGCTATAAGGTAACAGAAGCTGCATCATAACCTTTGTGAACATATTTGTAGAGATATTTGATGGACTTTATAGATGAGCAAACTTTGACATTAATATGTGCATTGAATTTTTTACTCAACCAAGGGTTATACGGATTATCAATTATAAACTTGCCTATTTGTGCAGTTGGCCTTTCTCTTCTGCGGTAGATTGGGTACCCATTAATGTTTTCTTGCATGTGTTCCTTGTAATCTTTCGGGAATCGCTTGGTGCAATTACTATCCTTCATGCACAATGCTGCTGGGTTACCTGCTGTACCACATGGTCCATGTACCATGCATTTAGCAACAATTTCAAATAACTTACGGTCAGTGTCAGGGTTAGGGAGTTCAGAAGTGACATATTTATCAATGTCATCTTTGGTTCTTATTTTAGAATTATTGGGAAGAGTAAACAGCATATGGGCATGAGGAAGGCCGCGCTTCTGAAATTCGATTCCGTAAATATAAGAGATAACAACCCCAAAAAGATGTTGTTGTAGAATGTCTCTAAGTAATTCCTGCAGCTTAATCCAAAAGACTTGTACTACAATATTAGGTCTGTGCTCTGGTCTTTGGATGTGGAATGCCCGGCCAAGCAGGATTACATGTGAAAGTGATAAATAAATCAGGCTTTCTGAATGTACATACTATGGCCATGGCATCCTGATAGTTGTGTTGCATGTATCTTGGACTTCGTGCAAATGTGGACGGTAATAGGATAATTTTTCCTACACGTACATTGTTATTTTCAGCCTTTGCTTGCAGTGCATCTTATAGTACTTTGTATTGTTCCACGCGCAGATCTTGTTGATGTAATTTGAGATAGTTGAGACACGCGCCCTCTGTTTTAACATACACATCTACGACTGTTGGAATAGTTTGCCGCTGGAGTGCAAAATACTAAATGTATACTAGTACAAAATACTAAATGTATTCCTCATTGATAATCTGTACGTGTAAAATTGGTATTGAGTAACCCTGATTCGGTTAGCGGATCTTTTATCGGGAACATGTTGTAAATCTTTGTGCCAGCCAATGTCTCCATAAGGGAATAAAAGTGGGTAAACCATAGGATCGCAATTCATATTGAGCGTGGAAATCTGTTTACAGAAGTTGCCTCTGGGCTAGACGCAAATATCCCTTTCAGCAGGGGGTTCGCCATCTTCTCCAACGAAAATCGCTGCAACATCGGTGTGACATGTCGGGGCATTGTATCGTCGTAAATCCTGCCCAGGGGTTTACTTGAAAACCATTCGTAAAGATGCTGTTGGATTGGACTGAGCGATTTCATGCATGTGTTTGTATGATTTAGCGAAGGGGTTGATTGTTCTGAGCATAAAATCTAGCTGGAGAAGTACATTTTCACTGCATGCTGTTTGCTTTATTTTGTAAGCATACTTCAGTAGCTTGCGCTGTGTCAAAAACAAACAAATGTTCATATCCTGGAGAGGTAGAAGTGTTAGCGTATAGTGGAGAGATCTGGTGATAAATTTGCCAATGTATTTTAAAACAGTATGGTCCGTGGCCAGGAGGTTGAGCTATCTGTGCACCCATGGAAGCAAACGCTAGAGAAGAGTTGTATTCTCGAATGTGTTCATGATAATTTTTACCTTCTGATGTTTGCTGTGTAAGAAGCTGTTGTAAAGACACAGGTGGCTCCCGCAAAGGTGGTAAAGCTACTTTACCGTCATGGCAGCACCTCGAGTACTTGTTGGATGTATTACACTCAGCAGACCAGGATAGTGCATGACAGTGTTTGCACTGCTGGTCTGGAGTCCCAATGTTTTACTCTTGGGCGGGAAGACAGGAATGAGCTGAAGAAGTACCTGTGGTAACAGGAAGAGGATTGTATATATGTCTGCTGAGACTGCGTTGGTTTGGAAACCAATGTCGCATTGCAAGAGTTGTGAATGAGTTTTGTTGTGTTTAGTCAGACAATCCTGTGTAGTGAACTTCTTATTGCATTTCTGGCACTCATATAGTTGTTGGGAAGAATGAGTTTTCTTGTGTTTAGCAAGTGAGGTTCGCGTTTGAAAAGTTTTGTTGCAGGAATCGCACTGGAAGAATGTGTCACTGGAGTGGGAGTCAGGTAATTTTTCAGCGGAGTGAATTTTTGTGTGTTTGTGAAGATAGTTCTGTGTTGTGAAACGTTTTGTGCAAGTGTGACACGTAATTAATTTGTCGTTGCAGTGAATTTTCTTGTGTTCCGCAAGGCTGGGTTTTGTTTTGAAAGGTTTACTACAAATGTTGCAGAGGAAGGTGGTACCAGTAGACGAAACTGTAGTGTTTTGTGGAAGAGAAGAATGACTGAGAACAGATGTGTTGGTGTTATCAGACATTATGTGCTGCTAAGGAGACATGATCGGAATCGGTAGGAGGGCTTCATAGTGGCCATTGTCCAGTTGTCCTGAGTACAGAAGATAAATCAAGAGAATATTTCCACAATTGTAAATGCAAGGCGGGATGTTCGGGTCATGTTTGAAGTAAATGACAATGGTAGCATGGAGAATCTCTGAAAGAGTTTGAATTTCAGCTTCACCACCATAAACTCCAGATGTTGCCATGTATTGATAGTACTCCTGACTTGTTGTGATAACTCAATTTGCGTTGGAAAGAACAACAGGAAGAACGTCTCCAAATCTGTCCCAATGTGATGCAATGAAATCTACTGCCCTATGTCGTAGTGAGAGTGCATTGCCTTTCTCAACCATTTGTGTCAAAAAATAACCCACTGCTAGAAACAGGCAGTTGCCGGATTGCGGAATAGAGATGACGTTGTACAAAAACCCGTCGACAGAGAAGATACTGCTGTTCATTTTATAACAAACTCTTAGTAAACAACCGTTGCAGTATAATGAAAATAGAAAGGTGTATGGGAGGCCGCAGACAGAGTGGGGAAGGGTTTGGAAGAGAACAAACAGGAATCGAGAAATGCCGCGTCGCGTGTGTATGGGCGGGACCAAATTTAAAGAGGAGACGCAGGCAGCGAAATGCGGTGTTGGCTGCGTGTGGGCGGGACCGGTTTTGAAGAGGAGACGCAGGAATCAAGAAATGCCATGTCAGCTGCATGTGGGTGGGACCGGTTTTGAAGAGGAGACGCAGGCAGTGAAATGCCATGTCGGCTGCGTGTGGGTGGGACCGGTTTTGAGGTGGAAGCAGGATGAACCAGAAGAGAAATTTAAAAGATTAAATAAAAAGGCTGTAGTTATCAGCAGGGAGATGTGAATCCCGTGGCGAAGGAAGGAAGGAAGGAAGGGAATGTAGAGACTGGAGCGACGGACAGCCTTATATAGGCAGGCAGCCAACAACGTGGGAGGCGTTAGGATGGGGGACCCAACGCCGCCTCACACGGTGAACGAGCTGCAGGCTATGGACGTATATATGTACGTAAGTAGGATTCAGTTAGCGTTGGGAACCTGCGTACCAAATTTCTTAAAGATGGGCCCATAAGTAACGAAGACCGTTGAAAAGTTCAATATAGCGCCCGACAGTGGCATTATACCACCGAAATAAGTACCAAATTTCATCCTTCTACCTACACGGGATGTTGGAGAATTAGTGACGTTGGAAAGATCAATATGGCGTCTGACAGTGGCATCATACCACCGAAATAAGTACGTACATTGGTTTCGGTTAGCACAGGGAAGCCACCTACCAAATTTCGATAAGATGGGGCCATGAATAAGAAAGTTCAACATGGCGGACATTGTTGACCGTTATGACCGTTACACATAGAATTCCGAAATGAAACCTGCTTAACTTTTGTAAGTAAGCTGTAAGGAATGAGCCTGCCAAATTTCAGCCTTCTACCTACACGGTAAGTTGGAGAATTAATGACATTGGAAACTTCAATATGGCAGCCAACAGTGGCATCATACCACAGAAATAAGTACGTACATCGGTTTTGGTTAGCGCAGGGAAGCCACCTACCAAATTTCGTAAAGATGGGGCCATGAATAAGAAAGTTCAACATGGTGGACGTTGTTGACCGTTATCAACCGTTATGACCGTTATGCGTAGAATTTCAAAATGAAACCTGCTTAACTTTTGTAAGTAAGCTGTAAGGAATGAGCCTGCCAAATTTCAGCCTTCTACCTACACAGGAAGTTGGGGAATTAGTGATGAGTGAGTGAGTGAGGGCTTTGCCTTTTATTAGTATAGATATAAGGATAATAGAGGAATGGGTATAAGCAAATACATACTGTATATACAAAGTAAAATAACAACACACAACATAAAATTACTTTGGCTTTGTTGAACTTTTTCTTTACTATGGAAAAAGACGCATAACTTATGAATTCTGATCTTCAAGATGTGATCCTATAACAGCTAAAAACTAATCCTTCACAAAAGTTGTTACTTTTCAGTTGCAGCGATAATCATATCATAATACATTAGCTGGCTTTATCTTAACTACAAGTTACAATTAATAGCTCCTTCATCTAACAACGTGACAGACCAGTCTTCTACTCTTCCTGTCCAGCACCAGTTGCCCTTCAGAGTATTTTTTTCATCCACATTAGGAATGGATACACATATGTTTTGGATGAAGCTCTATCATCCAAATTGGGTGTGTAAATATTTATCAAAATCACTTTACAATTAAATAAGTTACCAATCACCATCACATATCACCTCTCAGGATAAGATACTAAATCTGATACTACAAATGGAATTGTTCTGTGTGTTAACATTCCCACACCTCTGGTTTTCTTTGTATAGCTGGAGTGAAATATTTGTCCAGTCCAATTTGTTTGCAACCAAAACTGATCCTTCCTTATTAAGTGAAACTCTTGTAAAAATACTATCTTGGCATTTAGACCTGTTAGGCGAGAGACTTTCTTTCTCTTTAATTCGTGACTGAGACCTTTGACATTCCAGCTCACAAAATTCAAGTAGAACTTCAATTGTTTCAAATGTTTAGGCTTTGAGGAAGCTTTAGCTGTCTTTTCAATTTCTTTCTGAGCTTTTTTTTCAGCTGCTCATGGGCTTTTGTCCCTGCTCAAGCACTTAGATGGTGTAGCGAAGAGGCATCTCTGGGTGTCATAAATGAAAAACACAATAGTATTTAAATATTTTGCAAGCTCAGAAAAAATGAAAAAATACCATAATTTCATTACAGATAATTATATGCAGGGATATACACTTGATGTTATTAGAGAAATGACAAACCCACAGTCTCTCTGTGCTAACCTAAATGTGAAGGTTTGTTGAGATACCCAAAGAGGAAACAGACTGATGGAGGAAATAACCAGGCTATGACTTTCATTTAAAAATGTGTTATCAGTGGGCAGCCAAACATATAGTACAGAGATTTAGTTAGTGTTGGCTTTTATATTCAGTTCTGCTCTCTTTGAACTTATCTTGTTATTCATCTATGTTTTTAATTATCATTCTGATTACACCATTTTCTTGTTTATTGTACTAAGGTCCCCACCATTTTTGAACCAAAAATTCAGAAACCAGAAAAAGCATTATTTATAAAGAAATACATTCTATAAAACAAACATGATGTCATCACTGAAGGAACACTACCAGCATACATATTGCAAGGCTTGAGAGTGAATATTTCAGTGTTGACCTTAGTATGGCCTCACCTCTTGGGGTCTTAGCAACAAAATAGAATATACATAAGAGAACAACTAATTATAACAAGATACTGAAAATACATCAAAAAACTGATTTTATTATTTACCTGTCCTGTGTCTAGAGTTTAGTGAGCTGGGCAGAATCATAACACACACAGAATTTTAAAAAATGTGATCCAATACTTGGATGACTGAAGCTGTGAACTGCCGTCTTTTATAGGTAGAATGACCTAAAACTTTTAATTCATGTGACCGAAATTGGGCATAGTAAACTGTAAACAACATGGCCAAATCTTTTCTTTGTTCATCCTATGAGGTGAATCTTTACAATGCTTATTTGTTTTATTACGGTTGTGCTCAGTTTAACCTTGGACATTCACAGTTTTGTACATGTATTTGTAAAGCAACTGCTATAGTGTTGTGACATTCAGTATATGACAAAAATGTTGAAATATGAAAAGATTCACTTAGTGGAATAAAGATAATGGTAACAAATGCAAGATTGCTTAAGAGAAACAGATCATCTGGTATCAACTACATCTGCACTATGTGTCAGTATCAAAAAATATGGCAATCATGAAATTATTTAACAATCAAGACAATGTTTCCATAGTTGTAAAAATTAAACAACCTGTGTTTAATATTTGCTAATTTATTTAACATAAAATATTAAGAGTACCATGCTGTAACAACAAGTGGCATATCATAAATGCATAAAACTAAAATATCAGTTTAAACTGAGGAACACATATTATTTTTCAAAACAATCAAAGCAGTGCAGCAATGGACACCTTTTTTATTATTATTTTTATTATTTTATTAGAGACAATGAAATGCAATAATGTGCAACACTTTATTATCCAGAAACAGCATTGTCCAATTATATAATCAGATAATCATTGTTAACATTTTGCTAGAAGTCAGTTCATATTGCAAAGCACAATGGAGCACGTTAAATTATAGATAGAGCTTTGCTTGTTGCTGGGAACCATTGTGTTTTTTACAGAAGCTTGTTCAATAAATAAATATGCACCATGGTCTGAAGACACACCAGAAAGACTAAAAAGGAAGAAAATTAAAAAAAAAAGAAATAACCTCTGACTTGGCAGTTAAGGTCACAGTGAGGCCTTATGCAGGTGTACTGCTGTTGGTATAAAGGAGCCCCAGTAGCATTCCCTGACATACTTTGACTCCTGACATAATTTGTTGGCTAAAAGTCCTCAGTGTTAGTGGTTAATGGAGAGGGTGTGCAGAATTATTCATAATATCACTCAGTTTTATTTTAATTCTCTCCTTCACTACGAACTCCATGATAGCCACAGTGTGTCCTATAACTGAGCTTGTCCTTTTAATTAGGTTGTTGACTTGGAGGTCCTCTCTTGTAGTAGTGATGTAGTGATATTACCAGCTCAGCATACCACAGGGTAGAAAATTGCACTACCCATCACAAAGTTGTGGAAGATGTGAGAGAACTGTCATGTTTAATATACATAATATACATAATAAGTGAAAATCGAATCATTTTAAGTCTTAATATTTTCCTTAACGTGTGAGGTGCTGATCTAAGAGAGTCTTAAGAGCTTAGACATTTCTGATTGGTGATCTAGATAGAGCTGCAAGTTAAACAGCCTGGATGCATCAAGGAGAAATTATCTTTTAGATATTCTCAGTCTAGGGCCTATATGGTGTGCTATTAGACAAAGAAGACAACTAATTGTCTTTTGTGTGTTCATTGTCACTGAAAGCACCAAGGCCTTATAATTTTCTCTATGCAGTTATACTGTATTGTAGAGATAGAGCTAAAGGGCATGAATGTGTGATGATGGCGTGGTACATAGGCATAGTTAGTTTGCCAAACTGCCAAGGCCATGCTAATGGACAGTTTACTACTCTTAGAGAATGTGAGGTCCCAGAGGGCATCTGAGTTCTCAGAGTGTCTTCTCTCTTGTTAAGCCCTATTTAACATTACTGCCATTTTGTATTCTCAACCAGCATAGTAGTCAGAATGATTGTTTTAACTTATTTTACAAGCATAGTGTAAATGTAACACCATGATGACACAATGCTTCATTGTGACATGGACCAGAATTCTGGCGACCACTGATACAGTATTTAGTTTTAGGTAGCTGAAGTATCTGAAGAATGACAGCAAGCTCACTACTTTACTGTAATACCTTCTGTGGTATAAGTGTGATGCCAAAACCCTTTCAAACTTCTTCCTTTTACCAAAACTTTGACCAGTGCCCATATTTATCAAGCATCGTAGAGTAGGAAAAGGGTTGTAACTGGTGTGGCAGACGGCCGGGGGTTCTGCAGTGGGAGCTGCTGGGCCCTTTTGGGCAGTAGTTTCACCACACCCGGAAGTGCAGCCGGGTGTTGGCAATCAAGCACTGGGTGCCTAATAAAAGGAGCCAGCAACCACCACTCAGGAGCCGGGAGGGAGAAGACGAAGCTGTCTAGGAGGAGTGGTGGAAAACACTGTAGTTTATTGGTGTTTTGGTGTGTGCTGTGCTTGGGGCTGTGTACTGCCTGTGGGCCAGAAGAAAAATAAATAATAGTTTTAGTTTACGTGTGACTCTGTGTCCAGTCTGTGTCGAGTTGGGTGCCTATATAGCCCTTTCACACTGGCTGAAAAATCTGTAGCTAAGTGATGTAAATTTGACCCAACTCTTAAAAGTAGGAGAAAAGGCATTTTATCAATTTTCTTAATTTAGGAAACTATTGCTAACTTCACCATGTTTTAGGATAGCTTGTAGACTGCTAACTTGCCTAGGAGCTGCTGAAGATGGCATTCAGCTGGAGTTTGGCATGCACATCCCAGGAAAGGCTGAACGTTTTGGAAACGCTGGACAACAATGAACTTCTAAAAAGATATCAATCTGACACAGATTGACTAATATTTGTAGCAAATCTTGTATGTTATTTGATCACTTCAGCTTCAGTCAGCTGAAATGAAAGCGTTGGTACTATTATGCTTTTTGGCTACAGGGAAAATGCAGTTTTGCAATAGCAATGATTTTTGTATGCCACAGCCAACTATTTCTTGAATTTTACACCAAACTCTAACAAAGATTTATACATTTCCCCTCAATTTAATGCGATGTAAGGTTACAACAGCACTGCATTTTTGTAAATCGGAACACATATAAATATCATTGCTGCAAGTGTGGATGAACACGTATATGAGATATCACAATATTAACATACAACTGAATATAAGCAGGGTGGATTAATGATTGACAACAAAATGTCACACAGATACACTCAGCTCTGCATTCTAAGAAACCCTTCAACATCTGTAATATTCTTTACCAGCCCTGGGAAAGTGCAAGAAGACTTATTGGGCATTGGGATAAATAGAGTCTCGTAGAAGAAAAGGGAGAATCACAGAGAGGAGTACAGTATGAGTGTACACTGGAATTGCAAACTTCGGTAACAAGAGAGCCTGGCTCAGAGGCACTCTAATTTCGATGCAATTTGCTGTTCCGATGATGTAGCGAGAACAGAAAGACCATGTGATGGACTGTTATTTCTGTTTGACAAATAGTTTCTCTGCCAAAAACAAGATGTCAATTGAATATCTTAGTCTGCTTTCAGCAATGAGACCCATGCCACATGACAACAGTCTTCCAATTCCGAAAGCACCAGAGGATTGGACCTTAGACAAATCAGATGAAGAAAGTGTAATGCAGGGTACTGACAGTGACATTGATCCGGATTTTGAACTGTGCTCATCAGGCGATCCACATCTGATAACACAGTCCAAATTGAACAATTTTGTCAGAGATTTGGGTCTGTCAAAAGCAAAAGCTGAGCTGCTGGGTTTGAGACTGCAGGAATGGTGTTTGCTGTCACCAGGTATAAAAATATCTGTGTTTTATTTGAGGCCGACATCATGATATAACCAAATTTTTTGCGCAAGTCAACAGTTTCTGTTTCTATTGTGACATTGAAGAATTGTTCTCGGCTTTGGGTTGTGATCTCAACCCGGAAGAGTGGCGTCTCTTTATTGATTCGTCAATCAATGAATCAATGATGGCAACGTTTATCCTTCAGTACCTGTTGGCTATGCAGCACACATGAAAGAAACATATGAGAATTTGGAACTGTTGCTGAAGCATGACCAGTATAGCAGGTACAACTGGAATATCTGTGAATATCTTAAAGTCATTGCTCTGTTACTAGGACTGCAGCTCGGCTATACAAAGTACTGTTGTTTCATCTGTGAATGGGACAGCCGTGCCAAAGAGTCGCACTATTCTCGACAGAACTGGCCACTCCGTAAAAAGTTAGTTCCAGGACAGACAAATGTGGCACATGAATCGCTTGTCCACCCGGCAAAGATATTTTTGCCTCCTCTTCACATAAAACTGGGACTCATAAAGAATTTCGTGAAAGCACTGAAGAAGGAAGGCAGGTTTTCATTATTTAGGACAGATGTTCCCAAGAATAACTGACGCCAAGATCAAAGAGGATATTTTTGTTGGCCCCCAGATCAGACATGTTATGAGTGACAAACAGTTTGAAGATCTGTTAGTTGGGCCGGAAAAAACTGCCTGGAAAGCCTTCAAAGATGTTGCTGACAATTTTCTGGGCAATTACAGAGCCCCAAACTACATTCAGCTGGTAGACAAACTTCTCAAAGCATACAAGACAATGAAGTGCAACATGTCATTCCAGATTCATTTCCTCCACTCACACTTGGACTTCTTCCCCGCAAATCTCGGTGCTGTCAGTGACGAACACGATGAAAGGTTTCACCAGGACATTGATAAGATGGAGAAACGATACCAGGGCAACAGGAATCTGTCAATGCTTGCTGACTACTGTTAGACACTGAACGTGATGCAGCAGACATTGAATACATAAGAAAATCAGGAACAAAACACTTTTAATTCAGTTGAATTTAATAGCTTATGCAAAACATAAACGTGACTAAATACGTAATTGTCAGTAAACATATAAATGTCTATTTCTCAAAGTTCCTGCGTGATGCAATAAAACAAAAACTATATTTGTGCATACCCAGTAGGTACCTGTCACAATCAGCAAATACGTTTCAGGAAGCAAGCCTTTTCAAAAAAACTGTTGTGCAGTGTTACCTGTTACTGTTGTATGACTTGAACAGTTTTTCATATGTAGCTCTTTTGAGTTCCTGTAGTACCTAGAATGATTTTGTTTTGCTCAGTTACACAGAAAAGTTAATAAATCTAGATTGTAAAAATAGATACTGAACATTTAAAATTTAAACAAATGCTTAAGTTATATTCGAGAAGAATTATACCCTCCAAAATCCCTTATTTTACAAATGATCGAGAAACATACACATAAGCAGGATGACTAAACCTGGACTTTTTTAAACAACTACATAACACCATATTAACATTGTATATAACCTCATTCTCTAGACAGATTTTTAGTACTGGCCATTCTACTGATCTTTTCAACAGACTTCATATAAATTAGCGTTTTTTCTATCCCCTTGAAGCAGACATCCATACAACAAAGTGAGTTACATACAAAATTCTAACAGCTTTAATATTTCTTTTCATGTAACAATTTCTATGCATGTTCAATATAAAAATATGTATTTAAATATTGTATTAATTATTATCAGCAATGAAATCATGAAAAGTATTTTAAATAAATTTTGCAAAAATATGCTGTATACTTATTTTGGTTCTTACAGTAGTCATCAATTACACCTTTCAGTGATAAGCTCTGTATTATATTTTTTTCTTGGAGGGATTTTTGTACTGCAGCTGTGAAATGAGTTATATTTGTTTCATGTTTGTTTGATCCAGAAAATGTTACTTTAGTCATAATGTACAGAATGATTTAAGAACTAAGAAACTAAGAAAATATCCATCTGGGAAGTTTGTCAGAGAATAAGAAGAGGAAGTCAGGCAAAAGGCCAATTCTAATTTGATTAAGTATACTATACAGTCCATGTGTATACTATTGTTTTAGATTTGTGTACATTTTATAATTGCTTTGAGAGTAGTATTATTTTAATATATTAGTATTTATTATATATTTCTACCAAAGCTGATAGTTTGTATAGATAAAGGAGTTGCTTTAAAAATATTTTGGTATGTAAAGGTTAAAATAAATGTAATCACTTATCTTTAAAAAGATCCTGAGATGTTATCTTTTTCGTGTTCACATGAAATGGCTAACCCCAAGACATTTATTAAACAACGCCTATATAGGAGACGCCCCAGATATCAGCAAACAGTCAACTCCAACTTAGTCCTTTACTGCACTTATCATATCCTCCCTTGTCATTGTGACATGTCAAAGCACAGCATGCGTCCTGTCCATATCTGGGATCAAGATAGCACACAAACTGGCAAACACTTTACGGACTCTCCTTTTCAATGCCAAAAGCAAAATGTCGACCACAAAGACAAGAAACACAGTTTACAGCATTCCATATAAGGCATGCACAGCGGTATACTTGGGACAATCATCTAAAACACTAGCAACACGTATACAGGAACATCTCAATGCCTTCAGAAGGAAGAACCCACAGTCTCTGATATACAAACATACAAATTCCACCGGACACACATTTAATTTGGACACGTTGAAATTATAATTCATGGCCAGTACTAAGAGAGCTGGCTGAATCATGGCTCTCTAATGAAAATGACATTAACAGACACTTCAACTTGAACACAGCATATGCAGGCTTAAAAAGAAGAACATTCAAGTGATAAAAAGATTCTAAGACCAATACCTTCCAAACCCCACCTTATTAAATAAAAAAACTGTCTTTGATTCCAATATATACCGTATACTGTGTTTCAGGTGAGAAAGTATAAAATAAGTTACAAATACGTGCTTAAAATAAATACTTTTAGTCATGTATCTCTGAATAATAGAAACAAAGTAATGCTGCAGGAGCAGTATATAACACAGAATCAGAGCAACATCTTGCATGTACTGTATATATTGTATTTATTCAAGCAAGTGATTACATTTAACAATGATAACAGTAAACTGAGTACTCTACTCTATTACTCTACTTTCCTCTTTAGTATTATTAATATGTTGCCTTTGTCAGAATGTCTCAAATCTCTCAGACTTACCACTGTTTATAAGGTACTGTACCATATAATTTCTCCTCACCTTCCCTTCTACATATATAACCTCAGGCAATGCAATTAGGTGTAGTAAAAGATAAGCAGGAGTTAAGTTACAATTTAAACAATGTATTATTGATAATATTTATAAATAGTAACAACATGCAAAGTACATTTGAATATTGGCAACCATACAACCTGACAAATGGTGATGTGTAGTTTCAGGCGGCAGCATGCCTGTCTCAATATGTCTACTGAGCTGGTCTTCATTGTGTTGTCTTTTTCAGTTCATGGTGTGAGTAAGCAAATTTATAGGCTTTCTGTCCAACCCCTAGAGCCAATAGAACATCATGGAACTTAAAGGCTTCTGATACAAGCCAGTTCCAAACATCCATACTTCAGACCAATGGGGGACCAGAAAACATCTTCACACCTGCCACCCCCCAAAACCATTTGTTGAGCTTAAATTTGCCAGCTAGGCAGCCTGGCTTTCCTCTGGGGGTTGACTGAGAATCCTGCAGGGAAACAATTGCCAAACTTGTTTGAGGCACTTCCCCCCCAACCGTATCGTAAAATTACAAAGAGAATCAATCCTAAAGGAGGGAAGGGGTTCTTAAACCATCAAACCATTGCTGTTATTATCAATAATGTAAAACTAATATTACATTGCTTTGTCTAAGTTACAAATAAAGACATACAAAATATTTATCAACTTATATGCAAAATATCACATCACAGCTCACTGTTAATTCTGGTCTTGACACTCAATGCTTCACACTCAACGTTAGTCTTGGATTAGCTAAATGAGTATTTTTTCAAAAATAATGTCTGTGATGTTTTAAACTGAATGTTTTGGGTAAAGTATTTTACTTTATATTTAAATGACATATGATAAGTTTTAAAGTCATGGATGATAAAAACAGAAGTCATTTTATGTGTATTCATTGGCTTGTGACAGATAGGGGGCAGTATCGCTCCCTTGAACCCCTGTCCAATACGCCAGACACCAGATAAAAGTCCAAAAAGTTGACTTTTTATTAATCAACAGTGCACCAAGCACCCTCCTCTTCACTATACTCATTAATAAATACAATAATCACAATAAACAATTCCTCCACACTCCCAGACGTGTTGCCACCCTTCCATTCAGCTCAGCTCGCCGTCAGTGAGCTCCCACAATCCTTTTATATTCCCTGACCCGGGTCAGATAAAAAGTTATTTTCTTCACCCTGGAAGCACATCATTCCCCTTGTCCATGTGACTCGGATATACTTCCAGGGCGTAGGGCAAATAATATTGTTGCTCCTCCCTGCAGCTCCATCTAGTGGCCCCTGTGGTATCCAGCAGGGCTGTGGATGAAAACTCCATTCTCCAGGATTCCCTGCTGGTCTTCGGGGCACCTCCATGCTGCAGGGAGGGCTCCATCTGGCAGCCTGGGGGCATTGGCCGGGATAACAAGCTGCCCATAGACCACAGGCTTTATTTCAAAAAGTTATTTTATAATTGTATAGCGATGAGTCTTAATCTAGATCTTGTTTTTCCAAACTTATAAAAGTGTTGTACATATATTTCATAATATGTTTGCACTCTTGTGTATGAGTTATGAATTTAGTGATTAAAGGTCTTAATTAATGATAAAATGAAGAATTGTTTCATATTACTCCTATATTTCTTGACCGTGGATGGCTATGTATCCACATGCAGTAAACCTGTGAGTTGCTTTGTAATTCAATAAAAAAAAAGTGCTAAGTACACATCTTGTCCTAATACAATACAATACAATTTATTTTTGTATAGCCCAAAATCACACAAGAAGTGCCGCAGTGGGCTTTAACAGGCCCTGCCTCTTGACAGCCCCCTAGCCTTGACTCTCTAAGAAGACAAGAAAAAACTCCCAAAAAACCCTTGTAGGGAAAAAATGAAGAAACCTTGGGAAAGGCTTTTCAAAAAGAGACCCCTTTCTAGGTAGACTGGGCGTGCAGTGGGTGTCAAAAAGGAGGGGTTCAATACAATGCAATGCACAAATCAGAACAAATCCTCAATACAGTATAACAATACAGATTTTGCAAGTACAGACCAGAATTAACCAGTAGATGATATCACATAATATGATTTGGATTTGTTTAGAGTCCTGGAGACCTCAGCCATCAAGCTGCCTCCTCCATTTGGCCATTCCACAGCTGAAACATTGCTTGGCCAGCCAATCCAATGAAAGGACCCCTCTACCCCACGATTCCTGCGATCCTCCATCAGGGATGACTTTACCTTAGATAGGAAAAACAACTTGGCAGGTGGGCAGTGGCACAGAGAGCCACATTTGAGTACAGAGAAGAGAAACAGAATAGGCGAGGGTTGGTAACAAATTAGAACTATCGTGTTACTTATGTTTTAGTGCTAATGACTAACAACAGAGATGCTGTCTGTACAGTTAATCAGCAGCTCTAGTCAGGATATGCTAAACTGAAGTAGTGAGTTTTCAGCCGGGATTTAAAAGCTGAGACCGAAGGGGCATCTCTTATAGTAGCAGGCAGACCATCCCACAGTTTAGGGGCCCTGTAACTAAGAGACTTGAGATCTTAATGTGTGCTCTGGTTTGTAAGTCATAAGTTCAGACAAGTAAGCTGGACCTTGGCCGTTTAATGCTTTACAGTACTGTATATGCTAAAAGGAGGATTCTGAAATCTGGCCTAATACAGATCAGTACACGACTTCTGCCCCGGCGACTTGAATCACAAATGAATTGAAACCATTGTTTTTTTTCCTTCCTTTTTCTGTAAAGCTCCCAGATATTAGAGCTCTGTAAGCTTCTTTAAGCTGTAATTGTTAGTAATAGGAAGCAGTCAAGGCACAGGGAAATGGGGAAGCACAGTCTCATGCCCAGAAATGTTTTTTTACTTGCTTCATCTTTACAATTGGTGTGGGAGTGGAAGAAAATACTTAACTACATTGCATTTGGTTATTTTATATAATATTGTATTTCTATATTGGAGAAGGACTATAAGGTAAATTGTAGCTGAGGCATAAGCAAACATCAAAATAGGAGAGTCCCCAAGGTCTTACACCAAGAAGTATTGTAATTTGCTTGAGTGCAGAATAATACAGTAAGTTTAAATAAATTCCTCAAGTAGCAGTAAATGTCATGCAAAAAACCTGCCACAGGATTGACTATAAAGAAAACAAATGCAGAATTATAAAGATAGTCAGCACAGGCTAAATGACTTTAGTTTGATTTACTTCACTCTGCGATTGTCTGTTTATGATAATCTATTCGTCTGCCTCACATATTCAGTCAGGTGGTGCTTCATCTGCTGACACTAACCAAGCAGTTCCTTCACTCTCAATAATTTAAAGAAACAAGCTTTCTTGGCATGACTCCAAGAAATATTTACATGACACAAAGAAAACATCTGGAAAAAAGGCAAGTATGAAAGACATTAAAGCAAATGTCAGAAACAGTGTGAAAATTTTCCCAAAACCCTATGATCCTGGCATCAGCATGTAGTTTTTTAAACCAATTGCTATCCCTCCAAAGCCTCTCTCTTTCTCTCTCTCATGCACTCTTTCTCCAGCTACAATGCAACTTGGGCTTTCCAGTGTGGAGAAATGCAATGCTTTCACCTAACAGCCTGGCTCTTATGTGGTTAATTGCCAAGACTCTATGGTTCTCTTTAATAACCAGTAGTGGTCTGTTTTCTTTTCACAATGGCATGATGAATATTTCTTGTATTGTCAAGAGCTTGTCTCTCTTTTGATGGTACCTCTGTTACCGCCTATCAAATACTGATGTTAATTTTAAAAGTATACTGAGCAGACACTATTGGATTTAAGACTGCAACCACTGTTTTTCAAATGGTTGCTCTGTTTATTTTTGATTTTTCACCTCACCTGATTGGTAGGCAAGTTGTTTACAAGTCTTGCCTACTACGCAATCATTCCTCATTTTTTGAACATTTTTTGTTTGTCTAAAAGTAGGAGAATCACAGGATTTTCAGGCCATTTTAAGAATAAGGATTTCTACCACGTTTATCTAAAGCGAAAGAGACAAGCAGTCTTGGAGTGCAAGAACATGAATGTTCTTTACCAAATACAAGTACAATTTGCACTTTTATACAAGATGGGTTCAATTTTTTTTCCCCGTAAGGTTAACCTATTACATAATAAAGCAATTCTTAATGTGCAATTTTTTAGCAGACAACAAGCCTCCATTGACTCAGCAAAGATCACAGCACCGTCAACAAAATCAAGATCAGTGTATCTTACTTCAGACGACACATAGCCACTTGACCCCTCAACCTTGCCCAACACTCAGTTCATGCAAAATTAAACAGAGTAGGGGCAAGAACACACCCTTGACGAAACCCAGAATCAACTGGTAAAAAACGTAGAGGTTCTGCCCCCACTTTGCACAGTACTCACAGTACCAGTATACAGGCCAGCCATGATATCCAGCAACCTCGAGGGAATCCAGCGAAGTCTCAGGATATCCCACATGGAAGCTCGATCAACTGAGTCGAACGCTTTACCATCAGTGGTCTAGTGACCTACATCCTACTTACTCAGAAGTTGAAGCACTATGCACATCCGAATCTGTTCCTCGGAGAGTCGCAGTCAGGGCAGCTGATCAGATGGTCTTTATGGATGACACTGCAATTGTGACCCTCTAGACTAGATACTTTGAGCAGCAGTTTAAAGTTGAACTTCCGGCTATGACATTGGATATATCTGGGTCCACGGTTCTTCAGGCTGATTCTCCAATTAGCTGTGAACCACCCAGTCTCACTGAGATTTCACAGGTGATGAACCAGCTGAAGATAGGGAAGGCTACGGGGATCTGTGGTATCCGGGGTGAACTTCTCCAGGCTGGTGGTAAGGCTGTCTTCCTGGCGTTGCAAGCAATCTTTGCTTCCATTTGGGAGACAGGTGTCATCCCAACTGACTGGAAAACGGGACTTGTTGTCCCTATCTGGAAAGGGAAGGGTGATCACCTGGGGCCTCATGTATAAACAGTGCGTACGCACAGAAATGTTGCGTAAGAACTTTTCCACGTTCAAATCGCAATGTATAAAACCTACACTTGGCGTAAAGCCACGCACTTTTCCACGGTACCTCATACCTTGTCGTACGCAAGTTCTCCGCTCGGTTTTGCAAACTGGCGGCACCCAACGTCAAAGCAGTGCTACTGTTCCTGTGTGGTTACTCTTTATTTTCCTGACGCGGCTTTATAAATACACTGAAACTAACCGCATATTGTTTATTAGTGTAACGAATCTGATTGTAATTAACTTGTAACAATATAATGGTCCAAGGAACAGTCATAGTATTCCAAATACCATAGCCACTTTAGCGTTGTTACTCTCACTTCTCCTCCTTCTTCTTCTTCTTTCAGCTCCTCCCGTTAGGAGTTGCCACAGCGGATCATCTTTTGCCATATTACTCTCACTGCATCACTCGGAGTATTTAGATCACTGTATCTGAGTGTGAATCACAGCAGTAGCTGATCGGAAAGTGAATTATCGGTATACAGTTTCATGGACACGCTGTCTCAGCCACTGCAAAACGTTTTAAAGCCTTTCCTGTATGGACCTCGCGGTTCAGAAACAGTTTCATCCCAAGAACTTTAAATGCACTCAATCAATTGCACCTTGTAGAACTGTTTGTACTTATAAGTACAATCACCCCACTGTAAACTTGCACTACAGTTATAATATCGCACAACCTGAGCCACTTTGTAAAGCGCGTATTTACATATGATGACGATATCATTTTTAAGGTGAAATGCAGCAAAATATGTTTATTAAATTATACAGATAAAACTTTAACTTCATTTAAATAATCTATATTCTTCACTGGGAGTGTCGTGAAGGATAGAATAATTAAACATGTACTACAAAAGTATTTTAATGTTCCTTAAACGTTTTGAAGAATTGGCGCTAAGCTTACAGATAGCTTAACTTCTATTACAGAGCTGATTGTGTGGCGATTTGGTTTGGTATTTGGGGAAAGAAAAGCAAGGACTGCAGTGGCGGCTAAGCCAATATATATTGAATATAAAACAGAAAGAGAAAATAACAACACAGCTAAAAACGCAGCGACAAATTTCGGCAAAAGTTAAGTGCTTGTGTCAGGCGGCTAGTGTCTGCAACATACATGGCCATCCACCGTGATAAGCTACCTTACTGACATTGGCAGGGGAAGGAGCCACCGATTCTTCTTCTGCCCAGTGCCACCACAAGCCTAGAGCCGCCCCTGAGTACTGCTGCAATAAATTATTTCATCGAAGTGAAACCCATGTTTAATAACGTGCTTTAACTCCTATCATCATAAACATGATATCAAAAATGACATTAAATACAGAACAAAGCACTTAATGTGCTACTTTAATTACGATGTGATTTGAGAAACTGGTTAATTAAACGATTTTAAGATGAAGTTTATGATGTTCTACTTTAATGACAAAATAAACTACATGATTAAAGTGGAAATGTCGAGATTGAAGTTGACATTTCGTGCTTTTTCCCCCCTGTGTGCCTTTTGTTCTCTGTATCCTAATAAGCTTTCATATGACACTCAGCCAGTGGGCTACGACTCGCCTTTTCACGGCGACTTTGATATGTGACTTCTTTTTTATTTCCGGCACTGTGCGATTTTGTGAACTTGAGCTTTCAAGTTTCTCCAACACACTATGTCACTCAATCAACTTCCTTTTGTTGATAATACCACGGTTTATTTGAACAAATAGTATGTTTTTCCTTTGCCTCCACTTAGTATTCGCTGAAATTCTTATATTTTCCCCCGTGCTTTTCTCATTGGCTTTTCACAGAAGGCTGAGCTTAAGGGTGATTTATATTGATTTGCATATTCAAAGAGGCGTAATTCTGGGAGGGGTTGGGGCGTTACATAAAGCGCGTGCACGGCAGTTTTCACTCTGATCAGGATTTATGTAGCGGAAGAACGTGGAAGTTGGAGTATTCACAGATTCCTGCATCTGGATTCTTCTGTGCGTAAGCACATTTCGGCTTTTGTGCTTACGCCATGTTATAGTGCGAGTTCTACGCACGGCGTTATACATGAGGTGGCTTTACGCCAAGTGTAGGTTTTATACATCGCGATTTGAACGTGGAAAAGTTCTTACGCAACATTTCTGTGCGTACGCACCATTTATACATGAGGCCCCTGGATTTCGGCAACTAGAGGGGGATAACACTACTGTCAGCTCCAGGTAAGGTCCTTACTCATCCTCAGTAGGATCCGTGATCACTTGCTCACCTTCCACTAATTTTTTTAGTCTGGTTTTATGCCTAAGAAGTACACCATCAAACGCATCCTGGCACTGAGGGTCCTCGTGTGAATATCGGTACAGTTTCTTTGCAGCCTTTGTCGATAGTGACCCTATTTCCATTTTTCCAAAAGACAACATGGGGGACCAAAGTTTACAGTATAGGCTATATTTTCATGAAAGAATGACACTTGAAAAAAATGAAGCACCAACTATAGGTAGCCACTATCAAAACTGAAATTCTATCTATAGATCTTTACCATAAAAGCTTCCCAATAGTTATACATAGAGTGAAATAGGGTAATTTCAAAATCTCTTAATATAAACCCCACTAAAAATAGTTTTTTGGGTGTTTTAAAGTTTTTTTTGTTGTGGAAAACAAGGAATATTGCCCTCTAAATTCTCTTTTAAACTTCTGTGTTTACTTGTGCTGTATAATGTGGGTAGTCCACTCATACCAGTAAAATCAATTCTATTTTTATCTCTTGTTCACACCACAGCGGAGTGTATTGTACAAAAATGTGAAATGCAGCAGGTTTACCACTTGAAGACACACCGAAACAAACAATCGGGCACAACTGTGTTTTCGCAACAGGAAATTAAAGTAGGGGCGGCATGGTGGCGCAGTGGTAGTGCTGCTGCCTCGCAGTTAGGAGACCTGGGTTCACTTCCCAGGTCCTCCCTGTGTGGGTTTCCTCCGGGTGCTCCGGTTTCATCCCACAGTCCAAAGACATGCAGGTTAGGTGGATTGGCGATTCTAAATTGGCTCTAGTGTGTACTTGGTGTGTGGATGTGTTTGTGTGTGTCCTGCGGTGGGTTGGCACCCTGCCCAGGATTGGTTCCTGCCTTGTTGGCTGGGATTGGCTCCAGCAGACCCCAGTGACCCTGTGTTTGGATTCAGTGGGTTGGAAAATGGATGGATGGAAATTAAAGTATATGGAAAGCTGCAGTCTCCTTCCCTGCATTACATAATAAACATTCTTTTCTGTCACTTGATTCTTACAGATGAGGTTTTGCACTTAATGCTCCATGGATCTACAAGTTTTATTACTGCCTCTGATCCATCTTTAGGATTGTGATCTCCAAGATTCTCATCATAATTGGAAAAGCGGTTATCTTCCTACCACAACAAACATCTGATGGCTCAACAAAAGTTCTACATGTGACGGGAAACTGATTCTAGTGATTTTTTTTTTTCTTCACTGGAAAGCTTTATTTAAATACAAAATAACAGGTAAAAGAAAGCAGAAATAATTCTTGAAAATACTTTCAGTCAAAAAATAAACACATTTTGTTTAGTGTCAATGGGACAAATTTTGCTAGAAGTGAAACACTGAGTTTCTTGGTGAATTGTTCTCTAATCACTATTTATACTGTATATTCAGACAATCTGCAGCAACACTGGAATTAGTAAATATTTACAAAGTTTACTTAACATGTATTTATAGGCACTGTACATAAGAGACAAACTTGTATCATTTCATGATAATGATGTCTGGTGTCATGTTAAAATTTATAGTATCTGAGCAGACTACAGCCCAACCTGGGAAGCCACCCAGGCTTTGGCAGTTCCAACTGTGAATGAACCAGGAGAGCTGTTGGGGCTGGATTTCATAGGCCCAATGCACAAGGTGAAAACAGGAAGACATTCTTGATGGTGGATGTAGATTATTATTCTAAGGGATTAAATCTATTCAATACTGAGGCAGCACAGACAAGCTCTCTCATACATAAAACATCTTTACCAACTAAGGGGTACCAAGGTGCATTGTCTCAGACAGAAGTTCACAATTTACCTGCAAGATGAAACATATCCATATAGAAGATAGTAGCTGACTATCACTCCTAAAATATCTTGATGGAGTGAGTAGATTGAATCCTTAAAGTATGTTGTTTGGCCACAGCATTCCTATGTTGTTTTAAATGTGCTATATACAGTAAATAAATTGGCATTAACATATGTTAGTATGTTGTAGGTAGGCTCCATCAGATCTCTGACTATTGGCTACTGGAGCTTTGGTTTGTTCCCCACACAATAGTACATGGAGTGGCATTAGTTACGCCACTCAAGTTGCCCCTTCAGTACCACATCAAAGCTTTACATCAAAGTACCTTGTCAAATCACACTTTTCAGCTGATTAATATCATAAGGAAGAAATGGGGAGCCTAGCAATTAAGGCAAAGGCCATGTAGACATAAATGTAGGCTTACTACTCTGTAAGTGACCTGGAGCCTCATGTATAAACGGTGTGTATGCACAGAAATGTTGCATATCTCCACCTCTCCAGGGTCTCCTCAACCTGTTTGCTACTATTACTACGCATCACAATGTCATCAGCAAATATTATATTCCACGGGGACTCCTGTCTAATCTCGTCTGTCAACCTGTCCATCACCATTGCAAATAGGAAAGGGCTCAGAGCTGATCCCTGATGTAATCCCACTTCCACCTTGAATGCATCCGTCACTCCTACCCCATTCCTTACCACTGTCACACTTCCCTCGTACATATCCTGTACAACTCTTACATACTTCTCTGCCACTCCCAACTTCCTCATACAATACCACAGCTCCTCCTGAGGCACCCTGTCATATGCTTTCTCCAGGTCGACAAAGACACAATGCATCTCCTTCTGGCCTTCTCTATACTTCTCCATCAACATCTTCAGAGCAAACATTGTATCTGTGGTGCTTTTTCTTGGCATAAAACCATACTGCTGCTCACTAATCTTTACCTCATTTCTTAACCGAGCTTCCACTACTCTTTCCCATAACTTCATGCGGTGGCTCATCAATTCCCCATAGCAGTTATTACAGTCCTGCACATCTCCCTTATTCTTAAATATCGGCACCAGTACACTTTTCCACTCCTCAGGTATTGTTTCACTTTCTAAGATTCCATTAAACAATCTGGTTAAAAACTAACTGTCATCTCTCCTAAACACCTCCATGCTTCCACAGGTATGTCATCTGGACTAACAGCTTTTCCATTCTTCATCATCTTCATAGCTGTCCTTACTTTCTCTTTGCTAATCCATTGAACTTCCTGATTCATTATCTTCACATCATCCAACCTCTTCTCTCTCTTGTTCTCTTCATTCATCAGCCTCTCAAAGTACTCTTTCCATCTGTTCATCACACTCTCCTCGCTTGTGACTACGTTTCCATCTTTATCCTTTATCACCCTAACCTGCTGAACATCTTTCCCTGCTTGGTCCCTCTGTCTAGCCAATCGGTACAGGTCCTTTTCTCCCTCCTTAGTGTCCAACCTCTCATACAACTCATAATACGCCTTTTCTTTAGCCTTCGCCACCTCTCTCTTTACCTTGTGCCTTTTCTCCTTGCACTCTTGTCTACTTTCTGCATCTCTCTGACTATCCCACTTCTTCTTCGCCATCCTCTTCCTCTGTATACTGTCCCATACTTCCCCATTTCACCACCAGATTTCCTTTTCCTCCTTCCTCTGTCCAGATGTCACGCCAAGCACAGTTCTTGCTGTCACCCATACTACATCTGCTGTAGTTTCCCAACTGTCTGGTATTTCTTCACTACCACCCAGTTCCTGTCTCATCTTCTCCCTAAACTCAACTTTGCAGTCTTCCTTTTTCAACTTCCATCATTTGATCCTTGGCTCTGCCCTTACTCTCTTCCTCTTCTTGATCTCAAACGTCATCCTACAGACCACCATCCTATGCTGCTTAACTACACTTTCCCCTGCCACAACTTTGCAGTCTTCAATCTCCTTCAGATTGACTCTTCTGCATAGGATGTAATCTACCTGTGTGCATCTTCCTCCACTCTTGTAAGTAACCCTATGTTCCTCCCTCTTCTTAAAATACGTTTTCACCACACCCATGTCCATCCTTTTGGCAAAATCCACTATCCTCTGACCTTCTTCATTCCTCTCCTTGTCACCATACCTACCCATCACCTCCTCGTCTCCACTGTTCCCTTCACTAACATGCCCATTGAAATCCGCTCCAATCACCACTTTCTGTCCTTTTTGTACACTGTTCATCAATTCATCCAACTCACTCCAAAAATCTTGTTTCTCATCCATTGCACACCCAACTTGCAGGGCATATGCACTAACAACATTCATCATCATACCTACAATTTCCAGCTTCACAATCATTACTCTGCCTGACACTCTTTTCATCTCCAAAACACTCTTGACATACTGTTCCTTCAGAATAACGCCTACTCCATTTCTCTTTTTCTCTTCCCATCCACTCCATGATGGAACAATTTGATTCTACCTCCGATCCACCTGGCATTACTCCCCTTCCATTTAGTCTCTTGCATGCACAATATATCAACCTTCCTTCGCTCCATCATATCTGCTAACTCTATCTTCTCTTACTAGTCATACTGCCAACATTCAATTCCTACCCTCAGTTCCACTCTCTTTATCTTCCTCCTGTCCTTCTGCCTCCAGACACGTCTCCCACACAACACCCCCTTCTCCTCCTTCTTCTTCTTCGGCCAACAGTAGCCCAGTTTCTGTGGGCTTGACCGATCCAGTATGGAAATTTATATGGTTGTACGCATATTGATTTGTCAAAATTTTAAACCGGATTTACTGCAAAAAACACTTTGACGAATTTGCCCGTCCTACACTACTCCTCTCTCAGATTAATTTTCCAAAAACATGGTCATCCTAGCCTTACTTTCATACATGTTTAATGCATTTGAGAAATTATGTCACTTCTGCAGAACATGAACATTACGTACTGTATATTACATGTTCAAACATTGCCATTTTGAGCACTGTACAGAGTTAGATCTAAAGACGCCAATCTCTATCTGAGGACATGTACACGTCTCCTTTAATTTTAGAAACACATATATTGAAAAAGGATGAACACAGTTCAGAACAATATGATGGAGGCACAGAGCTGTATTTTTAGTCCTCTATGAACCATGGCTATCCTTGCACAGTGCAACCTTTACATCTTCTTGGTTTAATGTAACCAAGCCATTGAACATTTTCTTTTTTTTTTTTTTTTGCTCTATTTTGTTTCATTTTGTTTTTGTATCCTTTATAAAATAATGTTGGTGTGTGTTTGAGTGTGATGTGTATGATGACCTGGCACTCCTGTTCTGCCTCATACTCCATGTCTGGCCCCATTACACAACAGACTGAAGTAAGCAAGCTCCTAAAGTAGATGGAACGATTGTGCTATTATGGATCAAGACCACTGCCACATTTGTTGTAAGGAGCTGGAGCAGTAGACTGAGTTGAGTCATGTGCCTCAAGAAGAAGCACTGCAGTTAAAGATAACATTCACAGCTCATTTTAAAGAAATTAATTTATGAAAAAAAAATATAACCATAATAAAAATGTAATTTGTCGATTTATATTGGCCACCTGGCAATACATTTAGGCGTACTATTGTTAATCATGTTTCCACTGATTACCGCTCTTGAAAAAGGACACTGTTATTAGTGCCTGTGTCTTTTCAACAACAGAAATGATTTAATTTTTAGACCAATACATAGTGGGCAATTAGGAAATGAAATGTTGTATGTCCTCCTGTGATGATAAATGGTAGATATTAATTTGAATTTGCAGTAACATATTGTTGAATACAGACATAAAATATACTGCAAGTTTTATTCATGTAACCTCACATATATATACTATATATATATATATATATATATATATATATATATATATATATATATATATATATATATATATATATATATATATATATATATATAGTTAAGCAGGCAGGAATTTATAATAAGATAAAAAAGTGCACATAAGGCTGCAAAACAAGTACAATAATTATAAATTGATATTTTAGACATGATAAAAAATACCAACACAGAAATGTGACAGTTTAATGACCCTGTAAGCCTATGTACATTTGTGGTTAACTTAATGAATCAATCATGTCTAATACTGTATAACTACAAAGGGAAAAGCTAAAATAGTAGTGATGGTAATATATGTGCATTTCACTGTTTTAACATAAATATGATAAAGCAAGGAGCAAACCTTAATGTGAAAATAATCATTCTTTGTTTTCTTTTAATTGCAGTGTATAGTATAGTAAAGGCCTTTGACTCCTTCCTAGGATTATGACTTGGACATTGTGGAAAGTCTTTCATGCCCTGGAATTCTGCACGCGAAATTCCTGTTCCTGGATTTCCAAAGTACTCTGCAATCAACAGATGAGTTCAGGTCAGCTGAAAGGAAAAGGAGGAAGTTAAAGGGTAATGGATAGACCTGGCTAATTATCAATTCCTTCTTGCATCCTTTTCTTCTGCCACCATCAATGCTAAGGTAAGGTTCTATTAGACCAGAATTAACAGCACCACTGACACATGCTCTCTATTCACCACTTTCACCTCCCTTCTTAAGTCATCCTTCACCTCCTCCCCCAACCTCCTTTTCTGATGATGACTTTGCCACCTTTTTTCAGATTAGCATGATGCTATCAGCAGTCAGTTCTCACCCTCGCTGCCACCCATTATGCCTCCTTCCTAATATCACCCAACATTCTCCACATTCTCTCCACTCTCTGCCGCTGATGTTTCCAACCTTTTCTCCATTCATCCCACTACCTGTCCACTTGACCTTATATCCTCACATCTCCTTCAGGCCATCTCCCTCTCACTCATTTCTGCAATTACACACATCATTACCACCTCACTCTGTTTAGGCATATTTCCTACCATCTTCAGACATGTTCTGATGACTCTACTTCTCAAAAACAACAACACTCGGTCCATCCCAAGTTAACAATTACAGGCCGGTATCTCCCCTTTTCTCTCTCCAAAACACTTGATCCAGGTCTCTTCCCTCCTTGTACAGAATGTATTACTCAGTACTATCCAGTCCAGCTCCAAGAGGAACTATTTGATTGAGATGGCTCTGCTAACTGTGGTTGACCAGCTGCTATTGGCTAGAGCTACCAAAATGTCATTGGTCCTGATCTTTTTAGATATCTCCTCTGCCTTTGACACGGTCAAGGATGACATCCTTCTTGCCACCCTCTCTGACGTTGGCATCATTGGGACTGCTCTCAAATGGTTTGGGCCCTACATCTCGGGGAGATCCTATAGTGTGTCTTGGTGAGGAGAGTTGTGAAAGGCACACCAGACATGCACAGGTCAGTGCTGGGTCCTCTTGAATTTTACCATCTTATATTTAACCAGCTGAGATGGGACATGACACTCCTCTCTTTAGGTCGCTACATTGGCTCCCTGCAGCTACACACATTAAGTTTAAATCCCTGATGCTTGAGTAGTCAATGGGTCAGCACCTGAGTATATGGAGACACTGGTGAAGTCCTTCTTGCCCACTCTGGTCTGCCAGGGAACAGCATCTGGTGATCTGTCTCTGCATGGTATCAAGTTTCAATCCAGATTCTTTTCCTGTGTACTTCCTAGTTGGTGGAATGAGCTGCCCACCTCCTGTACTGCTGGGTCCCTCAATGTATTTAAGAAGCAATTGATAACCCACCCATCAATATCTGTGTAATTCTGCCCTCCCTGGCCATTGGACCTTACTATTATTCTATGTTAATTAGTATTGCCTAATTTTATTTTCTTATACTAGGGGGCTCCGCCCCCTGCTCACTTCGCTCGCCAACCCCTTTGTTTGATTAATCAAATATACAATTTTAAAAGCTTTTTTTTCTTCTTTGGAATTGTTGCTGTGGTGCGGGACCACAGATTCTCATAGCGTATGGTCCATTATTGTGTAAATCCAAGTTTTGTGCATTGAATGATCTGAAGGTGAAAATACTTTGTTTTCCACTCTTTGCTTTTTATTTCTGACCTCGATTTGTCCTGCTATTTTTTCAATTACACCTGGTTCTGGAGATTAATTAACTTTTGTTTACGTTAATGCGATCTTTACTATCTTTTTTTTTTTTGATACTGTAGCGACTGACGTAATAAAGTGTCACAAAAGTTCTACTTGAACAATCGCTGACTTCGTAACTCCAAACACAACTTTCTAGCACCCTCTCCAATCCCTCCTCCCACAGGTCTCGCCTCCCCCTTACCACATCAATCAATACCCCGCTATCAGTCTTCCGTGCTGTACTCCGGCCTCCCTCAATCGGACCTAACAGTCAGTTAAAACAAAAAAGGCTTCAGCTTGGCTGAGATGCTACAATACTTTTAAATTTTGCTGCTTTCATATTCTGTACCTTTCTCTGCATGTGTATCGCACCATCGTATGTCTGAGCATTTCAAATTCCACTGCTTTCATAATCTCTTATCTGCCTTTTTTTCTCTCCAACGCTTTTGGGTCTCTTTTCTCCACGTTGCTCTTTCTTCTTTGCTGAGTGCACAGGATCTGTGTGTGCTACGTGCCTTTACATGACTGAGTGTTTTGCTGGCTGTCCGTGCTCTTATTTGATAAGAAGGGTGTGTCTTGCAAGAATCTCATGTTCCACGTCCCCTTGAGATGGCCCTAGGACAATCTCTTGGCTCCAAGTCTCATGTTTGCGGTCCTCACGAGACACTCCGTGGCCAGTCAATTTTGTCTTGTGGGTCTTTTAAATGTCTTCCGAGAACTTCCAAGAAGATCACGTCTCGTCGCCCTGCTTTTACTTTCCAGGATTTTTTTTAATAATAGAGATATATTTTGTCTTTATTCTCTGTCTTCATCCTGTAAAGCACTTTGAGCTACATCATTTGTATGAAAATACAATATATAAATAAATATTTGTGTTGCTGTTGTAATAAATAGAAACAAACCTTTACTCTGGGGTATTTTATTTTGCTGGTTAATTTGTTGTTAGACTTAGTTGAATTGCTTTATTGATTGTAGTCCATGATTGTATATTTATTAGATATTAAGTCTTTTTTCACTTGTGACAATCAACTTTTTGTTACCTGTCTTATTACACTTGCTGAACAAACAGGCCCTAGCCTAATGTTACTCCATTATGTTTACTTCTTTTGTAAATCACTTTGGAGAAAAGCACCTCCCAACCAAATAAATGTAAAGGTATGTTGTGTCTGAACTCCTGTTACCGTTATGAAAGGGCTAAAGAAAAAAAGATATAATGCTATACAGTACACCCCCAAAATTTGCGGGGGTTACATTCCTAGAGTACCCATGAATTGTGAAAATCCGCAAATTTTGGATGTGGTTAAAAAAATGCCTATTTTTATAGTTTAAACCCTAAATATGCCCCCAAAACACTTCAACTTCATTTCAAACTCAGTTTAATACATTACCTAAAAAAAAGAATGTAAAGGTAAACCCATATACTGTACAGTACTGTACTGCTATGTCTCCTGCTGTGCTAGAATGTAAAATACTGATGTTACCGCTATATGTACTGTAATTCATGCAAGCGCGTTATCATTGGCAGAAGCCTTTAAGGGCTTTAAGAAGAACAAAATGGAAAACACAAGAACATTCAGCAGGAGATGTGTCACACTGCAACAGTCAATCAGCAGCAAGGAGAGATGAATAAAGCTGTAGTAGTCCAGTGCCGCTAAGATTTACACTGTTGAGAAGACGGCAATTTATTTATTTTTATAGTGGAGATTCCTGGGACGCACCCAGCCTTGGCCCAACTCGCACGCACTCACAGATACTAAAACAATGCAAACCAGTAATCAAACAGTAAACAAAGAATGTAATTTTAAAAAATGAAATAAATGAAAACAGCGATACCACCCTTGTTACCCTTTCGGCGATTACACATTAAATACAAAAAAGCACAAACAAAACACACAGTAAAGTCCATGAAAAACGGGAACGGGTGAAATGTAATGATGAAAATAGATAGTCCAGAGATCTGTACGTTGAATGGGAATGTAAAGATAGTCCTACCACTTGTTCCTGAAATGGTAACTGGGGGACGTGTTCAGGAGTGCTCCTTTCTTCACAGGATGTCCATGAATCCACTTACAGTCCTCATGTACACAGGCAGGCGGCAGACAATCCAGACCCCAACCACGAAATGATCCAGGACAAATCGAATAAGTACAGGTAACTCAACAGAAGGCAGACAGACAGGAACTTGAAACACAGATTACAAAAACTTTTTTTTTTGCTTTTGGCCACCGGCCCCATTTGTAAAAGCTGCGCTGACATGCTTTGACCCCAACAGCTCCTACACCCTCAGCAGAAGACCAATTTAGAGCCACTGCAGGAACTGCTGGGAGTTGCAGTTTCAAATTCTATTGGATACTTTCACCATTCCAAGCCACGTTGTTCTCTACAGTTGCTTCCTGTTCTCTCTACAGTACAGTATTCCCACGAAAAAAGGCATAAAAATTACAGAAGATATTTGTGGTTTCTGCTAACATTATTAGTTAGGTTCTAAGGAAAAATCTGCGAACGACTGAGGCCATCAACTCTGAACCGCGACTTCATGGGGGTCTACTGTATATCAAGGTGAATTCCCAAAAAGATTCAGGCAATAAAAACAAGAAATCTAGGATACTCTTCTAGAGCAATGCCTAAAGGTTATGTTTCAAAGTTAACATTCGATGGCTAGGTTCCTTACATTGTATTACCTGGTTTAGTCAATAAAAGCTGCTTGAATCAATAGTATGGGCACACTTTCTGCAAAATAGGGATTGGGTATTGAGTTATGTTCCCTGTATTTTTTTCATTTACTGATATGCGGGTATGAATAACAGATGAGCTGGTACTTTCCATTTACAAATGATTTCTTCAGTGCCTCAAGTGACACTAAACAGCATTACGTGAGCAGGGGAGGGGGTCCCTCATGGAGTATTCAACCGATCGCTGTGAATCAGGGTCAGGGAGTGACCAGCATGACAACAACTACATCGCAGTTCAGCACCCTGAACAGTTTTGAGGTAACATAGATACCAGGTAGCAAAAGACAGATATTTATGACAGAGATCTAGGCAGACAAGATCTTGGAAACAAGTACTGGTTGGAGGTTGTGGAAGTGGATCAAATGTCTCACCTCCATGCATAGCCTTTGGTCTTGAATCGGATTTTTTTTTTGTAGTTCAGTTTGTTCTTGTTTAGTGCTCTTAACCGAGTCCAGGCAGTGACAGTAAATTGATAAATATTACAACATTAAGTATACATGATGCAGTATGCACAAGGACACTTGAAGTTGATTAACATAAACAAGTCATGATAAAAAATGTCAATTCCATTACACTTAAGATGTTGTCAGTTGAAATTGAGGAGTGGAAAACAAGAACTCCAGTCAAGACCTGTAATATCATTGCACTCCACTTATACTTTACTTTTCACCATTCAAATGTAAGAGCGTGAGCACTATAATTAAGCCATGGTGCTTGGGACCTTTACTGTATGTGTTAAATCCTGACTGAAATCAATAGGTTTGGACAACAATATATATGTATTAAATATTAAAATCATCCATCAGCACTACACAATCATACAAAATATTGAGGTCAGATAAAAGTTTGATTAATTCAGTCATTAATATTTATTATATTAATACTGTAGTTTTACTTGATCATGTTTTGTGAAGTAACCTCATTTCTTGATTTATGGGGTGGCATAACAATCTGCAGCTGTCTTAAATAAAACAACAGTGTCGGTTTTACTAAGGTTTCAGTGTTTATGTACATAGCGTAGGCTTGTTACTCAAAAATGATTTAAGCAACCAAATATTTACTAAATAATAATTGAAACTGCAATGATATTTAGAGACTGGTTTTCTAATTTAATATGAATTGGGTTTGGTGTTACTCATTTTTCCTGGAACAGTGCTTTAATTTTCCATCCATTCATCCATCCATTTGCCAAACTCACTTATCTTGAGCAAGGGTGCAGGGAAGATGGAGCCAATCCCATCAAGCAACAAGCACAGGGCAGGAAAAATCCATGGACAAAACACCAGCACATTGCATGATGAACATACTCATGTATTGAGGGCCAGTTTAGCAATGCCAATTCACCTATCCTGCATCTCTTTAGACTAGAAGAAAAACCAGAGCACCCAGCACAAACCCATGCAGACACAGTAGAACATGCAAACTATATGCAAGGTGCGCACAGGATGTTAAACCAGGTCTCCTTGAGATACACCAGCATTACCATGGCACCACCATGCCACCCTGCTTTAGTTACAGCATACTTCAATTAGTCCCAATATCCTTTATTCTAATATATCTGTTGATATTTCCCATTGGCACACAGCTCTATATAAACCTAAATTGACAACCCTCTAAAAAGTCCCTAAAGTCAAAAATGTTGATATCATACAACTTCTTATCAATAACTTACAACTTACAATATCTTGGAACTATGTTTACAGAAAGCTTAAATATTAATTCTAATTTAATTTTTGCAACCTGATTGATTACATCAAACAATAACTTAATTGATGGTCATCTCTTCATTTGGCATAAACTGTGTGGAAAGATCAGCCCAGCTGCAGACAGAGACGCAGACTCACAATGTCCAGAACACACACTCTTTATTTTTCTTTTCTCCTACACACAGCACAGTGCACAAATCACCCCCAATTAGGTTCAGTTCCATCTTTCTTTCTTTCTCCTCCACTCTTCTTATTATTCTGTCGCCTTCACTCCTCCACGCACAAGCTCCATCCTCTTCCGCTCAACTCCGTCTCCTTGAATGGAGTGAGGCAGCTCCTTTTATACTGCACCTGGATGTGCTCCAGGTGGTCCCTGATGGCCTTCCTGCAGCACTTCCTGATGTGGCGGAAGTGCTGCAGTCCATGGCTCTGGAACCATCCAGGCACCCCCTGGCAGTGGCCACAGTCCCCTACAGGGTTCAGCTTCCAAGCTCCGTGGCCCCCATGCAATCCAGGGTGGCTGCCTTCTTGTGTCACAGGGAAGATACTGCCCATCTCCCATTCCTTCCCTTCTGCAGCCGTCCAGGTAGGGGCAAGGTCCCCAGTCGTCTGTCACAACTGGTAGAGTTAATATTAATTAAATAAATATCCTTTTAAAGTTCTTGTGTCTATTCAGCATAGCTATATTAAGAAATCTTTTTTTTTAGTTTGTTTATATGAAACTCAAAAAGGCTACGTATCGAAAAGACAACTTTGTAATAACCAAAACTAAAGAGCTGTGTGGTACTACCTAATTTCTACTTTTGTTACTAATTCCAAATGTATATACTTTAAAATGGTGGAAAGAAAGCAGAAAGTAAAAGCATGATATCTTCTTAGCCATGGAAACACATTTTTGACTGTATGATTTGCTCTATGCACCTGCACTCACCAGTTATCACCACTTTACCAGTAATCCTTTGGGACAATGTTTTCCCAGAATATGGTAAATAGAAAACATTTTAAAGCTGAGATACTGTCAATTAGTCCCATGCTTGATGATTATCATTCCAGCAATATTTAGACTATACTGTAGAGTGTTTAACTCATTGATGTTACTTATTATCCAGACCTTAATGGTCTTCTTTTGCAAAAAATACACTCTAATATTTCTGTAGCACTCTACTTTTACTGTGTCGAAGTCAGAAAGTTTTATAAATGAAACCTATCAAACAGAATTAAGCTTTCATCAATACCCATGGCTGAATCAAACAATATACTGGTAATAAACAAATATGCAGTATTTGCATATGTTACCAATTTATTTAAAAGAATGCACTCCTAGGTAATCTAAGGCAACTTTGAGAAAGGGAAACATTTCTCTTTTCCCACTTCTTCCCGACCTTTTAAAATGGTGGGGAAAGGCCCCCTTTACAGGGCACCCAGAAGGACTCCAGGGACCTCATGTATAAACGGTGCGTACGCACAAAAATGTTGTATACACCCATTTCCATGCTCAAATCATGATGTATAAAGCCTAAAATTGGCATAAAGCCATGCACATTTTCACGGTAGATCAAACCCTGGCATACGCAAGTTCTCCCTTCAGTTTTGCAAACTGGCGGCACCCAGTGTGGTTTCCCTTTCTTTTTTAGATCCACATCCCTGATGCGGCTTTATCATATACACGAAAATTAACTGCATATTGTTTACTAGTTTAAGGCATCTGATTGTAATTAACCTGTAACAATATAATGATTCATGGAATGACCAAACTATTCCAAATACCATAGCTGCTGTAGCATTGTTACTCTAACTGCAATTTCTTCTTTTTCTTTCAGCTGCTCCCATTAGGGGTTGCCATAGCGGATCATCTTTTTCCATATTACTTTCACTGCACCACTTTATATCACTGTAGGTGAGTGTGGAATCACAGCTCTACAGCAGCTGATCAGAAAGAGAATTATCGGCATACAGCATCAAGCACATGTTGCCTCAGCCATTCTGTCTATTGAACTGCTCTCATATGGCAAACGCTTCAGAGCCTTTCCTGTACTGTCCTCGCGGTTCAGAAACAGTTTTATCCCAAGAACTATAAATGCAATTAATCAGTCCATCAAGTGCTCCTTGCAGAACTGTTTGTACTTATAAGTACAATTGCCTCATTGTAAACGTGCAATACAGTTATAATATTGCACAGCCTGCATGACTTTATAAAGCGCATATTTACATATGATGACGATATCATTTTTAAATGTTTATTACATTATACAGATAAAATGTTAACATCATTTAAATAATCTATATTGTTAATAATTAACACTAGAATTACCAGAGCCTACGAAAAAACTCGTAAATCCGTCCCATCTTAAATCGCTTCTTAAAATCATTCACAGCTCTCCACCAGCGTCTTTTGTCATCTAAATATGCTGATAAAAATCAGGCTGCAAGCAGCTGCCTATTTCATCCCCCCACAGACTTAGAACGTGCACAAACTTCTCCCAGCTCATGCTTTGATTGATTTTCTGGGAGTGAAGTGGAGTTTTAGAATGGAAATAATAGATCGTTGTTGGGAACACACGCATTTCATGTCTGTTCCATTTCTACAGTAATCTGTGTAAACACATTGTTAAAACAGAAACATTTTTTATATTCTACTAGTAGATGACAAAATGTAGGCATAAACTATATAATGTATGAAGCCTGAAGTATCCAAGAAATACTTTCACAAAAGGTACAAATCTAATACAACAATTGAGCTTTTATTCAAAAATATAACTGCAGAAACAAAAAGCCGCCTTAACATGTGACATTGACACCTGTTGATTATGACTGCCTCTGTGGTGCAATAAAATCAGCTGCTGCCTGTGAATCAAAAGGTCACGAGTTTGAACCTGCACCACTCCATTTTGAGAAGTAAACTGCTCTTAGTCTTCCTATTTTAGAATAAACACATACATTTGATTTCAGTCTGTAACGCTTGTCAATGTGGCTGAGATAATAAAACTGACTAAAAAGAAAAAAAAACAAAGGTAACCTTTACAAGTATCATAAATTACACCGGCTGTTACAGACTGAAATCAAATGTATGTTTTTATTTTAAAATAGTAAGACTGAGAGCAGTTTACTTCTCAAAACAGAGTGGTGCAGGATCGAACTCGCAACCTTTTAATTCCCAGTCGGCAGCTGATTCTATTGCACCACAGAGGCAGTCATAATAAATGGCTGTCAATGTTGCATGTTAAGACGGCTTTTTGTTTCTGCAGTTATATTTTTAAATAAAAGCGCAATTGTTGTGTTAGATTTGTACCTTTTGTGAAAGTATTTCTGTGATACTTCAGGCTTCATACATTATATAGTTTATGCCTACATTTTGTCATCTACTAGTAGAATATAAAAAACGTTTCTTTTTTAACAATGTGTTTACACAGATTACTGTAGAAATGAAACAGACATGAAATGCGTGTGTTCCAAACAACGATCTATTATTTCCACTCTAAAACTCCACTGCCAGAAAATCAATCAAGGCATGAGCTGGGAGAAGTTTGTGCACGTTCTAAGTCGGTGGGGAGATGGAATAGCTGGCTGCTTGCAGCCTGATTTTTATCAGCACATTTAGATGACAAAAGACACTGATGGAGAGCTGTAAACGTTTTTAAGAAGCAATTTAAGGTGGGACGGATTTACGAGTTTTTTCGTGGGCTCTGGTAATTCTAGTGTTAAACATGTGAGGACAAGGTGTCGCAGCGCCCCTTTCAGGGATTGTTCCTGCCTCGCACTGTATTCTTGCCATGGCTGGCGCGACACTGGAAGGATTGAGAGATAGAATAATTAAATATGTACCACAAAGATATTTAAATGTTCCTTATATGTTTTGAAGAATCGGAGTTCTAAGCTTACAGATGGCTTAACGTCTATTACAGAGCTGATTGTGTGGCGATTGGGTACTTGGAGAAAGAAACTGAAGGACTGGAATTGGGGGTTAGTACGTTTGAAAGAGACAGTACTGCTGCAATAAATTATTTCATCGAAGGTCGTGCATGGCGCAGCAAGCATCTTGCGTGAGGAAGGAACAATCTCTGGATGGGGCGCCAGTTCGTCACTATTACTGTGCCATCATGTTCCCATGTTTATAAGCTTTAATTGATATGATATGAATTACTGAAATGATATCAAGTATACATCTCAGAATTTAAATTATTCAGAGAACTGTAATATCACAAATGTAATGGATTCTGTGTCCTGTCGGAGGAAGAGAAAGCCCATTTAAGAAGCACGTAGTGATTCACACACATAGAGCACATAGAAGAACACATACAAAACAAAGCATTTAATGTGCTACTTTAGTTACGATGGTATTTGAGAAGCTAGTAAATTAAACGATTTTAAGATGAAGTTTATGATGTTCTACTATATTGTCAAAATGAACTATGTGATTAAAGTGGAAATTTCAAGATTAAAGTTGACATTTCAAGCTTTTTTCCCATTGTGTCCCTATTTTTTTTTTCTTTTCTCTGGACCCAAATAAGCTTTCATATGACACTCAAATGGTGCGCTATGACTCGCCTTTTCATGGCAACTTTGATATGTGACAACTTCTTTTTTATTTCGGGCACTGTGTGACTTTTTGAACTTGAGCTTTCGAATTTCTCCGACACTCTATGTCACTTGATCAACTTCCTTTTGTTGTTTATACAACTGTTTAAAACAACAAATAGTACATTTTTCCTTGCCTTCACTTGGATTTCGCTTAAATTCTTCTATTTTTCCCCATGCTTTTGCCATTGCCTTTTCACAGAACACTAAGCTTAAGGGCTATTTATATTGATTGCATATTCACAGAGGCATAATTCAGGGAGGAGTTGGGGAGTGGCAGAAGGCGTGTGCACATGCTTTACTTTTCACGCTGACCGGGATTTATGTAGCGGAAGAATGTGGAAGTTGGCATTTGCACAGATTTATGCATCTGGACTTTTTGTGAATATGAACATTTCCGCTTTTGTCCGAATGCCATGTTTTAGTTTGAATTCTACACATGGCATTATGCATGAGGCCAAATAAGGCCCTGGAAATGTCGATGCGCCCCTGGTGGTGGCCACAGGCTCCAACAGGGTTGAGCTCCCATGTTCATGACCCATGGCACCACTGGAAACCAAGGGGGCTGCCCTCTGTTGGCCCAGGGGAGAAACTGTCCTGAAAATACTCTTTCCCCTGGTTCCTCCTCACTCAGGGTGTCTTACTCAATTGGAAGAATCCAAACCCACCATCCTAAATTTAGTGGGAAAATGAACTCTTATTTTACTTAAAAATTAAAAAGTAATTTTTTTTCTGTGTAAGGAATAGTCCAAAAGTTTTTTTAGGATTTCTCAGGAATTTGTTAATATTGTATTAAAACCAAGAAGAATATTGTATTAAAACTCTGTTAGGCTTATATATATATATTTATAAATCTAAAATCAATTCACAATTAACACTAGAATTACCAAAGCCTATGCAAAAACTCATACTTTCCGGCCCACCTTAAATCCCTTCACATGTCTCTATCAGCGTCTTTTGTCTTCTAAATGTGTCGATCAACACAAGCAGCCTACTATACCCCCACCCCCACCGCCGCAGAAAGGTCAAGAAGTTCTCCCAGTTAAAGCCTTGATTATCTTGGAGTGAAGTGCTGGAGTTTTAGAGTTAAATAAACACTTTCACAAAAAGTACAAGTATAACACAACACCAGTAAGAATTGCTGACTTGTAATCAAGAGGCTGCGGGTTCAATCCTGGGTTCTTTGTGAATTTACCATTTTGACTAGTGAGCTGCTCTTATTGTTAATATTATACAATAAAAACCTACATTTGGTTTGAGGCTGTAACACCCGGTGTAAATTTTGGCTACTTGCAAAAGTTAGAGTTTTTTTTTATTATTCAGTTTTATTCTGTCAGGTACATTCATGTGGTACAATGAACTTGCCTCTCACTCTCTGATTAGATGCTGTTTATCTCCATTCTTTTCACTAGAGCAGCGATGACCACAGTTGGTGCTGTGATTGACACCTGCTCAGAACTATTTGTTATACCGGCAATCAAAGATATGATACCCCGTGACCGCTATCAGTTAAACACTGAAAACTGAGGGGATCATGAAAACCATGGCATTGAGTAGGTACCCGACAAGCTTTTACTAAAATAGATTGATGTTGCAACAAGTAAACATATGACCCTCCATCTTCTTTTTTACATTTTCTAAAGGCAAATGCCTTTATTTAATTAGTTGATGGCACATTAAATCAAAGAAGGTGATAGGACAGCCAAGGACTTTAAAGCCAAGAACATCTAAAGGAAGTCATGGTTGGTCTGACTGATTTAGGAAGATTGGAATTTTATTTAACCTCAAGTTAGCAGAAGAAGCACTATCTGCCACTATTTCACGGATGGTGGCTACAACTAGTAAGGGAATTTTCAGTATGATGAGACTTCTAAAGTTGAAAATTATTACTGTTGCTTGGTGAGAACACTGGGGTCCATAGCTTTACTGTTGTAGCTATTACAGTGGACAGAGAATTTTGTGCAATCAGACAAATCATTACTAAGAGACCAGAAAAGATCAGTAAACATTTTCTTTGGGTTACTCTTTAATAGCCAAACAGCATCATAGTGACCAGACATATAATGTGAGGGCATTAACAAAATAAAAAAATAAATTAATCCTTTCTGACAATACTATTTTGAGAATCCAAGAGACCTAATAATAAAAGGGGTTCTTCGGGTACATTCAGAAGTGAAAAAAAGAATCTTGCAAACAAAGCTCTTCTAATGTTATTTAGACAATAGCTCTTGAGCATCAAAACAATATTCAGGTAATGTTTTTGCCCCTAAACACAACATCTTTACTACAGTTGATGGACCAAAGGATCACTAAAACATATAATTTATGTTATTTGCAGCTGGAGATGTAGTATGTTAGTGAAAGCTTGGATAACGTGAAACAAAAGAATTATTAATGCAATACAATATAAAAATTATTGAAAAATATTGCAGCTGCTTGAACAAAATGAAAGTAAATGCTAGAAATTCATTTAACTATAATATAACTGTCCATTTATTTGTATAATTTTCAAAACTATCCAAGCTATGATCTGGGATGACATTGTAAAGCAGGGCATGATGAGGTTGATGCCTTAGATCGGAGTAGACAATATCAGTCCTGGATGGCCACACTGACTGAAGGTTTTTGTTCCAGCCCTGTTTTGTAATGAGAAGTCTGTTATTGCTGATGAAGCACTTACTGCTCAAGTGACATTTTGATGTTTCCTTTTAGTAGTCTTGTTAAAGTTCCCCACCCTTTATGGTGAATTTCATTCTCAAACAGCTGCATTCAGTGTTTTAATGGCTCCTTATTACCAACAAGATGCAAACGACAAAGGAGCCAGCAGTTCTCCATCTAATCTGTTCCCATTTACACCTGTGTGGATTCATCATGCACTCTCTGGTTTAATAAAACACTTAAGAGAAAAATGTGACAAGCTGAAAATTATCCATTTTAGGCTTCAAATCATTTAGATGTTATCCATGGAAAGGAAAATATCTACGATATAAAAACCTAACATTGCAGTCCACCACGCCATAAAATTAAATATGGCCTGAGATTAATAATAATAATAATACATTTTATTTATATAGTGCCTTTTCCATGCTCAAGGCAATTACAGAATATAAGAAAGGATGGCAGGGCATACAGTATATAGCATTGTACAAACCAACAAAAATAAAGAAAGAAGATTAAGACAGTAAATTCAGAGAAAGCCTAACAGAGAACATAATTGATGGTCTAGTACACACACACAGGTTACATGAGCATCTTGACAGAGAGGTGAACTGAGAGAAGGGTAATAAAGTCAAGTAGAACTAAAAGCCTTTCTGAACAGATGAGTTTTGAGTTGTTTTTTAAACGAATTCATGGAGTCAGCTGACCTGATTAATTTTGGTAGGTCCTTCCAGAGTCTGACCGCTATACAGCTGAAGGCCCTGTCACCCATGGAGTGTAGATTAGTGTGGGGTACAACAAGATTGCCAGAATCAGAGGACCTTAGTGAGCGAGCGGGCACATAGTGATGGATAAGGTCACTGATTTACGTAGTTTGGCGCAAGCTTATTTAAGGCTTTGTAAGTTATTAGTAGAATTTTATATTCGATTCTGTAAGATACAGGGAGCCAGTGAAGACGAAGCAGGATGGGTGTGATGTGCTCGCTGCTGCTGGTTCGAGTAAGGACTATTGCAGCTGAGTTTTGAATAAGCTGGATCTGTGATATAAGATTAGAAGGGGCACCTGCCAGTAGGGAATTACAATAATCAATGCGGGATGTGATAAAAGCATGGACAAGTTTCTCAGTGTTAGAAAAGGAGAGGAAGGAGCGAACACGGGATATGTTACATAGGTGAAAGTAAGAAAGTTTCTTAATGAGATTTACGAGGGCGGAATAAGAGTGGGAGGAATCAAAAATGACACCAAGATTCTTTGCAGTAGAGGCAGGTCTGATGAGATCACCGCCAAGATGGACTGGGAAGGAGCTTATTTTATTAAGCATTTTAGTCCCAATTTGCAGGAGTTCAGTTTTGTTGCAATTTAATTTTAAAGAGTTCTGCTCCATCCAGGTTTTAACTTCACTAAGGCAGGTTGTGAGCTGAGAAAGCTCTGATGAAGTTCCACTTCTAACATTGAAGTAGAGTTGAGTATCATTTGCATAAAAATGATAGCTCAGTCATAGCTACGAATAATATGGCCAAGGGGAAGCATATAAATACAGAAGAGAAGAGGGCCGAGGACAAAGCCCTGAGGAACTCCTTGTGTGACTGTCACCGAGCTGGATCTGCTGTTGCTAAGTCTAACAAACTCTTGCCTATCAGTCAGATAGGACTTGAACCACTGGAGGGCAGTGCCAGAGATACCCAGCATGTTCTCCATTCTGGACAGTAGAGTGCCATGTCTGACAGTGTCAAATGCTGCATTGAGGTCTAACAGAATTAATATGCTGGTTTGTCCAGAGTCTGCTGCCATAAGCAAATCATTGTTTACCCGTAGCAGAGCAGTTTCACAGCTGTGCCGTGCCCTGAAACCAGCCTGAAAGGGTTCCATCAAGTTATTAGAAGTTAAGTAATTGGTGAGTTGGGAGGCTACAACAATTCTGGATGTGCACGGTGAGGCCAGTCTTAAGTGGCATTTTCTCAAGGCATTGGCCAGCTGCTTTCATAGATCGCAATTCTGAATTATACCTAGAAGCTGAACATTTAAAGGAAACCTCCTTATGTTTTAAAGGAGCTGTTTTATCTAATGCTGAATGAAGGGCTGAGTTATAGTGGTCAACAAGACTATACAGTGTTGACGGAATAGGTGCAGACAGTAAAAGATCAGAAATGGATCCAGAAAGGATAGAGGGACAGATATTTTTAAGGTTTCTGTAAGAAATTTGTTGTTTACAGGTAAGAGGAGGGAAAGGCAGTGAGACAGTGGAAAATACTGCTTTATGGTCAGAGAGTCCCAAATCATTGCTGTAAATGTTTACAATAGAAGCCCAGAAGTGCAGATCAGATCCAATATATGACCACCAGAGTGGGTGGAAAAATCAACATGTTGTGTCAAGTCAAAACAGTCCAGTAAGGATAGGAAGTCATTTCTCAGTGTAGTAGTGTCAATATGAATGTTGAAATCACCGAGAAGGATAATTCTGTGAGAATAAGAGCTTAGGTGGGTTAAAAATTCAATCAGTTTAGATAAGAAGGATGCATTGTATTTTGGGAGACAATAAAGAACAATGAGTGAGACAGGACCTGATTCCGTTATTAGTTTAAGAGCCAGGCACTCGAAAGACAGTGGACAGTCAATTGGGATTCGTTTGATGTTTAAGTCTGCTCTGATAATTACCGCTAGCCCACCTCCTTGTCTAGAGCTGCAAGGTTCTGTATGGAAAGTGAAACCAGGTGGAGTCGCCTCCGTGAGAGACGTCAATTCGTTTGGTTTTTGCCAAGTCTCCGTTAAACACAGTATATCAAGTTTGGTGTCAGTGATGAGTTCTGACAGCTCCAATGCTTTGCCATTAAGAGATCTCGAGTTAAACAGTGCCATATTAGTTAATGATGCTTCTTTTTGCACAGAGCCGTGATCAGGGTTTATTTCCACATAATGTAAATTTGACACACTGACACTTCTATTTCCAGGGCCATGAGAAGGATGGCTTATTCCTGAGCAAATGCTGCCGGTTGTCTTTTCATTCACAGCCCGGCAGTAGCGGCGAACTGACCTGCAATGTATATATTTCGGGCGCTGCAAAATATCGGCGTCTTTTAGGATGTTCCAGTCAGACCATTTACTCTGGACAAAGTGTTTAATAAGAAGGAGTTTGTCATGAAAGTATTTTAACATGATACTGGGCAATACTTATCTGAAAAGCAGTGGAGAAGCAGTGGAACCAGTAGGATAGGCGGGTGTGGTAGAGTAGATGAGATGAGCGGAGATAGCAAGCAGCAGAAAGCATAGCAGGAGGAGGTAGCAGGATTTGGAGGTTCCAATACACAGCCACAAACAGTAATGCTTGGTAATTTCAGGCATGATCACCCCGGAGCAACCAGCCAGGTTAGTATGAACATCAGATCAGTTCCCAGTCATAGAGTACTGTAAGATAAAACAAGAGCAGATCAGCATAGCGAATATGAGATTGGCAAGGATTGGCATATATTTCAGTTTCACTCTGAAAAACTGACAAATGATAAGGTAATTCAGCAGGAAGAAAATGTTTAAAGAAGGATACAAAGCAAATAAAGAAAGGGAAACTTTTTTCAGGATAAACCAGTAATATTTTTAGGATGAAAACTTTGTTCTTCATTATTGAAATTGCCTGTGCTGTGTAGGAAAATAATGACAACATTGAAAAAGCGTGAAATACAAAACTAGAATTAATCTATTGAATGCTACAGACATGTATATGAGAAAAGGCATAAAAAGTTAAGCAAATGTCTTTTTTTCATTTATCTACTACTACTACTGCTGCTGTTTCTGTCACTTGTGCAGCTTTTACAGATGGAGCCACATCAAATGTGCAGTGTACCATTAAACCACACTATTTCATGGGCAAGCTAGTGCATTACACATTTGGCTAGCCAAAATGACCAAATGAGGATGTTTATAATGTATCAGCCTTTAATGACATTATTACTTCATCTAATCTCATTACTGTTGTGATGCATGAGTTGTCTTGCACCCAAAAAAGGAGGCTGGGTCTCAACACTTTAGCAAAACCAGCTTTATTCAACTTGAAACAGGGACAATACGGTTATTATATTATATAGACACAGCAAACCAGCAGGGCTGGGACCAGTACAGTGGCCAAAGTTACACCGTTCCCTATAATGTTCCTTGTATCACCCATCGGCGACAGGTGCTTATAGCGCGATCTCGATCTCTCGTAGTTGTTTCCGCAGTGCTATGCTGCTGTGCTGTGAACTTGTGGTTGCCTCAGCAATAGATAAGCAACCCTCCATGGACACGGCAATAGTGCATCATGTGTCGTCCTGTTGGGGGTTCCCAAAAGAGTTTTAAATCTACTTAGTATGGAATTTTACAACTACTCCGTCACATGCTGTTGTTAATTTGGAAAAGTTCTGACATGCTTGTTTTGACTACATTAAAGGATACGTTCAGTGTTTTTCAAGTAAAAGTTATTTCTTAATCAATTATGGTGTATATTAATTTGCCACATACATTTGTGTTCTAAAATGAAGTTTTTTAAATAAATCTTGAAAATTCTTTGGTAAGTTTTAAGAGTTTTTTATTCAGCAATGGATCTGTGTATTCATTAGTCCAATTGTAAGCTTCAAAAACAGAAAAATATTTCCACTTTTTGATTTAAGAAGTTATGCATTCAGCATCAGAGACATCTTTGTGATAACAAAAGAAAACTAGAAATAATTATTTTATCATGGATTCTTGGATCTCTTAACTTAAGGTAAGGCCCTGTTCTCTTTTCTGCACACAGACAACCATGGGTGGGTTATGACAGCCTCAAGCTACTGTATATGCATTCTGCTTATTATTCTACATTTGCTTCTGCAATTCTATTTTTTAACAGTTATATTCTACCATGGCTTGTAATAATAGAGGGATATGTGCTCATATTATACTGTATATTTTTCCTAAATGGAAATCCTAAATATTTTTCTTACCCAGTACTAGTATAAAGACAGTAAAAGTTCCTACAAAAAAAGAAACAAAAATGTTTCCAAAACAACCACTTGTGGTGTTTTAGCCACTTAGATACACAATTTCATGTTAATATTAAGATTAAGTAATGTTAAATCAGCACTATTATTTTACAATAACAGCAAACTCTGTACAGTACATTCATGGAAAAGGATAAAACATGATAGAGTACAATTTTAAAAACTACAGAATATATCCTTTGTATTTCAGAGCAATCTTGTTAAACTATTACTCAATGTACTGTAAATCATCAAGTTAAAGATTCTGAGGCATAAAAATGTAAGAAAAGGACGGAATTTGGTTGTATGCATCATCACAGAGTACTTACAGTATCTATCATGCTAACACCATGTACAGTTAATAGAGTATATGTATTTTATGGGTTTATCTTTCAACAGTTACATTATGTACTTTATGTATTTATATTGTAATGAATGTTTGAATGTCTGGAAAGGCATAGTTAAGTAAAAGTTTTTATTATTATTATGTTTTTTATTTGCTAGTATCAAAGTATACTTTTAATTTTCTCTATGCCACCACCACCTGATCAAAGTCCTCTGCACTCACCTGTGATGTCTGAATGAAACTGGATACCCCAACTTGTCACAATACCCACTGCATTGATTGCTCTAAGAGGAAGCCTTAAAACAAAATAAAAATTAGGCAAAATGCCCAGCGATGGCTGGGCGATCATTTGGAGTGGAACCCTAAAGATTTCATTTTTTTCTCCAGCTTAACTGGAGTGTTTTCTTTTTTATTTTTTTCTGCCCAACCTGGCCATCTGACTTTATCATTGGGCTCTCATTCAGAAACTTAATAAAAAACACACTTCTATATTTAAGGACTCCACTTCTCTTAATTATACATTTTTCTTATGCAGGTGTGCATTATTTATTTATTTTTGTATACTGTTTATTCATTATTATTCTTATCTACATTTTTTTGTTGCAAGTTACTGCTTCCTTGAACTGTTGTAAAGCACTTTAAGCAACAATATCCCTTGTATGAAAATGTGTTATAAACATAAATGTTGTTGTTGTATGTGGATGTAAGCCTGAAAACCACACATCATGCTCACACACTGCAGAATAATGATCATTTGAAATCCATAAAAAATATAAGTGTACAATTTGAAGACTACAATAAATAATTGTTGCTGAGCCTTGACCAGAAGTTTTTTTCAAATCAAATTAAGTTTTAATTGTCACATTCAAATTAGACATACAGTACTATAGTGTGGTCCAGATCTAATTATGAAATTTTCATTACGCTATATCTTATTAAGTTTATTACATAGAACATCACCTGAAAAATCCTGGACCATCGAGAAGTGTGCGAACTGACGACATGAAGAATTGTCTTCGTGCCGAACCGGAATCGTCCCCGCATAAATCAAGGTCATCTACTGTATTTGATCTGGATCTGCATAATTAGATCTGGACCACCCTGTACATGTAGTGAAATGCTTACCTGGTCAGCTCCAATGACCGTGCCTTTCTGTTGCAATTCAAGTTCTCAATGTGCCATTTTAACCTTTCACGGCTTCACCTTCTGGTTTCTTAATTTAGTGCAGTCACATTGCTGAAAATTTTTGGAACAGAATAATCTCATGTAGACTACTGCGGGCAGCGCAACACAAAACAATGTAGGATGTTTTGCCTGTTTTGAACATCTGCAGCTTCTGAGTTTAGCCTTTGTCCTCCTCCCAATCCAGAATTGATGACATTTGAAAAAAAACTTGGTATTTCTCACCTTTGTCTTTTCCTTTTTTTCGTCTTTCTGCTGCTGCTGTCAAGTTGCGTGTCCTGCTTGTTGCACTGCACGTCGATCATTTAAAAGCCTATACAGCAGCTGTCCTTGTCTCACTGCCTTTTCTCGCAGGACATCAAAGTGTCATTCCAAGAAGATCACGTCTCGACCCAAGATTTTTTTTATTATAATATAGATATATAAATACAGTGTTGCCTTGGTTTGCGAATATAATTCGTTACGGTAATGTGCTTGTAATCCAAAGCACTCATATATCAAATCAAATTTCCCCATAAGAAATAATGGAAACTCAGATGATTCATTTTATAACCCAAAAATATTCGTATAAAAATGATTAATACAAAATGTAAAGTAAAAATACATAAAACAAATTAACCTACACTTTAGCTTTGAAAAGAATCGTGGCTGGTGTGAGGGAGACGAGAGTGAGAAGAGGAGAAGGAGGAAAAGGAGGGTTATTGTGTAGGACGACTTTCACTATAACTAACGGAGTCACTGCTATCTGTTGGTTCACGGGAATCTTTTTATTTTTTTGCAACTTTAACAAGGAACCTATCCAATGACAGCTGCTTTTGCCTGAAGAGTCACTACACTTAGATACAAAATAAAAAAAAAGCTTTATGCACTGTAAGGTTTCTAAACTCCTTTGAAATTCCCCCAACGGGATGACACGAAGAAGAGCATACCGAAGCATCCGCAGGCTCCCAGCGCTGTAGCAGTTCGGCACAAAACGAAAGAGTGCCTGCCATCGATGGGTGATGCAAGGAACATTATAAATGCAAGGGCACAGTATTACTTGGCCATTAACCTGGCCCTGACCCTGCCTTGATTGCTGTGTCTGTGTATAGGAGAGTGGCAGATCCGGCTAAAATAAATAACCGTGCTGTTCCTGTTTCAAGCTGAATAAAAACTGGTTTTGCTAAAGTACTGAGACTCAACCTCGTGTTTTGGGGTGCAAGACAGTGACTCACACATTACAGCACACACACGTGGTCACAGTGCTATAGTAAACAGTATATGCATGTATGAATGTTGACTATACGAGTGAGGCACGTCGACTGAGACCGAGCATGGGAGACGATTACCCACAATCCCGCAGCGAGAGAAAAAGAGAGAAGAACCATTGTCTCAGTTGTGAAAGAGTTATGCTCGGCAGACAAAGTGTATACTGTACATACTACTCTTATTGCAAGACCTCACTCGTTTATCAAGTTAAAATTGATTAAAAATTTTAGCTCACCTTGCAAAACACTCACAGACAAAGTTACTCACAATCCAAGGTTTTACTGTATATATATATATATATATATATATATATATATATATATATATATATAGCCTCGCAGTTAGGAGACCGGGTTCGCTTCCGGGTCCTCCCTGCGTGGAGTTTGCATGTTCTCCCGTGTTTGCGTGGGTTTCCTCCGGCGCCCGGTTTCCTCCCACAGTCCAAAGACATGCAGGTTAGGTGGATTGGCGATTCTAAATTGGCCCTAGTGTGTGCTTGGTGTGTGGGTGTGTTTGTGTGTGTCCTGCGGTGGGTTGGCACCCTGCCCAGGATTGGTTCCTGCCTTGTGCCCTGTGTTGGCTGGGATTGGCTCCGGCAGACCCCGTGACCCTGTATTCGGATTCAGCGGGTTAGAAAATGGATGGATGGATATATATATATATATATATAAACTGCTCAAAAAAATTAAAGGAACACTTTGAAAACACATCAGATCTCAATGGGAAAAAGAAATCCTCCTGGATATCTATACTGATATAGACTGGGTAATGTGTTAGGAACGAAAGGATGGCACATCGTTTGATGGAAATGAAAATGATCAACCTACAGAGCCCTGAATTCAAAGATGCCCCAAAAATCAGAGTGAAAAAATTATGTGGCAGGCTAGTCCATTTTGCCAAAATTTAATTGCAGCAACTCAAAATTGTACGCAGCACTTTGTATGGCCCCTGTGTTCTTGTATACATGCCTGACAACATTGGTGCATGCTTCTAATGAGATGACAGATGGTGTTGTGGGGGATCTCCTCCCAGATCTGGACCAGGGCATCACTGAGCTCCTGGACAGTCTGAGGTGCAACCTGGTGGCATTGGATGGACCAAAACATAATGTCCCAGAGGTGTTCTATTGGATTTAGGTCAGGAAAGTGTGGTGGCCAGTCAATGGTATCAATTCCTTCATCCTCCAGGAACTGCCTGCATACTCTCACCACATGAGGCCAGGAATTGTCGTGCACCAGAAGCCACTGTACCAGCATAGGGTCTGACAATGGGTCCAAGGATTTCATCCTGATACCTAATGGCAGCCAAAGTGCCTTTGTCAAGCCTGTAGCGGTCTGTGTGACCCTCCATGGATATGCCTCCCCAGACAATCATTAACCCACCACCAAACTGCTCATGCTGAATGATGTTACAGGCAGCATAATGTTCTCCATGGCCTTCCCAGACCCTTTCACTTCTGTCACGTACTCAGGGTGAACCTGCTCTCATCTGTAAAAAGCACAGGGCACCAGTGGTGCATCGGCCAATTCTGGTATTCTATGGCGAATGCCAATCGAGCTGCATGCTGCTGGGCAGTGAGCTCAGGGCCCATTAGAGGACATGATGCCCTTGGGTCACCCTCATGGAGTCTTTCTGGTTGTTTGGTCAGAGACATTCACACCAGTGGCCTGCTGGAGGTCATTTTGTAGGGCTTTGGCAGTGCTCATCGTGTTCCTCCTTGCCCAAAGGAGCAGATACTGGTCCTGCTGATGGGTTATGGACCTTCAATGGCCCTCTCCAGCTCTCCTAGAGTAACTGCTTGTCTCCTAGAATCTCCTCCATGCCCTTGAGACTGTGCAGGAGACACAGCAAACCTTCTGGCAATGACACGTATTGATGTGCCATCCTGGAGAAGTTGGACTACCTGTGCAACCTCTGTAGGGTCCAGGTATCGCCTCATGCTACCAGTAGTGACACTGACTGTAGCCAAATGCAAAACTAGTGAAGAAACAGTCAGAAAAGATGAGGAGGGAAAAATGTCAGTGGCCTCCACCTGTTAAACCATTCCTGTTTTGGGGGTCATCTCATTGTTGCCCCTCTAGTGCATCTGTTGTTAATTTTATTAACACCACAGCAGCTGAAACTGATTAACAACCCCCTCTGCTACTTAACTGACCAGATTAATATCCCATAAGTTTCATTGACTTTATGCTATACTCTGATTAAAAAGTGTTCCTTTAATTCTTTTGAGCAGTATATATATATATATATATATATAGTGAAGGACAGGAGAATGCTGAAGTGGACGGCAGGCTTTTTTTACACCTGTGGGAGTTGGTGGACCACTTCTTGAAGCAAATACCTAAGAGCAGGGAGTGGTTGTGGACTGCTGTCCAGGTAGGATGCTGAATAGCTGTCTGGAAGTCTACATAGGCTACTCTCCAAAGGGGCTGCCAAGAAGCCACCCTGGTACCATTGCCCAATCAGGATACCAGAGAGCACCTTCAAGGGTTGAAGGAGGTAATATCAAGGACAGGACGTTAAAGGCTGCAGAAGGAGTTCATTGAACCAGTTGTCAGTCCTTCAGGCCTCTCATAGCAGTGGGAGGTTTCACTTGGCCCTGTAAAGGGGCAGCACTGTGCCTCCCAGGGGGTTTTGAGCAACCCATAAGTACTTCTTGGCTTGATGGCCAATGCTTGGGAAGTCTGTCTTTAAATGGGTTAAATCTCTTTACTGAAAGCAGAATAAATGGTAAACTGAAAAGTACATTTTTCAGCAAAGTGTCAAAATTAATATTGATCTGAAATTATTACAAACATTTATGTCTAAATCTGTTTATTTTTTAGTAAAAAAAATAATGAACAATGGCAACAACTGCCCTACAGGACAGATGTTTGGTTTCATTTTGTGAAATGACAGAATCTTTTGTACCTTAACTTGAAATATCTAAGGCAGCGTATGTAGGGTGTGACATCCTAAATTTGCTTTTAAATTCTGTCTATTTATTTCCTAAACAAAAATATAAACTCATTGCTACTAATCTTAAGTAAAAGTGTGCCAATCAGAATTTAGTATTTTTCAGGTTATCTGTTGTTCTCTATAAAACAAGAAGGTTTATCATACTTTTATTGTTTTTTATTTCTTTACTTGGATTGATAGTAAAATCTTAGGTTACAATGACATCCTTAAGAGCCTGTTCCCAAAGCCTTTTAATTTAATTTAAAAATATTCAAACTGTAGCCCCAGCAAGCAGTTTGTGACAAATAATTTTCTTGAAGGAGACAAGATTGCTGCCATGACAACTACAGCTTTCAGACATTTCCCCAAAAGAAAAGTTAGATACATAGAAATCTAAGAAATATTTTGGCACAATAAAATTGTTTTATGCTGTTACAGCAGAGCTCTGAATTTTTAAAAGCCCAAGTGGGAAACTTGGTGATCTGCAGTAAGGCAGCTCATTATTGAATATACTGTATTCACATTTCAGGTCGGTACATAAGTGTAAACAGACAAACATTACTGCTGCTGCCTTCTGCACCTTAATGATTATTTGAAGTTTAGAACTAACTTATTGATTATAATAGAGATGACTGCTGCAGATAAATGTTTGTTAAGCATAAAAGTTTAAATGAAGATGACAAGAACCCTTTGGGGGCACAGGACTAATAATAATGCATGAAAACAAGAAGAGATGTAAGCCCTATACATATCGATGATAGCATCTGGAATGTGGTCAGGCCCAATGAGCATTAACTGAATTAAATTTGATTTTGATAATGGCTAGACAAAAAATTGACTTCATTGTCAATGACAGCATTCACGTCTTTTAGATGTTCAGTGATATTTTTGTTATTTTTATTATAGATATACAAGTATCATATAATATCTATTTTCAATATTATGTTTATAGACTAGGAAGATTTTTTTTAACAGGCAGAAGTATTAAACTTGCACTTTTTTTTAAATTCAAAAGCATTAAAAAGAATATCAGAATAATACAATAGTGGTAGCTTGTTTTATTTTTAATTTCAATGAAAATATGACCTACTGCATATACTGTATATTTATACAAATATTTTGCCAAAGGAAATTTTTGTGGATATCTATGATGTCACAGCTTTTGTGTTATGCAATCCATAAGAGGTTTTCCAAATTTACAGTAAGGGTAAAAGGTAAAAGGATTAATAAGAGCTTTTATTTTAATAACTTAGGTTGACCATCTGTACTTCCAATCTTATTTGAAACCCACTTTGTCTGCTTCGTGGTTGAGGCGACCTTCAGCCTCCTGGCATTAATGGACAAAAAATACAACAGCAGCTTATTTCTTGTATATCCCAAAATCACATAAATAATGCCTGAATGACCTTTAACAGGCTTTGTTTTTTGACAGCCACTCAGCCTTAAATCTCTAAGAAGACAAGAAAAAAACAAATGGAAGAAATCAGGGGAAATGACATTCAAAGAGAGACCCCTTCCACTGGGGTAAAAACAGTACACAAAGCAGAACACAAGTAACGGTCTTTACAGAGCTAAATGGTCATTCTACCATTGCCACATTAGAAGTACAATGCAATAGTACAAAATACTTTGTTCTTGTACAGCACTCCTTACCAAGTGCAGCGTTGCTACAACTGTCAAATCAAAACAGATTATGCCTCTCACTGAATGCAGAACTATCACATATAAGGTTACAGATTTGGTAAAATACATCTAAAGTAGAGTAGAGACTAATTAACAATTTCCATCCTTCAGGATATTTTAGAACCATTGCCAGATTATAGAAAAGGAGTAAGACGGCGGACAAAGTCAGAGTCATGGAGACCTCAGCCAACAAGCCACCTCCTCCCAATTAGCCATTCTACAGCTGAGTCAGTGCCAGACTGGCCAATCTGATGAAAGGACACTTCTACCCTATGATTCCTGTGCTCTTTTATCTAAGATGACTTTTTCATAAACATGTACCACACCCTTCCTTATCACTGTGGATCAAGATACCACACAAAGCAGCAAACTCTTTATGGACTGTCCTTTTCAATGCTAAAAGCAAAAAGTCGACCATGGAGTCAAAAAACGCAGTTTACAGCATTCCATGCAATGCATGCCCAGCTGTATATATGGAACAAACATCAAAAAGACTTGCGGCACATATACAGGAACATCACAATGTCATCAAAAGGAAAGATCCATGGTCTCTGATTTACACACATACAAATTCCAACAGACACACGTTTAACTGGGATACTGTGAAACTAAAATTCAGTGCCAATTCTTAGGGTGCCAGAGAGCTTGATGAAACATGGCTTTCAAATGAAAATGCCATTAAAGACACTTGGACTTGAACCCAGCATATGCAGGCTTAAAAAGAAGAACATCTAAATAATAAAAAAGACTTCTTGACCAACACCTTCAGAACTCTGCTTACTAATCCACCCCTAATCCTCTTACAACCACCCCCCCAATCCCCACTCTTAACCAGCTATATATTGCCTTTGATTCCTGTATGTCTAATATATATGTAAGTGATGTCATCAGGGCCAGGGCCATAACCGGACATCACATCATCAGGACCAGGTGGAATTTACCGCAATTAGTCTGCAGTGGAAAGAAAGAAAGGATCAGTATACTCCACCACCTGTTGGTCTGGTATGGAATTACCTTCATTCAGGCCCTTTAGCTGCCGCCCATGCACACATGTGCTACAAGCCCAACAAGCCATGTGACTTTTGAGTAAGGGACTGATCTTCCAAGTCTATCGCATAATTGTGTGATATATTCTAATATGTTTGTAGAGGGGTGCCTCTTCCTCCTATCCAATATGTCCCAGGGTTGGCGTCCTTATAATAATTCAAAAGGGGAGAAGTCCGTAGAAGCTTGTGGGAGTTCCCGATATGCAAAAAGGACGATAAGGAGAGTTGATCCCAGTTCCTCCCATCCTCGCTGACCACCTTGATTTGTCTGAGAGTTTGATTTATTCTCCCCACTAGACCATTGGTTTGATGATGATACACTGCAGTCTTCAGATGCTTTATTTAAGTAATTTGCCCATTTCCCTGAATGTCTTCAAGATGAAAGGCATCCCTTAGGGATGCCAACTTGTGCAAAGACCCCTACCACTTCCTCTGTGATGGCTTTAGAAGTAGCTGAGCACAAGGGAACAGCTTTGGGATACTGGGCAGCATAATCCACTAGGACTAAAATACAGTATATTTGTGTCCTCTAGCTGAGGGTTCCAGGGATCCTACTAAATCAACCCCAATCCTTTCGAAGGGGACATCAATCAGGGGAATGGGAACAAGAGGAGCACGGCCTCTCCTAGGAATTTGTTGCAACTGACACTCCGGGCAAGACATGCAAAACCGATGAACCACCACATTAATTCCCGGCCAATAAAATCAAAGCTTAATCTGCTCCAAAGTTTTCTCTGTGCCCAAATGGCCTCCTAGGAGGAAGGTCCCTGGAATTAGCAGCATCTTCCATACCTCCCCCTTGTGTTTTGCTACCCAATACAAAAGGTTGTTTTCTAAGACAAAGTGAGTACCTTGTGGCATATGCTGAGGAGTGTGTTGGCCATTGACAAGAACAGCTGCATTCTTTGTGAATTTAAGGGAATCATCATTCCATCGTTCCCTTTTAAAATAAGCCAATATTTCTCTAAACTGATAATTTATCTAGAAGAGATGGTCAGGACAAACCTCGGGGGCGTGGTTTCTTCCCATGTCATCATGGCAACAGCTGATGACGTTTCCACCCGCAATGGTCCAGTAATCGCCATGTTATATTGAGTGGCTGCATCTTCTCTCTCTGCCGGCAGGTTACATGGGCATGGAGGCAGCTTGAGACGTATGGTCTCCATCTATAACTAGGACTAAACTTGACTTAGGAGTGAAAAGTGCTAAATTGTTTTTACTTTTAGACCAGTCCCACCCCAGTATCACCGGGAATGGTGGATTCAGAAGGACTACGGCGGTCATCTTTTTAAGTGATCCTTCACAACTGTTGACACAGGTGGCAGACCTGTACCATTAGGTTTCTCTGTGAATGCAGGTTAGACTGGTCTTAACGCTTAGCCACTGTTGTGCTAGCACATATTGGTGAGCTATAATGGAAATGTTGCTGCCAGAGTCAAATAAGGCCACGGTTTTAAACCCATTTACAATTAACCACTCCTGTATGTGGCATCACCAGGGGATTTGTAAGTGCACAACACCCTCTCTTCCTCCTCCATTTGCATTCCTCCTTGTCCCTGAGTGGGTTGCGCATCCACGAATCCAGGGACTTTGTCACAGGCTCCATTTGTGACAGTGCAGCCAAAATCTTGTGACATGATCCTTCTGGGTTTGACTAAACGACAGTTCTGCCCTCCCAGATTGCAAGGCTGTCTGGGTTATTTCCAGGAACTCTATGAGTTCTTCCATATTTTAGAAGTGTTGTTCTAAGACTGGGTGGGTAAAATGTTCAGGCAGGCTATTTAATAATATGAAGCAGGAAACCTGCTCCACTATTTGTAGGACAGTGTTCTCCTCTGGCCTTAGCCAGTGCCCTATCTTAGCCCACAGGGAGAAGCCTTATTTGGTTGGCCGCTCGGGATCAAACCTCCAGTTTTTTAGTGTCTTCACCTGCTGGTCTGGGGCACTCTCGCCTTTAACCAAGGGTTTATGCCTTGGTGTAGAGGAGGGCACTCTCCTCTGAGAGAGCATCATAAGCCCCTTTTGCATCCCCCATCTAGATCAGCCCAATCCTGTCAGTCCCTAGCATCTAGTTTGCCCGGTTATGTGTACTGGGGACAGGGCCTGCACGTGGTCTTTCAGAACATACGCCCCACTTGGAAACTCAGCCACAGTATTTCCCACCTAGGTCAGGTCCTGCTCCTGGTACTTCTGGGAGTCCATCAGCCTACCAGTTACGTCAGTTGTCAAGATGAAACAAAGAGCTGAAACAAAGATTTGGGACAGCCACCCATATAATTTTTCCTGGGTACAAAATGGTTAATTGGTGTACAGTTGTGCACAGGTTTGAGTCCAAAACAGAATTGACTTGATGAGGCAAAGATGGTGGTTTTAAGAGAGAGTAGAAGAAATGAAGTCATCAGGGCCAGAAATTTTCCTCATTCTGGCCCATGTGCACATGTGTGACAATATATATATATATTGTGAGGTTTCTAAACTCTGTTGGGACCCCTCCCCCAAACAGGATGACATTTCGAAGCGAGATTGCCGTGTCTGTTGGAGGCTGCCTGTCCGTCATTGAGGCAACCGCAGGTTCGCAGCGTTGCAGCATAACACCACGGAAGCAACTCCGAGCTGATCGCAGTCTCACTATAAACACCTGTTGTCGATGGGTGATGCAAGGAATATTATAAATGTAGGGAACAGTATTACTTGGCCACTAACCTGGCTCTGACCCTGCCTATTTGCTTTGTCTCTGTATAGGAGAGTGGTAGATCCCACTACAATAAATAACCATGCTGTTCCTGTTTCAAGTTGAATAAAGCTGATTTTGCTAAAGTACTGAGACTCAGCCTTGTGTTTTGGAGTGCAAGACAGTGACTCATGCATCACATGGTACCAGAAGCGGGGTCTTGCTCCAATGGAACCCCATGAAGCATATCATATCCCATCTGCAGCGGAGCAAAATGACGCTCCTGCGGGCACCCTGGTTTTTGTGTTTCCCAGAGATGTGCTGGTGAAGATAGCTCCCTCAGATGACCAAGAGAGTTTCCTGTTCTGCTATGAGCGCATGGCAGCTACTGTAGCCTCATTTTTAACCAGGGATGCCCTACAGGTCATGCAAAACCTCAGTGTGTTGGACATTTTTTGGGGAAGAATGGATGTGGACTCACGAGACACCCCATGGGGAGTCATTTTTTTGACATAGTTGCTTTGCAGCAAGAGCAGATTGCAAGATTGTCCTCTATTGCGGTGGAACATCAGCAGCACGAGCAGGAGGCACAAAAACGTAATTATGACAAGACGAGTAAATACCGCGAATTTAAGAAGGGGGACTGTGTGCTGGTGTTGATCTTGACCGATCCACATAAATTTCGGGCTGAATTGCAATAATAGAAGAGCGTATGTCCCTAGTGAATTAAGAAGTCAGGATTCCCGGGCAATGGAAACTGGTACAGATTTTTCATGTTAACCTTTTAAATGAGAGGCACAACCACAAATTCCTGGTCATGTCCACTGCAGTACCCTAGAACGAAGTTGCTACTGGGGAGGATTTAACTGACATGCAGAAAGAGGAATTGCTTTCACGGATCGAGGGGAACTCCAATATCTTTTCACCGAGGCCTGGCCATACAGGACGACACACCGAAGCACAACTGTCTTATCTGTGGAGGACCGCTTGTCTGTTGCTGAGGCAACCGCATGTTTACAGCACATCAGCACAGCAGCACAGAGCTGCGGAAACAAGTACAAGCCAATCAAGATCACACCAATGGGTGATGTAAGGAACATTATAAATGCAGTGAACAGTATAATTTGGCCACTGACCTGTCCCCCACCCTGCCCGTTTGCTGTGTCTGTGTATAGGAAAGTGGTAGATCCCACTACAATAAATAACTGTGTTGTTCCTCTTTCAAGTTTAATAAAGCTGGTTTTGCTAAAGTACTGAGAGTCAGCTTCCTGTTTTGGGGTGCAAGACAGGGACTCACGCATCAGAATATATATGTGTGTGTCTGTGTGTGCGTGTGTGTGTGTGAATGTACTGTATATATATATATATATATATATATATATATATATATATATATATATATATATATATATATATATATATATATATATATATATATATATATATATATATATATATATATATATATATATATATATAGTACAATAAATAAATACTCTCAAAATAAAAGCTAAGGAAAGTTAAAGAAGTTAGAGAATGCTATTTTGTTCTATAGATACAAATTCTCATTTTGACATATTGATCACTAACTAATCTTATTTAATATGACAGCAAAAGCATGAAACACAAATAATATTTTAAAATGTAACCTTACATAGAAAACAAGGTGCTGCTACTGCAGATATTCTACAACAGCACAGTACTGTATATTTTCAAGAAAATAATAGTCAATTACTTAGCTAGATTGATGCAATTTAAGATTTTTCACTAAACACATCTCTTTAAGACTTTCTTAACTTCACCTAGGATTATATTATATCTGTGACATTTTCTACAAAGGTCCACCTCTCCATGGCCTCATGTTTTCACTTCAACTAAAACTTACCAACCCTATCTTCACTTAATGGCTTAATGCACAATTGTAGAAACCCAAAAAGAAAAAACATGGTTTAAAACGTTTATGGTTTACCATTTATCAGCCCCTAGATTCTACTGCCCTAGGTCAGCTATGCTCTGAAATGAATAATTGTTTAGGAAACATCCAGGATTACCACAAACTGCCACGAAAGTCTGATGATGAGCCTATCACTGGTGATGAGATACAATCCAAAGTACACCCACAAATTGCTGAAACATATAACAAAATGTGGAGAACTATAAGAAGAAGGTGGTAATAACTTGCTAAATCAAACAGTAAAAAGACAAATAACAGGAAGAAATGCAAAGAATACTAGATTAAATCCAATCAAATTTTTTTTGTCACATTCAAATTATACATCTCTATATACATATAAAATCCACCGTCTGTCTGTCTGACTGTCTGTATGTCTGTCTCTCCGCTTTTCACAACAGAAGTACTTAAAGGATTTAGATCGGGTTTTTTCTATAATTTGCATTAACATTCCGGTTGATTTTGCGACCTCTCTCATCGCGCTAAGTATGATAGTTCGCTTGTGCTACCAGTTTATTTACGCAAATCTGAGAGAGATGCCAAGGAGAGGGGGGAAGGGCCCGCCTTACTCACGCGCCAGCCTCTGTGTGTATATCACATCCACTTAGCTAGCGAACGAGAAAACTTCTTAACGAATTTAGATTGTTTTTTTTTCTAGAATTTGCTTGAATATTCAGGTGGATTTTGCAACTTCTCTCATAGTTCATTTACTGGAGCGATATGTTCTCGCTAATCCTAGACAGAGGCTGCCGAGGGGAGGGGGAAGTGTGACATCAGGAGTGGGGAGTCGGTCTACCTCTGTGTTTTGGAGCGTAACTTGCCTTCGCTTAGCTAGCGATACCTTTTTGTTTATTGATTTTTAAAGTTTGTCCTTTTTCACTATTACGCGGGCAGAGCTTCAGGGAATGGGTAGTACAGTATAATATGCAGAATATGCAGTGAAAGGCTTAGTTGCTCAACTTCTATGATTTTGCCTTGAGATGAATATAGAGGGGCAATAACAATACATAAATTTATAAATTCAAAAATAATTAATAGAATTTTAAATATATAACAAATAATTGCTGCAATGGATGGATTATCTGCTCTTTACATGGCTCTTTAAGGAGGCTCTCTGTCCTTAAAAGGACTGTTTGCCTTTTGTCACACTAGTTGGAAAAAGCAAAAAGCATGTGACTTTGCAGGCTTGCTATTTATATAGGTGCCCCTTCCACTGGTGAAGTAAAGGTAGCACATACATGGGTGACTTATCCCTTGCTGATCTACCTTGTCAGCACTATTCCAAATCTTTTACTACTAATAATAATACAAACATAATAATAATTGTAGCTAAACAGATGACTAAGTGATTTAACAATAGGGCACCATGTATTTCTAGACACTTTCCTTATTTAATATGCAGATGGACTGACTATGGGAAAAACTCCTCTGCAATCTGCTTGAACTGGTCATTAGGCAGCAGTAGCATTTATCTAACTGTAACACAGAAAAGAGATCATTGTTAGGATAGCTGGTGTCAAAGATAATTTTTTCATGCCCTGGTTTAACATCGCTTAGTGTAGATCTCTTGGAGGTGAGTGAATGTACACCCTGTGATGTGTTCTGCTGACCATAGCATACTCTGCAGAGCCTTGTGGCCCTGCTACGTGCTGTTCCCAAACTAGGCGGTGATACTTCCTGTCAGAATACTTTCAATGGTGGATCTAAAGAACTTCTTTGTTATCTAGGAGGGCAGCCTGAAATTCCTGAGGCATCTGAATTGGTACAGGCATTGCCATGTCTTCTTCACCAAGGTGTTGATGTGCTTGGACTAGGTCAGATCATCTGTGATGTGGACACAGAGGTATTAAAAACATCCCACCCTCTTCACCTGAGTGCTGTTAATACCGAGGGGGTAGTAGAGCCTCAGTTGTTTCCTCCCAAAGTGTATAATCAGCCCCTTTGTTAGTCTGACCCCAATGTGACAGACTCTCCACTTCATTCAGGTAAGCCTGTTCATTGTTGTTAGATCTGTTGTTAGTGTGTCAGGCCTACCACAGCTGTGTCATCAGCAAATTTGACAATGATGTTGAAGGAATGTTTACAGTTGTGCAGTCATGTGTGGAGTACAGTAGTGGACTCAGGATTCATCACTGTAAAGCACCTGTATTGATTGTGATGGATGATAAGGTGCGGCCACCCACTCAAACCACCTGGGGTCTGCCTGCCAGGAATTTAAAAATCAAGCTGCACAATAAAGTGCTCAGCTGCAGGTCCCTAAGCTTGGTGGTGAGCTTAGAGGGGTTTATTGTGTTAAATGCAGAGGTATAGTCTAAAAAAAGCTTTTGCACATAGTTTCCTGTCTTGCTGTCCAGGTAGGCCAGTGCTATATGAAGGACCAAAGTGATGACATCCTCAATAGATCTACATGAAGGATATGCAAGCTGTAATGTATTTAGTTCTTTTGACAGAGAAGAGCATATATGATCTTTGACTAGAATCTCGAAGCACTTCATTGCTATAGGCATTAGTGCAACAGGATGATAAAAAATCAGGCAAGATGGAAGTGATTCCTTAGGTACAGGGACAATGGTGGTACAATAGACTAAGTTAAGGAGAGATTAAATATTACTGTGAACACTGGTGTAGGCTTATCCACGCATATCTTTAAAATGCATCTTGGAGTCCAGTCTAGATCTGCTGGCTTCCTGGTGTTCACTTTCTTAAAAGCTCTCCTCACATTGTGCTTCAGCAATGAGTGCTATTTCCTCAATGTGCAGTACTCCCGCTGAAGATGTGTCAGAACTCTGGCTGATGTTAGCGATATTAATGTAAAAGCACACATAGAAATTATTCAGCCCATCTGCCAGAGAAGTGTCAGCACTCACCATGCTGGGAATAGTTGCTTTATAGTCCATTATTGTCCTCAGACCTTGCTATAAACGTTAAGGTTCAGCCTTTTTAATTTTAACCCTTTTTTCCCATATCCTTGCTTAATATATTTCATAGCCATCTATATCTTTTTGAGACTAGCCTTGTTGAAATCTGCAGCCATGTTGAGGTCCAGGTCCAGGTTATCATTCTGGTGGTGGCAACAGAGTGTCTCGTACAATTTAGGCAGGGCAGTGTCCACTTGAGGTGAAATGTATATGGCTGTGGCAATGACCAAATAAACTACCAAGGAAGATAAAATGGTCTGCATTTAATCATCAGGAGCTCCAAATCAGGTGAGTAGTAGCATGATAACACCATTATATTAATGCTGTGGCACCAGTTGTTGTTGACCATCAGACACAAACCTCCACCTTTCAATTTGCTGGTCTCCTCTGTTCTGTCCATATGGCAGAAATGCATGATCCGGTATCATCAGAGTCAAGACAGTTTTTGTGAGGCAAAAGATATTACAGTTCTGAATGTCTCACTGGAATTCTCACAGCTTGTTCTCCACTGAGTGAACATTGGCTAGTAGGACACTGGGCAGCGGTGGTCAATGTGTTCTAATTGTCAACCTGCTATGCACTCCATCGCTTTTCCCTTGATATTTCTTTTGGGTGTGTCTGCTGATGTTGCCGCTGTTTTTACGTCTCATTCAGCCAAGCTGATTTGGTGATTATGGAGTCAGATACCTGGTGAATGTTTATGAGTGTCTGGATAGTATGATAAATGCAGCCCAAAGTTGCGGGTGTAACCAATAGATCAATTTTTACTTTGCTATTGAAGGTATTAGGCATTTAGATAGGTGGTGAATGGTAGTGGGGTGTATTTGAAGTAGGAAGCTTGAGAAATAGTTAAGATATGGTTGAAAAAAAGCAAAACTACTGAAACAGGAAACACTATATTTTTCAACAAAAGTACTCTTAATAAAAGAACTATTGGTACAAAAAGTCTTGAAAAGCAGATTCCCAATGATGGGTTTCTTCCAGGCTTTCAGTATGAAGCAAAGAATAAATTGGCTAGAGTTTTAGGTTCTAGATCATGTAGGGAAAAATGACATGCAAAGCACAGCTGCCTATGCATTGGAAAACAATTTTTAGAAATCTAAAGAAAACAAAACTCAAGACTGAAATCAAATCAGCATTTTTGCTCATACTGTATTCCTCCAGTATGAGGAAAAAGGCTGAACCAGTCATATTGAAGGAGTGATGAATTATGTTACATTTACAAGAAAATTGGATAAATTTTGAGACAAGAAACTTTACAAATGTTTTCATATATGTGGAAAACATTAAAAAAAACATAACAGAAGGGTACATAATGCAAAAAACAGGAAGCTGCCAACTAGGCAGTGCATTAGCTGGCTACATAGATGACATAGGTATAAGGTTTTTGAAAGCAAGTCACAGAATAGGAGAAAATCACGTAAATATGTTTTTTAAAAAGATTTATACAGTAATCCCTCCTCGATTGCGGGGGTTGCGTTCCAGAACCCCCTGCGATAGGTGAAAATCTGTGAAGTAGAAACCATATGTTTGCATGGTTATTTCTATATATTTTAAGCCCTTATAAACTCTCCCACACTGTTTATAAATATTCTCCGCACAGTTATACAGTAAACCCTCTTTTATCACGGTTAATCCGACTCTACCGCGATAAATGAATTTCCACGAAGTAGGATTCTTTATTTATAAATCTAATATTTTCGCAGTTAGAGCATAGAAAACCTGTTTACCTTCTAAATATGTTTTTTAACATTATTAGAGCCCTCTAGACATGAAAGAACACCCTTTAGTAAAAAGTTTAAACTGTGCTCCATGACAAGACAGAGATGACAGTTCTTTCTCACAATTAAAGGAATGCAAACATATCTTCCTCTTCAAAGGAGTGTGCATCAGCAGCAGAGCATGTCAGAGAGAGAGAGAGAGACCAAGAGAGAAAAGCAAACAATCAAAAATCAATACAAGCTTTTGGGCTTTTACGTATGCGAAGCACCACGATAAAGAGGCTGCAAGAAAAAGGGAGCAATGTGAAGGTAGCCTTTCAGCATTTTTGAGAGGAGCGTCCGTATCCTCTAGGCAAACAGCCTCTGTGCAAACACCCCCTCCGTCAGGAGCAGAGAATGTCAGAGAGAGTGAGAGAGACAAAGAAAAGCAAACAATCAAAAATCAATACATGCTGCTAGAGCTTTTAAGTGTGTGTAGCACCGCACGGAAAGCATATATATATCATTGAGGAGTTTTATTTAATACGTAATACGTGCTCTGATTGGGTAGCTTCTCAGCCATCCGCCAATAGCGTCCCTTGTATGAAATCAACTGGGCAAACAAGCTGAGGAAGCATGTACCATAAATTAAAAGACCCATTGTCCTCAGAAATCCGCGAACCAGCGAAAAATCCGTGATATATATTTAGATATGCTTACATTTAAAATCCGATAGAGTGAAACGCGAAAGTCAAAGCGATATAGCGAGGGATTACTGTATATATATATATATATATATATATATGGAAACACTTTTGAGGTCCTTTTGGACCATCAAGCTTTGTTGGCTGTCTGGTGATGCTACTTTTGTGTGACATCAAATGTAAATCCAAGCCTTTTTCTTGTGTAGTGGAATGAGTTGCCTACCTCCGTTCAAAATTCTGACTCCTTAATTGTGTTTACGAAACATTTGAAGACTCTTTCTTTGGTGAATTCCTGTGTAGCTGATATTAGCTGTTAGGTTTTTGTAACCTAGGAATTGTAAGAAGCTTGTATTTTCTTTTGACCTCTTCACTTATGATGATCAATTTTGTAACCTTGTCCTGTAACATGTTTCCAAACAGTCCCCCGACTGATTTTCACTTGATTATGTTGACTTCTTTTGTTAGTTGCTTAGGATGAAAGTGTCTGCTAACCAAAAAAATATAAATGTAATTCTTATTTATTACAGCTCCAAATTCTTTGGAAACAAAAGACTGTTCTTTCTTCAGCTTATTAATACTGTAGAGCATTTCTAAATCATCTTCTTGATCATTTGAGCTACAAAGTTGCATGTTGGTCTGTCATAAATTTCTTCAGCTCAGAGAAAACTGTCATAGCATGGTGAGTTTTCATTGACTGGACTGGACAGATCCTCATGATATATCCTTTCACTGGTCATTTTTGCTGTCCCTATAGGAGGCATGCTTTAGAAGTTAACTATTAAGTTCCTGGCAGGAAAAGAAGGAAAACACAAATGTCCCTTACCAGAAAGGAACATCCATCCAATACCCATCGTCTCGATTCCCACCTGAGATGAGAACCCGGTGGATTGTCAGTTAAGTGTACCAATAGAATAGAAACATTGCTGCGTGCATCGGCCAGCTTGGCACAAAGCAACTACTGTCTTTATTTAACAGGAAATGGATACACAAACTGTTTGGCTTGAAGTAGATAGCTTAACATGATAGGACTGAGCAATCAAAGTGCCACAACCAGCAGGTATTTAAAAATATAAATATTAATAAATGTGCAGGGAGTTGCCTGATTTTCACAGTGACAGGAAGAATCCATATTTCTTGTACGGTATATCTGCCTTATCAGTTGAGTAGGGGAAAAGACATACAGTAGCCATAAGACTTAAGGTACATGTAGTCATGTGGATTTACTAAAAACTGTTTCCAATCATCCTCCTCTCTAAGCAGATTAAATTGCATGTACTGCTGTGGTTCTGGTTAGTGAAAACTGTGGGTTTCCTTACCTAGTTTAGGAAGGGAGCACTTAGGTGTATAGGGTTTTTGTTTTTTATTTGTTTTAGACAAAGCCTAACAATCAAAGCTTGGTATAATTGAGCCATTCTGTTTGCCTACAAAAAAGAAGCCACTGATGACAGAACTGATGAAACGTATAATAAATCCATTAGCCAGGTTTTTTTGAAAATAATTTTGTATGGATTTGGACTCTGAGTCTGACAAGAGGATACTAATGTCCTTCTGGTAACAGAGCTGCAGGCTGTAACTCAACAGAACAGTCATGTAACTTGCGAGGAGATAAAATTAGTGCCTTCTTTTTATCATCATAAGGATTGATTTTCTTTTAAACAGCTCTTTGAAAAGATATAATCAAACAGCTGAAGGCAGAAGTTAAATTAACCGTCAGATTGTTATTAAGGAATCTACACAAGGCATCCAGATATGGGTCCACAGCAAACCCTTGTGACATCTGTTATGATGCAGTATAATAATATAACCAGGCCAAACAAAAACAAGTAAATAAATAAAAGAAAAAAAGTTTAACTGGTGCATAAATGTACATACAACCACAAAACTTCTGAAATGAGATGCAAAGAAAACTTTTAGTTTAGAATTCTATCTTCTACATTACAAAATCTTGCCTGACCGTGAGTTAATGGAGTGTTATTACTGACTATATGGTACACCTTTCTGAAAACATTGACAAAGCAGGAGGAGGAGAAATGGAAATGTATCAAGAGTCTAAATAAATGTATGAAACATTCAATTATTGTGGTTAAAGTTAATAAAGGAGTCCAGCAATTTCTTAAGGGCAAGTTTGTTACTGGACCTAGAATATACATATTTCAAACAAAAGCATATTCCTTAATAAAACATAACATACAGTATGTAGCAAAGGTAATTTAAACATTCATTGAGAAAAGTGACACTGGAAAATGGAAAAACTGAAATAACACTCACTCAAAGCAAATGACTGATTTATTACGCAGCTCACCTGACCAGCATGGCCACATAGTCCATCCATCCCCTTCCACTTATCCGAGGTCGGGTCACGGGGGCAGCAGCTTAAGCAGAGAGGCCCAGACTTCCCTCTCCCCGGCCACTTCTTCCAGCTCTTCCGGGAGAATCCCAAGGCGTTCCCAGGCCAGCCGGGAGACATAGTCCCTCCAGCGTGTCCTGGGTCTTCCCGGGGCCTCCTCCCGGTTGGGCGTGCCGAACACCTCACCAGGGAGGCGTCCAGGAGGCATCCTGATCAGATGCCCGAGCCACCTCATCTGACTCCTCTCGATGCGGAGGAGCAGCGGCTCTACTCTGATGACTGAGCTTCTCACCCTATCTTTAAGGAAAAGCCCAGACACCCTGCGGAGGAAACTCATTTCAGCCGCTTGTATTTGCGATCTCGTTCTTTCGGTCACTACCCATAGCTCATGACCATAGGTGAGGGTAGGAGCGTAGATCGACTGGTAAATTGAGAGCTTTGACATACGGCTCAGCTCCTTTTTCACCACGACAGACCGATGCAGAGCCCGCATCACTGCGGACGCCGCACCGATCCGCCTGTCGATCTCACGCTCCATTCTTCCCTCACTCGTGAACAAGACCCCGAGATACTTGAACTCCTCCACTTGGGGCAGGATCTCTCCCCCAACCCTGAGAGAGCACTCCACCCTTTTCCGGCTGAGGACCATGCTCTCGGATTTGGAGGTGCTGATTCTCATCCCAGCCGCTTCACACTCAGCTGCAAACCGATCCAGAGAGAGCTGAAGATCACGGCCTGATGAAGCAAACAGGACAACATCATCTGCAAAAAGCAGTGACCCAATCCTGAGTCCACCAAACCGGACCCCTTCAACACCCTGGCTGCGCCTAGAAATTCTGTCCATAAAAGTTATGAACAGAATCGGTGACAAAGGGCAGCCCTGGCGGAGTCCAACTCTCACTGGAAACGGGTTCGACTTACTGCCGGCAATGCGGACCAAGCTCTGACACCGGTTGTACAGAGACCAAACAGCTCTTATCAGGGGGTCCGGTACCCCATACTCCCGAGCACCCCCACAGGATTCCCGAGGGACACGGTCGAATGCCTTTTCCAAGTCCACAAAACACATGTAGACCGGTCGGGCAAACTCCCATGCACCCTCCAGGACTCTGCTAAGGGTGAAGAGCTGGTCCACTGTTCCGCGACCAGGACGGAAACCACACTGTTCCTCCTGAATCCGAGGTTCGACTATCTGACGGACCCTCCTCTCCAGAACCCCCGAATAGACTTTTCCAGGGAGGCTGAGGAGTGTGATCCCTCTATAGTTGGAACACACCCTCCGGTCCCCCTTTTTTGGCCACATAGTCTCAACTTTGAAAAGAACAAAAAAAAGTAAGAAAAACAAAAGTAAACAATTCTATCTGCAAATGAGATGTTTCAAGTTTGCAGCAGCATTTTACACAAATGTCTATATGTTCCAGTTGGTTCTGCAAGAACCTGCAGGTTCTTGATGTTCTCACTCCCACTTTCTGGTGCCCTTGCAGAATTCACTTCTAGGGCTGTCTGTCCATCAACTTCTTCTTCTTTCAGCTGCTTCCATTAGGGGTCGCCACAGCGGATCATCTTCTTCCATATCTTTCTGTCCTCTGCATCTTGCTCTGTTACACCCATCACCTGCATGTTCTCTCTCACCACATCCATAAACCTTCTCTTAGGCCTTCCTCAACACTGACATGAAAAGATGTGATCTGTTTCCTGCTGTGGGAGTTTGTTTCTTGCTTTCTTTTTCACATCCCTTGGCAGAACCATTTCTTGTATTGTGCCACCCTGTTAGCATGTTTGTCCTTGGCAGTTCCCTTCACACTAAAGAATATTGTTTTGTTTTTTTTCTTTTTTGTGTAATACTATCACAGGACAGATAGACATGTAACACTCCCACTACAATAATCAAAGAATCGATTTGTAGCAGGTAACATATATCTTTTTTAAGGCCTTATGACTGTAAACCTTCATTTTAGTACAAGTGAGGGTCTCCATGAACACAAAAGGGAAAATTTCAGCTAATTATCTCTGCCCTTCAAGTTTTTGTACTCTTAACTAGGTTAATCAAAATAACCAATACTTTGTTACCAAGTCGCTCCTAAAATGCTGAAAATGTAATGGTACTAGTTTTTGAATAGTATTGGTACCAAAATTTAAGTTGGTGCCACACTGATGAGTGACTTCAAATAGACATATTTCTTCAGAAGTCACAAGAATAAGTGATAAAGATGTGAGTAAAAACTACATATGAAGTGGCACATAGTGTATCAATGTATCTCGAAAAGAAAATAAGCTGAAGTCATGTCTGGAATGGCAAAACACACATTTTGGAGTTAGCTCAGAAATAGATGTATGAATGCTTTGAGAGCACATTCTGTCACCAATTAAAAGTGAGTTGTGTTTAACTTGTTGATGTGAATATTGACCTCTTTAATGCCATGTTCTATGCTGTACTGATAAAGGAACAGAGATTTTGCTTTCATTCTCTGATTGCATGAATACAGATATCTATCTGAACATCCTTTCATTTCTAAGTGGTGTCACACATATAGTACTGTGGAATATGGAAGGAAACTGTATGGCAGCAGAGTTAACAACAGTTCTCTACCACAACGATGAAATGAACTGTTCTATTTGTTACTAACAAAATTCAATGTATTTAGTATTTCGATGCTACAAAGCACATCTCTCAAGTAATGCGACATGTAGTGCATTAACAGAAATACACCCCAGAGACACAATGCTATAGCAAATCAGACAAAACAGCAACATGAATACAAATCTGCCAATGCTAAAATTGAATCTGTCATTTTTTTGAAGGCAAACTAATGATCATTGGTATAACTGCTAACATGTGATAAACATAGTGACCTCGCATCCAGTATGTCATATACTTGAATGGGATGTTGACAAAAGTAAAGTAGCTGCATTTATCAAAAATTACCAAAGTTATGCAGCTTTCGGTTTGCTTTGTAGAATGATTTAGGCAATAGTGTGACACATGATCAAATAATTCCACAGACCAAATATCTTCATTTTAAAAGTTTTACTAAAATTTGAAAGCAAAACAATTCACACAAAAATAGAGAAAAAAAAAAAATGATATTAAAGAAAAGTTCTTGTTTACTAAAAGCTATGTTTAAGGCTTAAATATCTTGTTTCATTTCTCTAAGTTTAGTCATATAATCATACTTTAAGCAGACTAAACATGTTAAACATGATCAGAAAAGTAAACATCAACTCCTTTTTGCAGGCATATCTAACAGACCATGCTAGATTTCCTAACTGGCTTAATTAACACTTTGCTTTACAAATATACAGTAGCTAAGAAAGTTCTACTTCATGTTAACTTACAGGGGGTAAAGGTCTACAGTATACCATATTCTAAGTAACTTTGAGAAACTGATATTCTATTGAAATTAAGCAAACACTTATTTGAATTTAACATTAAACAATGACTTTCTAAGATTGGCTCTTACATTTACAATTACTTGTGTTAAAATAATGTCAGTACAGCAAGTGTTCTAATTCTGGATTTGTACACATGCCTAACAGTAACAAAGTTTGATCACTCATATAAGATGCTTTGAAAACAGCACAACAAATGCTGGTTTTTTTACAAAAGTCCTTGAATAATGGATCGTTGTTAAGCTGACAGGTATGATTTCACAAAGAAAGCTTTAAAGCTAAGACAAACATAAAAAAGACAGATTTGGAAAATTAAAGCAGCTGGAATCTGTGACATTTGAAATTTGAACCAATTTCATTTATGCATTAAATATTACTTTTTAGTATTATTTTGTACTAGCTAATGATACAAATATAAGTATATTTAGGGATAAAACTACAATAACAAATACTAAAAATCTGACAGAGGGATTCTCTGACAAAACCAAGTTTTAAAAGCAAATGTTACAAAAACAGCTTTAAAGAGCTTGTTTAAATATCCTGAAATATTTTGAAAATCACAAATTCAGCAGTACAGATTACAGATTGAATGTTTATTTTAAGTATTGATTTTAAGCAGCATTTTTCAGTTACTGGTGAGAAAATGTCAAAGAATAAATTTAGAACGTTTTCCAACAGTATATGATTTTTTATAATTCCTCCATTAAAATTCCCCCTTCATACACACATATGAACACATATGCATGTTATCATCCAGTTGACACTCAGAACGACCACCAGAGGGCGAACTGGAGGTGACTGCCAGCATTCTTTATGTTTGAGCACCACCGCACGCCCCTGTTGCTTTTGAAATTAAATAGAGTTCTACTCATGCAAGTGTGTGTGTGTCTGTCCAGCCCAGAAGTGAGATGTAGAGTCGGGGTGAGTGCTCCAGCTTCGAGGATACGCAAGCGATGCCAGCAAACTGGCAAAAGGAAACCTCCTAAGAAGACAGTCGCTTAGCTGCTAATGCACAAACGATGTGAGCACGTCGTCAACACAAATCCTCATAGCAGAGAGATGCCCAGAGTAGTTCTAATGATTTCAATACTTTCTAGGAAAAGCACAGGCTTACACAGTTAGTATATAGCAGGCGACTGCCAACATTATTTATGTTTAAGCAGCACCACACTTGTGTTGCTTTCCAAATTAAATAGAGTTGGTCAGTTCCAAGCGTTAACTGGATGATAACATACATACAAGACCACAAAACAAGCACATTAGTGAGTCTTTTTTGTTTGTTAATTTATTTTTATTTTAAAAGTGCTTTATGTTTGAGCACCACTGCGCCCCTGTTGCTTTTCAAATTAAATAGAGTTGGCTGGTTCTGAGCGTCAACTGGATGATAACATACATACAAGACCACAAGACAAGGACATTAGTGAGTTTTTATTGTTTGTTAATTTATTTTTATTTTTAAAGCTGTGTTTTTTTAATTATGTTTTTCTCAAACAATTAAAAAAAAAACACTTTATTTTCATCCCGGGCAATGCTGGGTATTTCAGCTAGTTCTTTACATACGAGGGATGTTCACAAAGTTTCCACACTTTTTTTAACTGTATTTATTAAGAATTTCAAAAACAATTTACATCACTTTTCTACACAATCACCTTTATTTGCGATGCAATTTTCCCAGCGTTATACCAACTTTTTAATGCCCAATTACTACTCCACCCGCCTTCACCGTTTCCAATGAAAATATAAAAGTTCTTGAATGTCCCTTGTATTTTAAATTCTATTTCAGAGAAAAGCAAAATATTGTCAACTTAAAGAATACTTACTTTTACTTAAAATGCTTGCGAAAGGGATTCTTGTTTTTCCTGTGGTATGTGATATATGGCCGGCCGTTCATCCCAGCCAATACCCCCAAGCCACCAGATGGAGACCTCCCTGCAGCATGGAGGTGCCCCGAAGGCCAGTAGGGAATCCTGGACAATGGAGTTTTTATCCACAGCCCTGCTGGATACCATGGGGACCATTAGAGGACGCTGCAGGGAGGAACAAGGAGTATTTTCCCTACAACCCGGAAGTGCGTCCTAGTCACATGGACAGAGGAAATAACGTGCTTCCAATTTGAAGAAAAAGGAGTTTTTATCTGACTCTTCCGGGTCAAGGACTATAAAGGATTGTGGGAAACCCAGAGGGATGAGCTGAGCTGGATGGAAGGGTGGCATCTGGGAGTAGGAGGATTGGTTTATTGTATTATTGTAATTATTGAGAATTGTATGAATATTGTGGAGAGGAGGGTACTTTGTGCACTGAAAATTAATAAAAAGTCAGCTTATTGGACTTTTACCTGGTGTCTGAGGGTTCAAGAGGACGATAGCTCCCTCTATCTGTCACAGTATCAAATAGGTATCAAGTATCATGAAATTTAATTGGTACTGATTCTGAAAATGAAAATTTGGCTGTTGTGACATCCCTACTCCTAACTTATACAAATGCATTGTATGTTACTTTTTATTTTTTAATATTATTTTGCATATTACATTTTTGGTCTCCTAGTATGTTATGCTTCAAATGTTGTTTTGTGTATTAATTACTTTGTAAATATACAGACTCATGGTGATTTGCTGCAAGGTTAGTTTTCTTGGTTGTTTATGGTTAGTTTTTGTAAAATTAAGGATTTTTCAAATTTTCATTTTTCCCTGTACTTAAAACTCATTAAAAAAAAGTGTTTACCGAGAGCCTCGGGGAATCCTGTGGGGGGTGTTCTGGGAGTATGGGGTACCGGACCCCCTGATAAGAGCTGTTCGGTCTCTGTACAACCGGTGTCGGAGCTTGGTCCGCATTGCCGGCAGTAAGTCGAACCCGTTTCCAGTGAGAGTTGGACTCCGCCAGGGCTGCCCTTTGTCACCGATTCTGTTCATAACTTTTATGGACAGAATTTCTAGGCGCAGCCAGGGTGTTGAAGGGGTCCGGTTTGGTGGACTCAGGATTGGGTCACTGCTTTTTGCAGATGATGTTGTCCTGTTTGCTTCATCAGGCCGTGATCTTCAGCTCTCTCTGGATCGGTTCGCAGCTGAGTGTGAAGCGGCTGGGATGAGAATCAGCACCTCCAAATCCGAGAGCATGGTCCTCAGCCGGAAAAGGGTGGAGTGCCCTCTCAGGGTTGGGGGAGAGATCCTGCCCCAAGTGGAGGAGTTCAAGTATCTCGGGGTCTTGTTCACGAGTGAGGGAAGAATGGAGCGTGAGATCGACAGGCGGATCGGTGCGGCATCCGCAGTGATGCGGGCTCTGCATCGGTCTGTCGTGGTGAAAAAGGAGCGGAGCCGTAAGGCAAAGCTCTCAATTTACCAGTCGATCTACCTTCCTACCCTCACCTATGGTCATGAGCTATGGGTAGTGACCGAAAGAACGCGATCGCGAATACAAGCGGCTGAAATGAGTTTCCTCCGCAGGGTGTCTGGGCTTTCCCTTAAAGATAGGGTGAGAAGCTCAGTCATCCGGGAGGGGCTCAGAGTAGAGCCGCTGCTCCTCCGCATCAAGAGGAGTCAGATGAGGTGGCTCGGGCATCTGATCAGGATGCCTCCTGGACGCCTCCCTGGTGAGGTGTTCCGGGCACGTCCAACCGGGAGGAGGCCCCGGGGAAGACCCATGACACGCTGGAGGGACTATGTCTCCCGGCTGGCCTGGGAACGCCTTGGGATTCTCCCGGAAGAGCTGGAAGAAGTGGCCTGGGAGAGGGAAGTCTGGGCCTCTCTGCTTAAGCTGCTGCCCCCGCGACCCGACCTCGGATAAGCGGAAGAGAATGGATGGATGGAGTTTGTAAGGCTGTAGCATGAATCTTGCAATGTTAGTTTTCTCTCTTCAAGGCTTTCTCAGTGTTTTTCAATGTTTTTACATTTAGTTTACTATTACACTGTGCATTCTATGGTATAATTAAATATATTTACATATAGTTTGCACGGTCTGGAACAGATTAATTGTATTTACATACATTCCTACGGGGGAAATTAGTTCAGGCCAAGACCCGAGGTTTCACTGTATATGGAGCTTCTACTCTTTAGCATTCATTCTGTTGAAAGTATATGGAAAAGTTTAATGATTACTGTGCCTACTTATGTTTTTTTCTATACTTATTGCTCCCTGAATTATAAATACACAATGATCATTAGCCAACAACTTTAGTATTAGTTAAACTTATGCAAAGGCTTAAACAACAAATCAATTTTAAAATAAGCAGGCAAATCCTAGTCATACTGAATATTGTATAAAAAGTGAATAAACCTGCATATGATTTTTTGCACTGACTCAATAAATGTATAAACAGGGAGATAACAACATGCTTAATTGAAACTGAAGTCCCATTAACTGTAGGAATTATCTGGAATTCAAACATACAGCAACTGTGATCCTCTATGTCTAGAAACAAACCTTTCTGGCCTACAGGGTGCTCTTCAGCATCACTTATGCCTAAATGGTCCTGCATTCTTCATGTTAGGAAACTCTTGTTGACTGTGCTTAAACAAATTGCATGAGAAGCATTAAGTTGAAGGATGAAAACAAATAGCTCTCATTTTTTAAGTTGAGAAATGAATAACGATTGAATGGCTATATAGCAGTTTTGTTGTGACATACTTTTAGTAATAAATTTGTTAAATTTAAAAATCTTATCTAATCATATTTTGTCACTTTGACACTGCTATTGTGGGCTGCATCAGGAGTGGGCAGGAGTAGGAGTATAGGAACGTTATTAAGGACTTTGTTAAATGATGCGACTCAAACCACCTACAACTGAACACCAGCAAAACCAAGGAGCTGGTGGTGGATTTTAGGAGGCCCAGGCCCCTCATGGACCCCGTGATCATCAGAGGTGACTGTGTGCAGAGAGTGCAGACCTATAAATACCTGGGAGTGCAGCTGGATGATAAATTGGACTGGACTGCCAATACTGATGCTCTGTGCAAGAGAGGACAGAGCTGACTATAGGTCCTTAGAAGGCTGGCATCCTTCAACATCTGCAATAAGATGGTTCAGATGTTCTATCAGATGGTTGTGGCACCCTCTTCTACGCGGTGATGTGCTGGGGAGGCAGCATAAAGAAGAGTGATGCCTCATGCCTGGACAAACTTGTGAGGAAGGCGGGCTCTATTGTAGGCACGAAGCTGGACAGTTTGACATCTGTGGCTGAGCAGGCTCCTGTCAATCATGGAGAATCCACTGCATCCACTGAACAGTGTCATCTCCAGACAGAGGAGCAGCTTCAGCGACAGACTTTTGTCACTGTCCTGCTCCACTGACAGACTGAGGAGATCGTTCCTCCCCCACACTATGCAACTCTTCAATTTCACACGGTACGGTCAACGTTAACATTATACAATGATATTGTCTGTTATATCTGCCTTGCACTCTCCACCCTGCATTTTTAACTTGCACTACATTTTTATCACTATTTAATTAATATTGTTTTTATCAGTGTGCTGGTGCTGGAGTATGTGAATTTCCCCTTAGGGATTAATAAAGTATCTATCTATCTATCTATCTATCTATCTATCTATCTATCTATCTATCTATCTATCTATCTATCTATCTATCTATCTATCTATGTCATGTGGCCAGTGTGTATGTAAGCTGTGCCTGGATAACAAAGACATTGATGACATTGACTTGCCCACACATTCTTCAGGCCCTAATCCAACTGAAAGCTTCTGGAACATTATGTATCAGTACATCCAATGCTGCCACAGACTGCCTTGGTGCTTACATGCCCAGATTGTAAGAGTTATTTGTATGAAATGTTATTTGATTTTAATAAAATCAATAAAATTAAAAAAAGGCATAGCTCTTTAGTTTTAATAATTGAGATATACCTGACAAATGCAAATAAAAAGTATACTATTACAAAATATTAATTTACTAGAGTGATGCTGTGCCTCCAACTAGCACATAATAACACTGCAATCATCCCCATCCAAGAAGGTACCATTAACATTTACCGGTGGAAAACATTGGAAGACATAGTGTATTTTTATATTATTATCATAACATATACAAAATAAACATTTGAATTATAAAATATTTACTCATCACATAAAACATACATATTAACATGAGGTTATATTTGCTTATGCAATCTTCAGATGTTTGGATTCCTGAACATTGGCTGTGCGTGCTCCTATATCCACTGGCATGTTAAACCAACGTCTTGTGATGCTGCACTAGTAAAGACCCCAGGAATGATGATATAGCCGATGTGGAAAACCTTTGAGTAGAAATAAATAAATGAAGAAGAAATGAAAATAAGAAAAGGTACAAGCAGTAAGTAAATGTATTGTTCCTCCTGATACTTTCATTTGGCCTTTTTAATGGGAGACATCATTTTGTGTTTCTTATTATTATGTTGCTGTATGATCGCCATGACTTGTGATGTATATGCCATATGACCTGTTTGCATCTAGCAGGAAGTGTTTGCTCCATAAAGGTTCAGTACCAGGAAATGCAATGTGGAAAAGAGGTTCTACTTACAGCACCAACTTGAAGCCATAATGGTAACAAAATTACCAGATGAACAAAATATAATCATGATATAAATAATAATGTTATACTTAGCTTGTATTAAAGTGTAGTTCAACATACAATTCATGTAAGGTTATGCCAGAAAAACTCCACTGGAAATTTGACAGGGAGAAAGCCGCTGTTATTTGAGGTGCTGTCACTGTTCCAGCTGTTATCTTCTCTGGGTTATTTCAGAACATTCACAAGTTTGAAAGGTACAGAAATGTACAATTAAAAAGTTCCAGCATTTGTGCACTTTTTGCTAGGAACCTCTGGAAATACCTTTCTCAGCATTTCTTTTGGCAGGACCCAAGAAATAACCTTCTAATGGACTGATACAGTATATCATAATAATGAAAACATAAGAGAGGGATGTATACTAAGAGGAATATAAAGCAGTGTAACATAATGATAATCATACCTAAAAGTATAATAAATATTATACATGAAAGAATAATATTTCATGAGCAAATTTTGTACAGTAAATGAGTCAAAACCTTATAAAATGCAGAGTACAGCAACATATTGAATGTGGATCATACTTTACTGCTGCCTACACCATGACTTCATGGTGGCCATGGTATAAAAAATGGCACCACCTTCAGTAAGATGTCCAAGCTTTTTAATATTAAGAAAAAACTCAAATAAATCACTAAATAAAGAATTTGTTTAATACTTTAAACTTAGCTTTGGCTTCTGGATAGCATTTTGGCTTTGGCTTACAAATAGTCTTCTTTATACCCATCCTTGCTTCATCTGATTGCTCTTCTGTCTAATCCTATAGTAGTAGTAGGGTATTACACTATGTTATTTAGCCATTATGGGTGCAATGAGAAGTCAAGCAAAATGTCACCTTTTATTGGGTACCTGAACTGATTACAATATGCAAGACTTTGAGGCAGCTCAAGCCCCTTCTTCAGGCAGGTTGTAGTATAGAAACTGGAGTTCCCTGTGTTTATAGACACCAGGACAGAGTTAGAATTGGAAAGTCTTTATGTGGGTCATCTTCGATGTAAAAAATTAACAGACTTATCCAGCCCAAGATTCATTTAGCAGGAGAAGAGAGTGTTTGCTCAAGATATTTTGATAAGATACTGTAACTGTCCACAAAGTCTTTTGACATTTTTGATGAGTTTTCCATACAATGTGGATCTGTACTTAAATTGTCTGGGTCAGTGAGAGAAATGTAAATAATGATCATATGTGGTCATAAAATTCTTATCTCTATTTAAACCATGTCGTATTGTGTTAAATTATAGCATCAGTTTATATTCGCATTGCTTTATCTCTTGTGTCACCCAAAAGCACTGTGACTTTAAAGTCCTACTCACAGTGGCTATTGCTAGTGAAGTGAACTTCTATAGGAACATCAGTATTAAGCAGTCCTTCCATACTGATAAAATTAAGTGTAAACCAGTAGCGTGGTGTGGCTTTTCTATCCGGCAAGACAATGATTTTTATGATTATATTATACAGATAATACTTTAACTTTAACTATACGGTGCCACAGCGCTAGCGAGTAATTTGAGCTTCATTCATAGTTTGTTCCTGCCTCGCACTGTATTCTTGCTTGTGCTGGCGTGACACTGGAAGGATAGATGGATAGAATAATTAAACATTACGAAGATATTTCTATGCTCCTTAAAAGTTTTGAAGAATCGGCGTTCTAAGATTACAGATGGCTTGACGTCTATTACAGAGCTGATTGTGTGGCGATTGAGTATTTGGAGAAAGAAAAGTAAGGACAGGAATTAGGGGTTTGTACCTTTGAAAAAGACAGTACTGCTGCAATAAAGCATTTCATCGAAGGTTGCCCATGGCACAGCAAGCATCTTGTGTAAGACATGTACAATCACTGCGCCACCGTGTTCCCATGTTTAAAAATTAGGGCCCACGGAATTTAATGCCACATCACGGAATTTAGGGTTTTGCAGCGGTAAAACGCCACGCCACGAAATTAACCTAACTGCTGTGGAAAATACCAAATCTGAATGAAATCTCTCCATTTGAGGCATATTGATATTAGTATGATTAGTTTTGATTACTTCTTTAAGTTCTTTCTTTAGCCTATTACATCATCTCATTAATATCTCGTTCGTTGCTACTGAAATCAAACACAGTGGAGCTACAGTCCAGTTAAAGAAGCTGTCGGTGTTGCTGGAAAGTACTGATAAACTTAACAAGCTGAGAGTTGAACTTGAATTTGTATCTGTTCTCTGCCAGCCAATTATGAACACCATGATTTCTTTTGAAGCACAGTCATTTATGTCTGTCGATGTCTACAACAAAGTGTCTGACTTACTATCTTAATGGCTGCAGCAGATAAATGGCAAGCTTATCTGGACATAGCATCTTGTGAAGTAATTCCATTTGATATCACTGCTTTTTGGCATGTCTTAGAGGACAGACTACCTCACTTAGCAGCTCTTGCTAAAGTTTACATTGCGTTGCCGATCTCTTCTGTTGACGTTCGTTCTCAAAATATGGATCGGTGCTGTCACACTGCGATATTCTCTGTCACAAGAAAACCTACGAGCTTACAGTGCCGTTTTCTTCAACAATAAATAAACAATAACTGTAGAAACATTATTCAATAGTTTGTTGAGAATAATATTATGCCTACATATGTTTCAGCATCGTTTGCCTAAAGCAAATCTGTGGATTAAAATGTGCGGATGTGAAAGCTTTGATATACCTATTTGATTAGTATTAATAATTATGATTGATTATTATTAAGGATTAAGAATAAGAAAAATTGCATTTATTTTGCTTGGGTTATGAATTAGTCTTATGGAGTTCTGATACTGCATTTGCTGCGCGGTACACCGCGGAATTTAAAAAAACATGCAGCGGAATTTACCTTTTCTTGCCGCGGTAAATCGTGGGCCCTATTAATAACATGCTTTAACTCCTATTATCATGAAAATGATATCAAGTATACTTCTCAGTATTTTAATTATTCAGAGAGCTGTAATATCACGAATGTAATGGATTCTGTGTCCTGTCGGAGGAAGAGAAAGAACGGAAGCACGTAGTGATTCACGCACATAGAGCACATAGAAGATCAAATACAAAACAAAGCATTTAACGTGCTACTTTAGTTATGATGGGATTTGAGAAACTAGTAAATTAAGCATTTTAAGATGAAGTTTATGATGTTCTATTTTAATGACAAAATAAACTACGTGATTAAAGTGGAAATTTCGAGATTAAAGTTGACATTTCATGCTTTTTTCACACTGTGTGCCTTTTTTTTTCTCTGTACCCTAATAAGCTTTCATATGACACTCAGACGGTGGGCTACGACTCGCCTTTTCACGGCGACTTTGATATGTGACAACTTCTTTTTTTATTTCGGGCACTGTGTGACTTTGTGAACTTGAGCTTTCGAGTTTCTCCGACATGCTATGTTACTCGATCAACTTCCTTTTGTTGTTTATACTACTGTTTAAACCAACAAATAGTCCGTTTTTCTTTGCCTCCACTTGGTATTTGCTGAAATGCTTCTATTTTTCCTCATACTTTTGCCATTGCCTTTTCACAGAACACATGAGCTTAAGGGCTATTTATATTGATTTGCATATTCAAAGAGGCGTAATTCTGGGAGGAGTTGGGGCAGGACAGCAGGCGCACAGACATGCGTTAATTTCCGCGCTGACCAGGATTTATGTAGCGGAAGAACGTGGAAGTTGGCGAACGCACAGATTTATGCATCTGAATTTTTTTGTGCATAAGTACATTTCTGCTTTTGTGCTTACGTCAACGCACGGCGTTATGCATGAGGCCCCAGGTCCCTATATTACTGTTTCAAAGTAATTTGAATAATATGCTCAAATTTAACGAATTAAAAACCCCAAGTAGTGTACCATTGAGTGATACTTGAATGTGTAAACATTAAATAATTATGAAAGTGAAATAAAAGATTTTCACATTAAATAATAGCCAGGGGAAAGCAAATCAGAATTTCAAATACAGTCTGTGAAAACTTTAAATGTTTGTTTTAAATTAGGCTTATTACTAATTACTAATCTATCAAGTTATTATCTATTTATGAATCTATTATGAATCTATTACTTTGGAACATAATAACCATTTGAGATAATAAATGGGGCTCTAAATAGCCCTGTCAATATACTTTTACACACACTTTTAGAGGATTTATTACAATTATTGATCAAAAAGTGATACAGACCTTGATTTAACAAATATGAAATGAATATCATATCAGGATAACTTTATCTTGATGCTTGTCTGTAGATCCAAACAGTCATAATTTACAATAATTATAATCTGTTCCTCTGAACAAAAATAGTTTAAAACAGTAAGATAAATAAGCACTATTTTCCTAAATTATACATGTGAATAAGCAGTAATATCAATACAGTCTAAAATGCTTTTGTAAATTCTAATCACAAATATTTCAAAATGAGAAATTCAGTTTCTCCCAAGTCACTGTTGTACCATTTTTACTTTAAATAATCCTTTGACCACACAGGAGCTCGTTGCACTCTTTGCCTCCATGTATGAAGTCTGAGCATGAATAGAAGCAGATTTGGCCATGGGATGGGCCAGCACATATATGACTACTCTTGTATTCTGGGCAAGACTACATTAGCAGTTGAAGGTGCACTGAAGTGAATATTCCACAGTTTTCCAAGATAATAAGGTATGTGGCAGGGTCTTTTTTAAACTTACTGTGAATCTTTTGCACTGTTTGTGGTTTTCGAATATGCATTAATGTTCTACAAATAAATGTGACTTTGCCCTCTAAGGCAAATATGTGTATTTTCTTAATGCCCTTTTTCCTATTTTACATTCTGAGTCACAAAGGCATATTGCCAAGCATGCACAGCTGGAAGCAGATCTCTAATGTTCAATTTACTAATGATCAAGCAGGCATTTATCAGATTAGTGGATGACTTCAGCGTTCATCACCACGCATGTAAGGTGGCACAATATATATTTAGAAAATCAGTCACTAAGGACTTCCAATATTTGCACTTTGAGAATAGTCTTTTAACATGGTGGAAGTTCAGTGTCTCACCATTGGCGTGTGAATAGCCAACAGTACTACTACAGTGCCTAATGTTCATATCATGAAGAAGTGTCTGTTACAGTTTTCACTGGATTGCTTTCTTGCTTGAATATGGTGGACAACATTTTCTGAGTCACTGCCAAGGGTGACACCCAAGAAGAAGAATATATTTTTCTCTATAATGTCTTTAGTTTAAAGTCTTTTAAATTCCTTGGAGAGATGCTCACAAAGGGAAGATGACAAATGACAGAGTGTCTGCTGAACAGATGTCACACCTTACCATTGTTTAACATATAAAGATTCAGTTAGCATTGCATTAAGTGTGATTGGTCTATTTCAGATTTAAGTGCAGCAAAAGAGGTCCATGCCTAAGATGGTAGCTACAAAGGGTACAAAGCAGAAGTGCAACATGTTTGACAGTGAGGCATTTGTGATTAAAGAATAATACATACAAGTACTGCAATATCTTTCTGCATACAAGTCATTACACATACATGTACTTACTTACTGTACTTCACACTAGATCAAGAAATTAATATAAAAATAGTAACTGCATGCTTCACATAGCGTTTGCATTATCGTAGCATACTGAAGCAGTATTTCAATGAGCTGAAGTTATTACACACCTGTAATGTACGTATAAAAATACACATTTTCATGCATTATGAAACCCCAAAATACAAAGGTGGTTTTCAGGTGAATTTCTCCTATTCAAGCATGTTTCAAAAGTCTTACATTTTGACTGTAAATTTGAAAAGGATGATGAAGACAGAACTGGTCATTACAACATTACTGATGATGTTGGAATTCTTTTCTGTGGAATTATAGCACCAGGACTGTACTGTAGAGCTAAAATCACCTTTTTTGACTGCAGACTTTTTCACTTGGAAGGCCACAGTGGACAGCTTTTTTCTGACATCTTTGCTCAAATGAGCTTTGATGAACTGCATTGTCACTCTGGAACATTACTCACAGATATTCTCATATGGAGCAGTGCCATTAAACCCTGGGAGCAGTACTGTGAGACACTGTTTCAATCCTGTATATTTTGTCTGTTTTTTATATTGTTTTAGTGTGTAACTCACAGTAGAATGACCAGTAAATTTATAATTAAAATGCCAGATGGGAGTATCCCTTTCCTAATGGAACTGGACTACAGTGTGGAACATGGCCCTTACACAGACAGGCGGACAGCGATGGTTTACCCAACACAAGTTTAATCATAATTTACTATTTACAATAAAGTGCACACAACCCCAAAACTCCCCCAAAGTCCAGGCCTCTTCATTATATCTCTCTTTGTCTCTGACTGCCTCCACTCCTCTCCTCCGGAGCTTTGTTCTCTTCCACCCGACTGCAGCCATCGAATTGAGGGAGGCGGCCCCTTTTATACACACCCGGACTTGCTCCAGGTGCCTCCCAATAATCTTCTGCCCATAGTCCCCAGTGTGGCGGAAGTACTGGCTACGCACCCGGACGCACTTTGGGTGTCCCTGGTCTTCTTCCCCCCAGCAGTGTGGCGGAAGCGCTGATGGCCAGGGCTCCAAAGTTATTGGGGCGCCCCCTGGCGGTGACTATGGGCCCCTATAGGGTTGAGCTTCCAAGCTCAGTCCCTGTAGTCCTGAAAGCCACCAGGGCGGTCGCCCCCACGTGGTCTGGGGGAGGCGTAATCCTTCCTCTGGGTCGTCCCAGCTGGGTACTACCCCCAGCCACCCGTGACAACAGATAAACATGTTTGACAAGATAAAGTGCACATAATTTTATGATCAAAGCTTCAAGGACAGTTATCTGTGTATAATATCATGAGGTCCTGAACCCCATCAGGGTCACTGACATACAGAATCTATTCCATGAAAGACAGAGACTCCATACCATTAGAGAGACCATCTAGCTGGATCTGAAAACCCCATCAACTTGATTTCTGAGTCAAAAAGAGTCACACAAAATACAAGCCTTTCATGACGCTGATGTTTCCTTTGGTGCTGCTCTTCAGCTTTCATATCCTTATGGAAAGTATGGTTAAGATTTTTGACTTTGAAACAAGGGTGTATTTTTGATTAGGGATTTATTTCCAGACCTTGCTGTTTATTTATTTATTTCTACCATTTATATTATTAATATATTTTCTGCCGCTATTACTCTATTTTAAATATGGCTTGGATTTTACATTTCTACACTTTGTCTGCACATCATGACTTGCTAAATTACAAAAGTACAGTAAATACAGGTAACATGATGTCTACAGATAACCACTTCATTCCCACAGGATTGGTGGCTGAGAAGGGATGCCTCCAATAGTGAGCAGTGCAGAAGGGAGTAATGCTCTGTTTGGCTGACAGGCATTAAACAAAGTTGTTCCACTAACTATATGATAATACAAGGACATGAGAGGAACCAACTCTGGATGGGATGCCAATCCCTCAAAGTGTGAACTTGCTCTTATTGAGTCTATTTAGAGTTTCCAATTAGCATAACATTTAAGTCTTCGAAATATGAGCATTAAACAAGAGAACCAAGAGGACAGCCAATGTGCATAAGGCCTATGCAAACAATGTCCAGACCAAGATTCAAGCTCAGTCTTTTTGAGTTGTGAAACAGTGCTGTTAATTACTTGTGCTGACATGCTAGTCAAACTTGTACTCTATTTAATAATTATATAAATGATGTAAACTTAATGGATGTCACAGCATGAAGATATAAATTCAGTGCCGGTTTAATTTAAAAATGCCAGCTCGCACAACCTAAAACATAAGTGAATTGACTAATTCTTGAATGTTCACTATATGTTAGTAATGTAAAAAATCACAGTACAGCTCAATCTTTCTGATCATTCTTTTCTCCTACAAAACATGCTGTATATAACATTTTATCTGCCTTGACTAAAACTGTAAAGTGTTAAGGGAATTACAGGTAAAGGCATCTTAGCCTATTAATTCGTCTGTCCATCTCTTTTCAAACTTGCTTCATCCAGTTCTCAAATTATATGGCCTAGGGGTGCAGATGCTTGATGGCATGGCTCAAAGATTAAGTTTTGCAATTCATACATCTTAGACAAATTCACAGATTTTTAGTTGAATTAGGACATATGTACTACTTTCTATTTTACATTTGTCTGTGTTTTAGAAATACTGTTTGTAAAACTCTGTTTTATGAGTTACTACTCTTTCAAACACAGCAGATAGTAATCAAATTCAAATAGCAAATGTCCTGCAATAGAAACAATGATGTCAGCCATAGTACAAATAAAGCATTACAAAGTTAATATAAGCAAGGCCAATATTTCCCCACCTTTGCAAAGAAAAGCCTGAGCAACGTTCCACCTACACACTGATACATTTTATTGTGTCCATGAACTATTTTAAATACATGCGAAAGTCAGTCTCCATGGAATCGCCAAATTCCTCCCACACATAGACCGTCATGTCAGCCTCACACTATAGCTGCTATCTTCTTGGCTTGCTGGCTCCTTTTGATTACATCCAGAGAACTTGGTACTTGGTACTTGTACAGGTCTCTTCCTTTACCTTGGCAACTTCCATTACTGCTGCTGTCAAATTAAAGATGTGACAGTCACAATCATGAAAGATGTCATCCTTTCATGCAGTCCCTTGTAATATTAAGATCTTGAGCAAGGTCTTTTTGGACTCTACATGCCAGAACTTCTCTGTGACATGGAAAAAACTCTCCTGGCGTAATTTATTCCCAACACAGTAATGTTCTAGACATTTTGGTTCTCTAGGTCCAATTAGCTGCAGTTCTCCAACCAACAAGTACATACTTTTACATTTTTAGATGATGTATTCTATGGTCAATGTAATAATTATTCATTTCTCCAATTAAACTAGACCATTTACTTATTCATGCTCTTTTAGGTATCTCCGTCAGTCTTCATGAAAGTCTCCCAGTACAACTAGAGAGTTATCAGTATAGGTTAAAGCACAATCAATAGTCAATATTTTCCATTTTGCCATTTGATATCACATAAAGTTGATTTTCTTGTTCACTGACAAAAACTCCAAATGCATTATCCCTACCAAGGATCTTATGAATAATCTCAACTCACCCAGTCATAAAGCAGGGTAAAATGTCCCCCAATATTAATCAGCCTGGTTCCATGGGAGACAAAGTAAGTAGTAGTCTGTTCATCTCTGTTTGTTACAAATTTCCCACTAAAGCACTGGCTTCTTCCCTGTTTATAAAGTGACATTCCTCATCTCAAGGCCACTTTCCAGGTTTGCCTCCAAGAATGAGTCCTGATGTACTGTATTTCATAAAAGCATGACCCCTTTGTTTTTATCTGAACCTTGACAGAAGTCCATTTTTATTTCTTATTTTGTCTGTTCATTAACATTTATCCAGTTAACCCAGGGTATCACTAGCAAGCGCATATAAGACATGAAATGCACACTAGTGCACATAAGCTCACCCTCATTACCCTGCAGACATGGGCCTAGAAGGCTTACTTGTATGTTTATATTTCCACTTTGATATCTGAAACTTTGGTTTGATGTTCTTTGGCCATTCCCCTCCAACCTTCAGGGATGCAGAAATGTCACTTCAAATTAAAGCAAATGATAGCAAAAATTAGACATATGTCAAATTTTAATCAACCTTAGTAATTTATTCCATAGAGATTTACATACTATGGAAATATGTTTTAGACACCTAAATCAGTTTTTAGAAAATTGTTATAAATTCCCTCGAGCCACTAAACACTAAATACATGCATAACTAATTAAAAAGGGAATTAAATTCCTTTAGGCATACAAGAAAATGGAATCTTTCACTCAGATCGTATTCCCTTTACTCTAAAATAATTTCTAACAAAGAAGACGTTCCATAACTTACACTTTGCCTTAGGGATTGGAAACTTTATTCACCTCCTTTCTTTGCTGGATTTACTATAATGATATTTATAACCGAGTAACCATATAGCTAGAAAAGATGAGTGGTACTTCTGCATATCAAAATGTCATTCAAAGAATATACAAATGCAAAAGAAATACTGAATCATTTAACATTGTTTTTATATTGTACAAACCGGACTGCCTTGTTTACAACACCACTCCAGTTGGGTCTGCTACTTTACTATTTTTCACCTTTCTTATGCTTTGTGACCTCATCTTTTGAAAACTTACTGTTCAGTTCTGTTTCATCATAATGAATGTCATTATTTCATTCATTTTGCTTATACAACAACTTCTTCAAGTGTCCTTAATACCATTGCTAGCAGTGACTTTTCCCTCATCATTGTTCATGGAATCCATGCCTTGTTTTACACCTTGTTTTACTTTAGCCATTCAAGTTGTAATTTTTGAGCACATTTGTTTTTTGAACTGATTTTCACATTGCTTACCTTCTGCCTCTGTTTTCTGCCCCTCCTTTTAGCAGCCCCTTTTTTCCTCAATTGCCCATTTGTTGTTTTTCAACCAGATTTTCTTTACACTTGCCATTCACGCCTACTGATTATGAAACCACATTTGCTCTAGCTACCAATGTTCTGTCAGGTTCAATTTTCTTACTCTCCTCCTTCAAATTCTAGCACTAGAATCCCTGAAGCCTAAGAAAAAGCTTGTAATCCCGGACCACATTAAATTCCTTCGCACCTTTTCATCAGCGTCTTTTGTTTTGCAAATGTGTTGATAAGCACAAGCAGCAAGCTATGCCAATCCCCGATAACGGAGCTAAGTCAATTCCAAAATTCTCAGAGCTCAGGTCTCTTTATCTGGAGTTGTACAGGGTAAATAATATATCATTATTTGGAATACATACATTTCATGTGTGTTCTGTGTCTACAACGATTTGTATAAGTGGAGGATAACAGGAACTGCTGAACACATACTTAAAGCAGAAATGTTTTCATCATTATGCTAATAATGATGTGAAGTGTATAATGTGTGAAGACTTTAATTCAAATATCAAATAAAAACGTGCACTTTCCATTTACTTATATTAAATTTCATCTGCCACAAATCTGCCCAAGCCTGTATGCTGTCCCATCCCTCTGCAATAACTTAAAGGATTCCAGATTATCTGCCAATCCACCTAGCTCAGCATCATTTGTAAACTTTACCAACTTGCTACTTATATTCCTACCCAAATCATGTATATATACTAAAAATAGCAGCGACCCTAGCACCATCCCCTTGAAACACCACTCTCAACGTCAGCCAGTTCTGATGAGGTTCCTTGCACCATAAGCCTCTCCTTCCTGTGTCTGAGGTAATTTTCATCCATCTGGAAACAACGCCCGGAACTCCCACTTATTTTTGTTTGATGCCCAACCTCTTATGTAGCATCGTATCCCAGTCTTTCTGAAAGTAAAGATAAATAATATTATAATCACCACTTTGATCATGTCCTTTCATTGCTTCCTCATAGAATTCCAGCATGTTGGTAAAACATGACTCTCCTCTTCTGAACCCATGCTGACTGTTCAGTAAAACTCCTGTTCTTGCCATGTGTTGCTCAATCTATCCTTAATGATTCCTTCCACTAATTTACCTGTAATACACATTAAGCTTACTTGCTTAAAGTTGCATGGATCTGCCCACTCACCCTTTTTATATAATGAGATAATATTTGCTATTTGCCAGTTCTTTGCAATTTTCCCAGTATGCGGTGACTTCCTAAAAATATGCATCAAAGGTTTATATACAGTATGTACTCACTAACCTCCTTAAGAACTCAAGGGTAAATATTATCTGGTCCGGGTGATTTGTTTGGTTCGAGTATATTTAATCTAAGCAGTAATTCTCCTTCTACAATTTACAAATCCCTCAGTTCCTTCCACTTCCTCACATGTGAATATCTCAGAAAAATGTGAGTTTACAGCATCTGCTATTTCACTGTCTGTATTTTTTAATTCTCCTTTACTATTCCTAATGCACTTCACCTCTTCCTTAACTGTTTTTTACAACTAAAATACTGAAATAATTTTTTAATTTCCTACTAATTGTGGAAGAGAGTTGGAAAACAGAGTGCAGTTAGGGTGGGTGGGTGGAGAAGAGTGTCAGGAGTAATTTGTGACAAATGGTTATCAGCAAGAGTGAAAGGGAAGGTCTACAAGGACAGTAGATAGATAGATAGATACTTTATTAATCCCAAGGGGAAATTCACATAGTGGGACCAGCTATGATATATGGGTTGGAGATGATGGCACTGATAAAAAAACAAGAGACAGAGCTGGAGGTGGCAGAGTTAAAGATGCTAAAATTTGCATTGGGTGTGATGAGGATGGATAGGATTAGGAATGAGTACTTTAGAGGGTCAGCTCAAATTGGACAGTTTGGAGACAAAGTCAGAGAGGTGAGATTCTGTTGGTTTGGAAGTGTACAGAGGAGAGATGCTGGGTATATTGGGAAAGGGATGCTAAGGAAAAGATGAAGGCCTAAGAGAAGGTTTATGAATGTGGATAGAGAGGGCATGCAGGTGGTGGGTGTAATAGAGCAAGATGTAGAGGACAGGAAGATATGGAAAAAGATGATCCGCTGTGGCAACCCCTAATGGGAGCAGCCAAAAGAAGAAGTCTGCATCCTGTAATATTTCAGCATACTGCATGTATGCAGTTATCATATTTCTATAATCCTTGTAGTTATCAATATATTATATTATTCTGTTCCTTAAAACGAATGTGCTTCAATTACCTTGATATAAGTCTTAACAGCCATAGACTGCCTCCAACAACAGAGAAAGGTAAGGCTAATAAAGTAAAAAAAATATTTTATTAATTACAGGCATTGCCAAAGGCAAGACAAATAGTTGATTAACCAAGCTAAATCTCTCCTCATTCCCACGTTATTATGACTAATTCTGTGTGGGCAAGTTAAAATTTATCATTTCATCCCTACACCATTTCACACAAAGTGTTGACGGAACATGTTATTAATTAACAATTCCTGTAGTTGAGGTGAAAACCTTAACATCTTATAAAAAGTGTTTGGATAAGGTATTTGGACATCTTCACCATTAGCTAACCGAAAGGACCTGATGGACTGAAATGGTCTCCTCTCATTTGTCAATAGGGAAGGCTTCTGCTGTGCATCTGTTTCTGCTGGGGTAGGCCCAAAGCTTCAGTCAGTGTATATTGAAATTAGCAGGTAAAGCAAAATGATAGATATACTATTGGGTATAATTTAGCCCAACTTTACAGATTAGCAATCAAGATTAGTTGAAAATAGTAACTTTGCTAACATAGCTTATGCATATAGTCACAGAAAAAAAAAGATTATTTTTACTCTGTTACCAGGTTGATATTTTTTTCTTTAACCTGTATTTGTTATATAAGTAAAAGGTTTCAAGATTTAATTATTCTCATGCAGAGGTATGGTACCAGTCTGGTAATACATCAACATCTACACAGATGTGTTTGCAGCACATCTAAATCACTCATTTGCAACTTTATTGTTGACGTTTCATGTAATGGGACCATTGCCTCTTAAACATCTCATGAGGGGTGGTCTCCTACAGTCAAACTGAAGTTGCTTTCCGAGTTGACTTTGATTTATGTTCCCTATGAGAAGCAAGCCAGTTGGTTTGTAAATTATGTCATTCCCGCTGAATTCTTCACAACACATTATGTGATTAAAAAATATATGGATAAAATAACACTACATGGGGTTTACTTTGAATTTATATATAATTTACTGTTCCTTAATATTAAACAAGCACCTTCTTACTAGGAAATTTATGATTACTTATATCCACTATAATGAAAATTATATTACAGAAATCAATCATTTATACCTTTCAGCTTAAAATCATATTATCCTGTATGTTTGTGTAAAATATATATAGTCTGGCACAATCAAGGCTGTAGGAGGACAAAAGAACATCAAATTTACTGAAAACCTTGCTGTCTCCTCCAACCCTGCTTTTTTCCCAAATAGAATAAAGTGCAGGTCAGCACCTATCAGCTCTTACTATCGAGCAAATGGGTCATTATGGGCAACACAATGAAGAGGTGTTTTGGGACAGTTGTGACACTGAGACATAGATGATGTGCTTTTGTTCTGGTACATTTGTCAGGAACTTAATCCATGAAGATAACTCAACATGTTTACGTTTCATGAAGAAATGTGCACTATTTATCTTTCAATCAAATGCAGAGGGAACTGCATCTTCAGTGAAGGTCACTGAAACAGCATACTACTGTGATGTCCATGTATTGTTTCAGCATGCAGACCTAAACAGCTAAATGACTCTAAATGTATTGGCCAAGAATTTCTTTCTAGGGCCTACACAGTTTGACATGCAGGGTTTTGGTGATGGTAATTACCTTCAGGACCAGCAGTTGGTGCTGTATAATAATGCTTTCTCTTTTCCTCCCTGATCGGAATGGAAAGTTGACAGCCACTCTATCTCTGATGTCACTTCTGTGTCTGTCGGCCTGGACCCTCCCAATCTTGCCTCATGAACTCATAACCGGCCACCTTGCATCAGTTCTTAAATGGACTCGCATCTGCAAACATGTTTCTCCAATTGTTGCATGTTTCCCTTTGATTTAAACCTTTCAGTCATTTCGGTGTCACGCAGGTGGTGCTCCAACTCTGTATTGTTGTGTGCGCCCTATTTTACAACAGATACAAATAATTCATGAGAACAGGACATTAAAATCATGTTACACTACACAAACTGCTTATTGCACATGATAATGCATTCTTGCAATTACTGTTTTGTAAAGAACATGTGCTACCTAGCAGAAGAAAAATGTGGATTGTGCTTCATCATTTTATCCACAAATTGATACAAATGCGAGTGCTTATCAGAAGAACAAGCCTATAGCCAGTTCCCAGAGTGCTGAATTCTAACACTTCTAATTACGTACATTCAAATCAATGCTGTTTAACATTTCCAGTTTGACATAATACGCTATATAAATAAAATGTATTATTATTATTATTATTATAATAATAATTTGGAACTCAAACACATAGTTTGATGGCATTTGGCCACCAGACAAAAATCCATGACTTTTCAAACAGTTAATGACTCTGTCTGACCTGAAAACCAGCAGCTGGACTTATACCCAAGTTTGGTATACTTTTTCAAAAGAAGTCTCTTAATTTTTCCTAATTGACTCCTAATTTCATTATAGAGTTACAGACCACTTTTATTGTATGAAGCATTTTTCCAAGTGGGCACAATCCTTAAGAGCTTTACCCAAAGAGTGAAATCAGCTACATGTGAGCACAGATGCATTAAGTAGGCATGCAGAATTACCTTGCCATCATTGTGCCATACAGTGAGTTAGTAATATCCCTTACCCGTGTATGTTCAGTATGGTCAAATGATGTTATATACTTTATGTTACTGAAAGGACACTACAGCTTAAAGGAAAATGTATTGTCTTATGAGAAATAAAATGAGCAGCACGAAACCCAAAAAAGGGAACCAGTAGGGGAAACAAGTAGCCGAAGAAAAGAGTATATACTAGAAATAGAGAAGTAAAGATTTCAGAATGTCTAATTTAGTAAAAGACGTACAATCACTAGCATCAATAAAAGAGAGTGTTGACAATGTTAATCTTAACATTCTGACAGCTGCCTGATTCTCGCCCAACAAAGCCCGTAGACTTCAGGTGTGGCCTCATGTTCTCTGAAAGGAGATGTAAAGGGGTTATCTGGGTCAAGTAAACCTCATAGGACGTACTAATTAGATTCATTTTTTTTTTGTAATTATGGGAAATGTTAAAATTATCTTAAATTACATCAATAAGGTTGCCAGCATCAATTACTAATAAATTAACTGTGTTCAGTATAATAGGACTGTGAGTTTTCAGTGTATATAATTTTGTGGTGATGTGTGTTGTTTATTTTTGTACCTTTGTTTAATATACTTTTATCCCCTGTTTTGAGTTGTGCATTTTTGCCTTTTTCATCCAGTATTTCTTGAAGGTTTTGTTTGTAAAAAGCTAGGGTACTGAAAAGGATTGTGCAGGTGGGGACCTGAACCTGAACATAAAAAAATGACCTCTACTCCTCTCATTGAGGCTCAAGATGGCAGTTGCATAGTAGGGATGGCACTGCATTTTAAACACTCAGATTGCTGATTCAGTAACGGCTCACTGTTTGACACCAAAGAAATGGTTCAGTGGTTCAGTTTACTGTCTGTGCTCCAACCTCCAATTAAATTAAGGTCTTTTGTTATAAAACATTTTGAGATAATGTGTTCACTATAGAAAGGTTTCATATAAAATACAGGATATTTTACTTACGTAATTTCTTCACAGTGACAGGAACATGTTTGAAAAATAATTACTATATTAAACAAAATCTGAACCCTAAACATATTATCCCCTATGCATACAATTAAAAATAATTATTATTTATCTATCTTTCTTCCACAGTCAGACTCCTCAATTAACCACTGCACAAATAAATGCTGATAATTCCAACTGAGTATGAGAAAGCTCCAACATAGTTTTTGCCATTGGTGATGTTACATCGATTCTGCGGTCCTATTACAAGATCAAGTTGAATAACTTCATCAAAATGGTGTTGCCATAAAGAGATACCACAGGCCAAGAGGACAAGAAATGGAATGGAAAAGAACTGGTAACGTAGTCACCGCAGCATGTGGAGCCTCAGCAAGATTCTTCAGCCTTAAACGAAAAGCTGAGAAAGGAGAATCATTTCTGGTAATGGCAGGTACATCATTCTAGAATTTAAAGGCTCTCTAGCTAAAGTCTCTGTCTCATAAATACGTCTGATTTATCGATGGCATTCTGAGAAGGCCTGCATTCTGCGATCACAGTGTGCATGTTGAAGTAATAATTTCAACAAGGTGAATTTTACACTAAGTTGTACACTAACCTGCAAACAAGTGTAGTGTCTTATAAATTGAAATTTTAAAACTTTAATTTTTCTGCTAGTTATGATCCTTGCTTCTGTGTTTTCAATTAATTGTAGAGCACTATTCAATCATCCTGACAATAAAGAATGGCAATATGGAGGACTGCTTAATAGAAATGAACAAAGTAGCTTTTAAAAAATTCCTCATATCAAGAAACAAGGCTAATTTTGGTTTTCCCAACTGTTAAGTGCCAGAAAGAAGGGTTCTCAAGACTTGCATATAACAAAATAAAGTGCCAGCAAGACAGTAATTTAAGAAAGAAACAAACATCAATGATTGGAGAGCCTCTCCAAGTGCCATTAATGGCGAAACAAACTGTTAAGTGCATTATTGGTATGTATTATTTGCTTAAATTATACCTTGTAATTACTTCTAGGGCACCAATGTGAGGTAGAGATCATTGGTTTCTGTAGAAGCCAAGAGAAGTCCTTCAGAATGACAGGCAACAAAAGTATATTGTTAGTACAGTGTGGGACACTGGGACTCTTTTTTAGTGAGTGCACAGTCTGAAAGTCATCATACCTGGTCCTTAACTTAAAAAATGGAGCTCAATAGTGATTTGGAACCTGAGCTATCAGAAAGAGCTATGGTGGGATGGGTCCAGGAATTTTGCTGTTCCTGACCACAGAAGTAATTCTGGGGACTGCCCAAGAAGTAACCATGGGAAAAGTTTAAAGGATTTCAGTCAAAATTAACATGAGTAGTATGACAAAAAATGTCCTATATATTTGGTAGACCTAGGAGAATTTTGATGATCCCAGCACTCCTTGAAGATAAAGGACAAAAATGAAAATCTAACAGAGTTTAAAGTGGCATTGTCAGTACTTGCTGGGAAAAAAGGGGAAGAAGTAAGGAAGAAAAGGACTTTCAGTAGTGTCTCAGTCCCTAAGGAATGGCAAATACCAAAGCAGAAAGAGCACCTGGATCATACACAACCAAATAATTTCTGATTCCTTCAAGCAACTGTGATATCTATAACATGTTTGTTTGACAGATCAGATGACCAAATTTCCAAAAGACAATTGCTGATACTGCAAGAAAAGAGGGTGTTTAGTGGGACACTGGCCTAAAAAGAATGTACAGGACAAAAGTGTTAGGTAAATGTCACAGTAATTGGAATGGTATCTCCTGTAGCATAGCCTTTAAGCTTCGGCTCTCCTGGAGAAAAAGCTTAGCTGCCAGGCCATGTCACCGCACCACAGAAGAGGCCAGGAGCAAACTTGTAGGCAAAATGGAGTAGCAGAATTCCAGTCAGATCCTGTCAGAGTGGATTACACCTTACATAACAGGGACAGGACCTTACAAAGTGCTAGTGATAAACGAAATGTAGCTCAGGAAACACTAACCATGCCATATCAGGACAAAAAATGGAATGCGACTAGGGTGCAATAGTCAACAAACTATTTTTAATTAGCATTCAGGACTTAGTTGCTTTACTAATAGAACTGGAGAAAAAAGAAAAATAGTCCCCATATCTGCTAGAGGGAAGCAAGGAGCATATTGTAGTTAATGTAGACCACTGCTGTAAAGGAGAGGAGAGACCTCATTATATGAAAGCAGGGCCTAAAATTTTTGGAAGGACTTATTACTGCTAGAGAGCACTCAGTGACAATGGATTACAAACTGTGGACAGTTCTTTCAATTGTAATTTTTGTCTTAAAATTCCCTTATGTACAAAAAAACAAATAAATTGTTGCATAAAAGTTTTCCTAGATCAATGAAGTCACTGGCTAGGTCTGTGGTTCTCAGCCTGTGCTGTAGATGATGAGCTGTCAGGTGATACATGATGGAGCACAAGAAAATTAGGGGTAAAAAGTGGTCATTCAAATGACTGTTGGTTACACATGGGGTACCCACAAGTACTCAAATGTGCTTTAATTCCAACACTACATCTCACAGTGCTCCTGCTGTGTGACTTTGCTCCTACCTATTTCACCCAGCCTTGCTTTCCTTTTTTGTGTTTGCTATACAGTATGTGCAAATTTGAATTCTTCCACAACTTAAATGGTGTCCGGGTTAACAGTTCCCTCTTACATGTCACTTTTATTCCATTCCTGCAGAAAGGCCTCAAAAACATCTGTGGCCATTAACAGGCAAGGGTCAAGCCTCCAGATGTGGTGTTGCACGAAAGAAGAAAAGACCAGGGTAGCACACCAGCATTCCTCACAACAGCAGTGACCACAGCAGCTATGTGTATGGCCTGTAGGGTTTGATGTCTAATAGGTGTGAGCAAAGGGCTTCCGTCAGGTCACTTTGCTATAACATAGCATCACAAAACTTGTCCTTCACTGTCCGATCACTGGCAGTTTCAGCATTAGCAGTATGGGGTGAGCAGATCTGAAATGATCTCAAAGACAGACCAGTACATTAGCCCTGCACTGGTGTACTCACTTGAGGGCAACCAGATCATGGATAGACTGTCCTGGTGGTCTGTTGAAACCATGCCTGCTGTCAAGATACAGTTTAGCGGCTTAATCAATAGTGTTAAGCAATGGTGGCACAGGACATGCTTGCCTTTCTAAAGGTCACCTGATCAGGTAATGTTCCACCTGGATGTTGTTGGATAAAATTTCACTTAATGAGCCTTTGTGTGTTTGGAAAGTTGGAGTGCCTTACTGAACAAGGTGTATTCCTGACAGCTTTTTGTGAAAGTACACAATTGTCTGAAATGTGGATTTTGTGGAGCTGGTTTTTAAAGTGGTCCACTTCTAGAGATCAGTGTGCCTTTGAAAATTCACTCTTGCCTAGTTGATGCTTACCCCAGGACCCGTACTCTTCATATATAACAGTCTAGAAATGGACTGCAGAGTTCCATCACAGAAAAGACCCCTCTCAAAGGTTTCCCAAGGTCTGGCTGGCCTTCAACATCGACAACAACAGAAAATGTTTCCACCATGAAGCAAATCATAATGTAGAATCAAAGCATGAAGGTACATCATGGTGTCAATTGAATCTACTCTCCTTCAGTAATTAAATAGGATCAAGGGCTGGTTACACTAGGAGTCAGGAATGTTGATTCCTGAAATGAAGTATCAATGTATCCAATATTTCAACAACAATCTTGATCTAATGAATTTGTAGTGGGAGAATTTAATGCTTGGATAAATTCACTACATGCCTTAAACAGCCCCATATAATTGCTTTGGTGTTTGAACCAGCAATTCAGGGAAAAGCTGGTAGAAAAACTGTAATGGACAACCAAGACATAATGTTTTATTTGATAAGCATAGAAAAGCTAAGTATACATTAAAACAAGTGTCTTACAGGGTTTACAGGGGTTACAAAAATAGAACTTAGTTGGCTTTACTAAAGATTTTCTTAATAGGGTAGGCGTACATAGTGTATCTTGATCACTGTTGATAGCTATTAGCAAATATTTAGTTATTTGTGAATTCCGATATATATTTAATGTTTTCAGTATTTGATTTCTAAAATGGAGTTATATTACAGACCTCCAAGAAATAAATATACTTCTTGATGGTGATCTCATTCTGCGGTGTTGTTTTACAGTAAATTCTTATTGCTCTGCTCTGTTGTTATTTGTTCTCCACCTCCACCTATGGAGAGCAAAAGATGAATAAATTAATGTTAAACAGCAAATATTTGGTGGTCAGGTATCTCACTTGAAGGGATTTGCTGACATAACAAAGAATGAAAACAGTGCCAGAACAGTTCACAAGAATCAGCAGAAAGTGAGAGAATTACTTCCCTTAAGTCTGCCTCTTGGCTATTTTTTGTTACATATAATAAACATTTTAATTTGATTTTTCTGTAAAATGAGCAATGCTTTGAATCATCAGTTCTTCAGTTATCAGCTTGTCAAATTAAATAGCAAGGCCTTTGAGAGTGACCTACATTTTGTGTATTTTAGTTTTATGCTTTTTTTTCTTATCTGACACTGCACACTATGTTACCAACATAAGGCACAGCTATTTTAGTGATGCAGTCAATTCAATCTCTTCACTCTGTGTAAGGAAATCTGCATTATTAATGTATCCACTGATTTATACATTTTTTAAATCAGGTCCTTTTCAAAATAAAATGTTTTTATTAGTTTTGTTCTGAGATATGTTTGAGAAAAAACATAAAAGTATGCTTGAAAACACAATAAACATCAGTTTGTGTGGCTCCAATAAGGCCTAGTACTACATGTTCCAGTGTATAGATTGATGTGGTGTCTCATAGGTTTCACGTAGACATGCTCTCTTTAGATTTTTAATACCAACTGTAAACTGTTTGCATATTTTGGAAGTTTATTTTAATGAATTTTTTATTGATTTGATGTGATCTTATTTCAAACATCATTTTAATTGTCTCGTCATGCTTGTGTCTGTGATTTTTAGTTTGATATGTCACAAAGAAACTCCTTGTCAATGCAAGCTAATAATCAGCAAGTTTGCAGTCAAATAGTGCACGACACTTAGGTAGAAGTCTTTACAAATGTAAATAATCTTAAATTTTCTTAAATAAATCTTTAGCCTAATCGACATATTGGTTTATCCATGACACAATACAGCAGCAATATGTATATTTGTAGAACATTTTCATACGAAGGATGCAGTTGAAGGTGATTTTTCAAGATTTCAATGAAAAAATTAGAAGCAAAGAAAAAACTAATTAAAATTAGGTAAAAAATAATGAATAAACAAAATATTAAAAATAAGTTAAGTATACTTACATATGACAGGAGCAGGAAAACAGGAGAGCTGATTTTGTAGGTAAACCAGGAGAAGTGGGCAAAAGGCAAAACACAAAAGAATCTATACTAATAAAAGGCAAAGCCCTCACTGACTGACTCACTCACTGACTGACTCATAACTAATTCTCCAACTTCCCGTGTAGGTAGAAGGCTGAAATTTGGCAGGCTTATTCCTTACAGCTTACTTGCAAAAGGTAAGCAGGTTTTATTTTGAAATTCTACACGAAACGGTCATAGCGGTCAACAACGTCCAACATGTTGAACTTTCTTATTTACGGCCCGATCTTCACGGAATTTGGTAGGCGGCTTCCCTGCGCTAACCGAAACCAATGTACGTACTTATTTCGGTTGTATAACATCACGTCGGCCGCTATATTGAACTTTCCCACGTCACTAATTCTCCAACTTCCCGTGTAGGTAGAAGGCTGGAATTTGGCAGGCTCATTCCTTACAGCTTACTTACAAAAGTTAAGCAGGTTTCATTTCAAAATTCTACATGTAACAGTCATAATGGTCAACAACGTTCGCCATGTTAAACTTTCTTATTTATGGCCCCATCTTCACTTAATTTGGTAGTTGGCTTCCCTGTGCTAACCGAAACCAATGTACGTACTTATTTCGGTGGTATGACGCCACTGTCGGCTGCCATATTGAACTTTCCAACAGTCTTTGTTACTTATGGGCCCATGTTCAAGAAATTTGGTATGCAGGTTCCCAACGCTAACTGAATCCTACTTACATACATATATACGTTTATAGCCTGCAGCTCGGTCACTGTGTGAGGTGGCGTTGGGTCCCCCATCCCAACGCCTCCCACGTTGTTGGCTGCCTGCCTATATAAGGCCGTCCATCGCTCCGGTCTCTACATTCCCTTCCTTGCTTCGCCACGGGATTCACGTCTCCCTGCTGATAACTACAGCCTTTTTAATTAATCCATGGATTCTCTGCTGTTTTATTGTTCGTTTATTACGATTATAGTTATTGTGTAGGTATTTTAGACTTACTTTACATTGTTCAGGTACCCATTTCCTTTATCGTTCCAACCGTACCCCCATTAACATGTCTGTCGAGGTGATCACCATCGATCAAAGAACTGTCACTTAGCGAGTGGTTTCTATGCCTGGAGATGGCACCTGCTTTTTCCATTCTCTGTGTTACATATTGCACGGCCATATCAGGCTCACTCTTGATATCCAGAGGAGCATTGTGTCTTATGTACTGAATGACTGGGACAGGTTCAAGGTGTGGACTGATGACGGTACAGGAGATAATTATACTACACAGGAGCACTAGAAGAGTGAAATGCTTAAGCCCTTTACCTATGGTTCTGCATGTGAGTTGAAAAAATTTTAAGGCAGTACTTCATCGCTGCGAAGCGCGGGTATTTTGCTAGTAAAAAATAAACTGTGCTGACTGTAACCCAGACGACACACAAAGTCAAAGTCAAATGACAGATGATAAGTCAAAACCAGAAAATATACAAGAAAACACATAACAGATCAAAATCAAATTAAGGATTTTATCTGCAGATCGGATAAGGTTCCTAGCGAAAGGTTTACCTTTTATGCTGGTTGTTTTTTTTTTTTTTTTAAATTTTATTGATTTTATTAAAATCAAATAATATTCCATACAAATAACTCAAGTTTTACAAAAAAAAAAAAAAGGTTCAAAACAGATCAACCCCCACCTCTGAGAAAGAGAGCTAGGCCAGCAGAGTAAAACCTTAAGCTAGTAAAAATAAGTAAATAGATACATTAATAATTGAATAAAGATAAATGGAGCAAACGAGGGAAGAGAATCTGCTTCCTCAATTTAAATGCTTATTCTAAAATGTTTTTGATTAGATCCTGCCAGGTTTTGAAAAGGTTTTGAACAATTCTTCTAACTGTGAATTTGATTTTTTCAGTTATCCGCTGACTTAGAATAGGTGAGTCAGGATTCTATGTGCCAGTAGTGTAGTAAAGGGAATTACAGTTTGTTTGTCCTTCTCCACTTTAAGTCTATCTGGAAGTACACCAAACACAGCTGTTACTGAATTAGGAGGGTTTGTGATACCAAGGCTGTCTGATAGGGTTTTAAAAATTTTGGTCCAGAATGATGTTAATTTGGTGCACACCCAAAACATGTGGCCCAGTGATGCGGGAACTTGTTTTTCTTAAACCTTCAGTTATTCATCAATGTTTAGATGCTGCTCTGTACCAGATGTTTAACTGTGGAATCTTGCAGATGACAAAAAACAGAAGAAGAGTGACAAGTGATAAACCAACAAACAGAGCTTCCACTCGGGACTGTTCCGCGCAAGAAGTGACCCACACAGGTAATAGATCTCATCAATGGAATAGATTGGAAGATCTTCAGTTTGCTTCAGTTTTCATTATAATGGCAATTACTGTATGTCCTGTAAGTGTTTTCAAAATGTCTTCCTCACATGACCTGTTTCCTACGCCTTTTACTCTGGGTATATTTCAGTGTAAATCTATGCCTGGAATGGTAATTGTATATAGCTTTCTTTCACTCACCTCAGCTATTAGGAGTTCAAGTCATGTATTTGCATATATTTCATTTTTCAACTCCAGATGCAACTGGCAGAGTTGGCACAGTAGTTAGCACTGCTGCCTACCAGGATTGAATCCTCTTCGTTGTCTGTTTGAAGTTTGCATGTCCTGTCATGTCTACATGGGTTTTCTTCAGAGTACTCTAGTTCTTCTTGCACATCCACAAAGATGTGCTTAACAGGTTGATTGGTAATTCTTAATGAGCAAATTAGTGTGAGTTCTGTACAGGACTGGTGACCTATTCAGAGCTTTCCCCTGCCTTGTACCCAATGCTGCCAGGATGGGATCAAATCCTGCAACCTTAAAATGGATTAAGAGAGTTGAAGAATGTTATATTGTTACATTTTGATTTCATCATCTAGACACCATCAGCCTCCAAATATTTTAGAACAATTGCTTTCTAACAAAAATTTAAAAACAAAAAATAAAAACACAATTCTGATATAAAGGTGTTATACTTTTGGATATGATATGAAATGGTGAAACATTTTAAAGAATTTTAAGAGAACTCAAATAGTGCATATCAAATGAGCAAAGATTTTAACACTAGAATTACCAAAACCTACAAAAAAACTCTTAAATCCATCCCACCTTGAATCACTTCGCACCTCTCCATCAGCATCTTTTGTCTTGTAAATGTGCCGATAAAGACAAACAGAAAGCAGCCTACTATTCCATCCCCCCACTGCCGCAGAACGGGCACAAAGTTTCCCCAGCTCATGCCTCGAATATATCTGGGAGTCAAGTACCTAGAGTTAGTTGTATAGGGAAATAATAAATCGTTATTTGGAACACATGCATTTCATGTGTGTTCAGTTTCTACAACAATCTATGTAAACACATCATTAAAACAGAAATGTTTTTCATATTTTAGTAATTAATGACAAAATGTAGACATAAACTATGTAATGTGTGGAGCCTGAAGTCCAAAGATCAAATAAACACTTTCACAAAAGGTACAAGGATGATACAACAGCTTCCGTGGCACAGCAGTATGAACTGCTGACTTGTAATCAAGCGTTTCCAGTTCGATCCTGACTGCCTTGTATATTTGCCATTTTGAGTAGTTTGTTGATAGTATACAATAAAAATATACATTTGATTTGTGTCTGTAACAGCCGGTGTAAATTTGTAGTACTTGTAAAAGTGTTTTTATTTTCACTTTTATTCTCTCAATCACGATCACGATACATACTACTACAGCCCACCAGGGATCTGACGCTGTTATTTTTTATTTGAAACTGGGAATAACTAGATATGAGTGGTGTTTTGATACAATGGAACTGGAAATTCTCTGATCTGGATGGATGAAAGCTGACACACAAACGCTGGTGAATCTGCCTTCTTGGTATCTTATTGTCACTTGAATTTTTTTTATTCAGTTTTATTTAGTGTTCCTGCTCACGCTGAATTAGTATGCACCTTATGATTCTTGATGTCAAAGCCACACTGACAAAAAACAGAGACACAGGCATAGAGAGAGTTGAGAGATATAGCAGAGTTGAACTCAGACGATGACGAGGGTTCTACACGGAGAAAGAATGCACGTCACACTTTTGCCGTCACTGTACCTTGTATATAAAAGCCAGATCTAATGTTATTTACCATGATTTATTTACTTAATTCTTACAGTGTAAAGTCACAAGTAGACTGCAGAGCTTCCTGTGTTTGATTGACACGGGCATGTTCAAAAAATACATGTGTAATGCCACGAAAAGTGCATGCTGACACTTCATTTCGCAAGCAATGGCACGAGAATGCAGTCAGACTTCTTTTTTGGGCACATACACCATCCAGATCTAAACACTAACGTGGAGAGACATTCACGTACTGAAGAGTCTATACTGTAGCTGCAGGTGTAAGCTGCCATTGCTGCACTTTATATATAAAAGCCAGATCAAATGTCATTTATCTATTTACCTTGATTTATTTACTTATCTTCCTACAACGTAAAGTCTCAAGTAGACTGTAGAGCTTCCTGTGTACATATACAAAGTACAGCGACAGCAAAAGTGTAACGTGCATTCTTTCTCTGATGTAGAACCCTCATCATCATCTGTGTTCACCTCTGTTATAGCGTGTCTTTATGTGAAAACAGTGGTGTCACATCGGATGGAGCGTGAATGTGACTGGGAGAATAAAACTGAATAATAAAAAAACAAAGCTAACCTTTGCAAATACAATAAATTTGCACCGGCTGTTACAGACTCAAATCAAATGTATGTTTTAATTCTAAAATAGTAAGAATAAGAGCACCTCACTTCTCAAAACTGAGTCATCCAGGATCGAGCTCACGACCTTTTGATTATCAGTCAGCAGTTCTTACCGTTGTGCCACCAAAGTGGTCGCATTAAAGATGTGTCAATGTCGCACCACATTGTATCACGGGTTCTTTTTCTGCAGTTAATTCTTGAATAGAAGCGCACTTGTTCTGTTATACTTGTACCTTTTGTGAAAGTGTTTATTTGATATTTGGACTTCAGGCTTCACACATTATACACTTCATGTCTACATTTTGTCAATTATTACTAAAAAATGAAAAATGTTTCTGTTTTAACAATGTGTTTACATAGATTGTTGTAGACACGGAACACACATGAAATGCATGTTTCAAATAACAATATAGTATTTATTCTAAACAGACTTGAGCTGAGAAAACTTTGTGCGGCAGTTGCGGGATGTGATAGTAGGCTGCTACAGAGAGGTACAAAGGGATTTAAGGTGGGACGGATTTACGAGTTTTTTCACAGGCTTTGGTAAGTCTAGTGTTAAAAGAATTTACAGGAGTGAGGCTAAAAAAGAAAAAAGTTTAACACTGCAATGTTTTCCTAAAACGTAAAAAGGTTTTACAGGGCTTTGCATTATTGAAAATTCCGATTCTTTTAGACAGCTGCACTAGACATGTAGTCATCCTTCAATTTATTTAATGAATCTTCTTCCGTTTTGTCTTGAGGAACATCAAACAGTGCCAGGAACCAGCCCTTTCGTGTATTTTGAAACTGTGAGGCACCAAAGCCAAACAAAATGTCATGGTGCTATAATATAAATATAAAACAAATTGATCATGCATATTTTAAAATATGCCTTTGGTAAATATCTATATATATAATTCACTAAGGCAAAACACCCATGGAAAACACGCCGGAAGGGGCATGGATTCACTAAGCCGCCGACAAGTAAGACACCTATGGCGCACGCAGGGAGGAGCCACGCCCACCAACTCCAAGACCATTGGATACGATGACAACTCGCAGCGCCACGCCCACCAATTTGGACGCAATGACACAGAAAGAACGGCGTCATTTATATTCGTCTGTCGTAGAGGCCTCATGTACCTCCGAGCCACCTTGACTGTTCATAGAGGCATGTTTCTCGTGGAGGTGAGTCGCCATATGCAGCGTGTGAAACGGTTTGCGAGGGGTATCCCATGGGATCCTTAAAACAATCCTTTACAACTGAGGTTAAAACACAATGAAGTAAGCAGTCTTTAAAAACCGAGTTTTCGGTTACGACGCACGACCTCGTGCACCATAGCAAACTGTTTTACGCATCCGCGACAAACATGCGTCTTCTTCACTCACGGACAATTTTATGTTGCTCTCTCCAGAGTTCCATCTTTTAATTAACTTTCTGTTGTATCCTCAAACCCTCCCTTTTTAGACAACTGTGTCTTTCCAGAAGTGTTCAACCATCAATAAATAACTATGCGGTGTTTGTTATGCAGCGGGTTCACTATTGTGTTGTATTTTGCTCTCTCCAGAGTTCCATCTTTTCATTCACTTACTGTTGTATTCTCACACCAAGCCGTTTTAGGCAATTGTGTCTTTCCATTGAGCGTGTATCTACCCGGCGCAGAGAAGCGTGGGTAAGCCGTTGAACCCCATTCGGGCTGCAAACCGTGGAATTCCCACTAAGTGCGACTCATACGCTCCCACTGGTTATGTCCCTACCCTTTGTACATACCCCCCTCCCACCTCGCTACTACCATGGTCGGGTGTCTTGGTGGATTATATATAGAAAAGCAGCCAAAACCACACAGAGCAATGAAACGTCTACGTGAGTCACAGGTGCATCTGGACTGTGTTAAGACAACAATGACTCAAATGACGAGTTGAAGGTGGGCACATGAGTGGGCAGTGCATACTGAACGAGAAATCAGCAGACTAGCATGACGGAGGGAGCTGAATGGACGTCCTCCTCTCCTCCCGTTCCACATTCCGCGACTGAGCGCTGTGCACCCCCATCCCTCCGTCTGGCAGGAGAAGGCGCAATGGTGATCCGCCAGTTTTCAGTCACGGATGATTGTGTGTTGGTTTGTTACGTGCATTGTTACAATGTTGCTTTTTTTGCTGATTTATTACATTACCGATTTTTCAAATGTTAATTTTCTCCCTGTGCTTAAAAATCATTAAAAAACCGGCCTGATTATGTGGCGTATGGTACGCCACGGATTGTCTAGTTTTTATTATTTTTTCTTCTGCCATTCTGATATACTGTATATATATAGTTATAAAAATTTTATATGTTATATGTTATAGAATATGGCATAATTCTTGATTAAAAAGAATTTGTGAAGCATTTGGGCATTGGATCATTGCTCAACATTCCTTTATCCTACACTTAATATTATAAAGAGGCACTGGGCATAGCTGGACACTGAGGACATAGAATAGGCCAATAATGTATTATAGCTATTTACACATTTCTTAACAGATTCCAAATCAAAATTGTACCTACTATAACTGGCACAATAATATCTATCCATCCTGTAAACTGCTCATCCAGATCATGGTATTTTTCCAGGAAAAAATAAGCACAAGGTGGAAACCAACCCTGGATGCCATCTCCCACAGGACACATTTACTCATGCTGGGCCATTTTAGCACCAGTTATACTCCTGTCTTTGGAATTTTGAAGGACTGTAATCCCCTGAGACTAGAAAATGCCAGCATCACACAAGGCAGGATTTGAACACAGTACACTGGAGCTGGGTGCCTCAACCAAACTGACAGAAAATTAGTATAAAAATAAAAGAAACTTGGAGAAGTAATATGTAGTTACATATATCACCTAACGTCAAATAAAAAGTGACATTAACTTGCTCATTTCCGTGTTCATAATTCAGTATGAAAAAAATGACTGTCAAAAACATGTTGCTCGTACAGTTTGTATTGACTGAATTTGATGAAAAAATAAACTTCTCAGAGATGATATTTCTACATTGTGGTGATACGGATGTGTCTGCTAGTGAATCAGATGAGTAATACGTAAGCTACTACCACCTCTTGGGGGGGCTAAATTTATGTTCTGGGATCAGTATTGGGCATGGTGTTGTTGTGCCGAGAGTTCGGATAAAGAAATTATTAAACTAAACTGTTTTCCTGAATTGTTCAAATGCACGTAACATGGTGAAGTTTTGTCGCACCCACGCAGCCTTGGAAAGACAAGGAAAAATGTCTAAGTTCAATGAACCCGAGGCTTTCGACTTTACACAACCAGCATCATGGTTAATGTGGGTTCAGCGCTTCAATCGTTTTCACATCACTAGAAAGCTAGATAAAGAGGAAGGTGAGTTACAATTTAATGGGCAAAGATGCCAAGATTATATACAGTGCTTTTACGTTTTCAGAAGCTTCTCACACAAATAATTATGGGGCTGTTGTCAATAAATTTGAAGAACATTTTGTACCTCTGAGAAATGTTATACATGAGCGGGCTCTATTCCACCAGCGGCAACAAAAAGCTGGAGAGACAGTAGAAGTTTTTGTTAGGAGTCTGTACTAGCTAGCAGAATATTGTGAGTTTAGGGTGAGCAAAGAGGAACAAATAAGAAACAGAGTTGTTATCGGATAGAAGATCACAAAATCTCCCATCTGCAGTTGAAAGCAGATTTAACTTTAGATAAAGCCATCCAGCTAGCCTGCCAATCCGAGTTAATTAAGCAACAGAATGCAATCGCAGAAATGCTGGTTGGAGTGAGTGAAGTTCGGCTTGCACAGCACAGAGACAACAGACGCAGCAGTGGTCAGCAGAACAAAGTGAAGATGGCAGAGGGACAACTAGTTATATAATGCACACACTGTAATTGCAGGCACAAAGGGAAGGAGTGCCCTGCGCAAAACAAACGTTGTATGAAATGCAATAAACTAGGCCACTTTGCAGTTGCATGCAAAACTAAAAATATGAAAGAACTGGTAGCAAGTGAAAATGACAATGAATTTTTCCTTGGGTCAGTAGCTGATGACAGAGACCTTGATGAGAGATGGTACATTTCACTACTCATACAAGGCAAGTCGATCAAATTTAAAATAGATATAGGTGCCAATATCTTCATAATGTCGGGCTCATCATATGAGACTATAGGGCAACCTCTGTTGGAGGAAACAGGTATCAACATTAGAAGTCCTGGGGGAAATGTGAAATTGGAAGTAAAATTCCTGGCAAAGACAGAGAGAAAAGGAAAACAATTTGATTTTGGGAATTATGTTGTGGAAGAGCCATTCACAAACAATCTAATGAGCCGCAGTGTTGCGTGTAAAATGGGCATTATACAGAGAATGGATGATGTCTCAGTGAATGTATTTGGAGATATTGGCTTGCTGAACTGTAAACCAGTAACAATTGAGCTTAAGTCTGATGCTGTACCATATAGCATAGCCACCCCACGTAGAATACCATTTCCCCTGCTGCCCAAAGTAGAGAAGGATTTTCATAGAATGCAGTACCCTGGGATAATCACTGAAGTTACTGAGCAAACAGAATGGTGTACCCCTATGGTATCAGTGGTTACAAAGAATGGGCTTGTCAGAATATGTGTTGATTTGAAGTATCTAAATCAATTTGTAAAATGTGAGCGCTTCATTCTTCCAACATTAGAGGACATTGCCCCAAAGCTTTCAGGTGCTAAGCGTGTTCTTCACACTGGATGCCTCATCGGGTTTTTGTCAAATTCCGCTGGATCACGATTGCATAAAGTTGACCACCTTCATAAACTCTGTTGGAACATTCTCTTTCAATAGGCTGCCATTAGGGATTACATCTACTCCGAACTTTTTCAAAGGGAGATGAGCAGACTCTTACAGGAACATAAAGACACTGTGGTGGTCATGGATGACATTTTAGTCTATGGCAAAAATCAAGCTGAACATGACGAGAACTTTCAAACTATTTTTAAAACAATTAAAAATTCTGGACTAAAACTGAATCGTGACAAATGCTATAATAAATCAGAGCTGCAGTACTTTGGACACATAATCAACAATAGTGGCATAATGCCAGATATAGGAAAGCGATCACAGAAATGCCTAGTCTGACTAATGTGATGGAGCTCTGGCAAATGCTGGGAATGATCAACTATCTAGGCAAATTTGCCCCTGGGCTGTCTATAGAGCTTCAACCCGTGACTTCATTGCTAAAGAAAGAAAAAGAGTGGATGTGAATAGTAGCACAAGAACAGGCCTTGGATAATGTAAAGCACATGCTAGTCACTGCTCCCACTCTTGCTTATTATGAAGTCAAGAAGCCAACAATAGTTAGTGCTGATGCCAGCAGTTTTGGCTTAGGTACTGCACTACTCCAAGTCCATGGTGACACAGTTCGTGCAGTTGCTTTCTACTCAAGAACATTAACTGAAACAGAACATAGATACTCTCAAATTGAAAAAGAGTGTCTAGCAGCAGTGTGGGCATGTGAGAAATCTTTGCCTGAAAACAGACCAAAAACCCTTGGTTCCGCTGATTGACTCTTACGATATTAATCATACCCGCTTGAGATGTCAGCGCTTATTAATGCGACTTATGCCTTTTAATCTGAAAACAATACATATTCCTGTCAAACAACTAGTAGTTTCTGATACACTCCCTAGGGATCCATTAAGGAATTGCCACTATTCAGATATTGAGGAAGACATAAAATCATTTGTTGAAGCAGCTGTGAGGTTCAAGGAAGTGTCAACATCAATGTTGAAAATTATTAGGGAGGCAACGCTAAGCGATTCTGACATTGATGCAGTGAAGAGGTTCCTGTGTGAGGGCTGGCCCAGACACATACACTCCCATCTAAATGGATATTATACTGCCAGAGCATCTCTGTCAGAGGGAGATGGTTTGCTACTGTTTGAGGACAGAATTGTAATTCCAACTAAAATGAGAGAGGATGTGTTAAAACTGAATCCATGAAGGTCATCAAGGACTTACAAAGTGCCGCCAAAGAGCAAAAATGTCAGTATGGAGGCCTCTATTAGGAAAGTACATTAAAAGAAAAGTGACAATGTGTGCCTTTTGTAGAGCTCACATGTCTAGTGAAAGTAAAGAACCTCTCATTACTACACCTCTGCCTTCTGGCCCCTGGTGTAAAGTAGCATCAGATTTGTGTGAACTAAATGGTAACACTTATCTTGTAGTAGCAGACTACTATTCTCGGGACACTGAAATTTCGCACTTACAGACACCCTCTAGCCGCAGGTAATCAACAGACTCAAAAGCATCTAGTCAAGACTATGATTTTTCTCATACAACATCCAGCCCCCATTATCCTCAGTCAAATGGAACTATAGAGACAGCAGTCCAGACTGCTAAACATATTCTCCATCAGCCTGATCCTCACTTGGCACTTTTGGGCTATCGAGCAAAACATAATGCCGCTACAGGAATGAGTCCAGCCCAGCTGATAACAGGTCGACAAATCAGAACTAACCTGCCCATGTTGGAGTACAAACAACAGCCCCAAGCTATTGATCACAACATGGTGAGGAGGAAACATAAGGCAGAAAAGGAAGCACACAAGTTCTTCTATGATCGAAGACACTTTGCCCAACCCCTGCCAGATCTTCTTCCTGAAAATAAAGTTCTCTTAAAGCTTGACACCGAGAAGAGTTGGAAAAACCCAGCTGTTGTAGTGAAGAAGACACCAGAGCCTCGATCATATTTAGTGCAGACTGAAGATGGCGCTATCTTACAGAGGAATTGTAAACACCTGCACTCAGTTCCCAGCCAAACAAGTTTTGCTGATGGTAGTCATTCTCAAGAAGGGACAAAAAAAAGTTCCAACTACACCTCCAATAAAGGACAAAATTCAGAATCCAACTCCTGCTGGTTCTGTAATTCCCATCTCACATACAGCATCCATACTTACAACAAGGAGTGGAAGAGTAGTGAGAGCACCAAAACGCTATGGTGATACCTAAGAAGAATGGGCACTTATTTATGCAGAGCAGCAACAGCAAGTGTAGCATAATAACTACTGGTGTTACTGTGCGAATGATAATTCAAGTTAAATGTTACCTGTTGTGGGAAATGTGTAGGAAAAGTGTATGTTTTATTAATAATGTTTTAAGGGTATTTGTTTTCAGAAAGAAGGGAGATATGGATGTGTCTGCTGGCCAATCACATGAGTAATCAGGAAGCTACTACCACCTCTTGAGGGGGGGCGTATATGTATGTTCTGGGATCAGTATTGGACCCAGTGTTGTTGTGTTGAGAGTTCAGAGTAAAGAGTTATTAAACTAAACTGTTGTCCTGAATTGTCCCTCTGTGTGTGACATACATGAGTTCAACATTTTTTTCCATGGGTCCTACAACAACAGTTTATTTCTTGAACAGCCTAAAATCATACAAGGAATGCCTCAATAAACTGTAAAAGGCCCTGTTTTTCACAGGACCTCCAACCTTGACTCCCTAAGAAGACAAGAAAAACTCCCAACAAAAGACCCTTGTAGAAATAAAATCATAAAAATCAATACACTTATTGCTTTTAAATAGGCAATACACATTATCAGAGTCCCAAAATAAGTTTTGTTGCCCCTGGTAACTGCCATTTCTTCCTTCAACCGGCTGACATTCCTTACCTTCACAATCTTTAAAGCACAAATTCAGAACTCTGTTTCATGTGATATGATTTTCTACTGTATTCCAGGCAGTGTGGTGTGGTGGTTAAGACCTTTGGACATTAAACCCTGATACTTTTGGGTTCAGGGATTACCCTAAAAGATTTGTGCTCACGAGGTTACACTGCCTCTGGCTATTTGGGACTGTCTTTTTGTTTACCTGCCACACTAAGGTACATTTAGTGTGTCTGACAAGACTCTGCTCTGACAGTGTTCTTAAAGCATTCAAACACACAATCAAACAAGCAGCAACATGGACTGACTCAAGCTTCCTTCAGGAATAATGGGTGCAATCTCTCAGATAAAAGCAAAATCCACAAAGACTGCACACGAGTCCTCAATTGTAATCAGAATCAATTACTGTGATGTGTGAACACTACAAAAAGCACTACCATGCAAATTGATGAATAAGAAAGTAATTTAAATCATTTAAAAATGCTGCCTGTGTTACTTTAACATATTCCAGTTAGTTTTCCACTACAGCTACTTTACAAGACTTATTTGATGATATTTTCTGTGCTAACTAAAATAAATGTTTCATACTGCAGCAAACAAGTAACTTGAAAATCCAGAATTAGACATCACAGCTGGAACTGCCGCTGCCATACCTACAGCAATAACGTTACACACTTTTTATATAAGCATATTTTTCATTTATGCTCTATCAACTGAACACACAAACACACACAGTGGGAAGGAGAGCAGCTGCACTAGCGTTGAGAGGAGGTGGAAAGATGTTGCTTAATGAAAACAAACCATAAGGACAGGTGAAACAAGAGCTTTTAATTAAGTGGTAAAGCCATTTACCTTTAAATATTTCATGTTAAAAATAACTGGCAAATTAAACCTTACATACCATATTCCTGTCAACTGTACCTATAATTTACTTACATTTCTTACCCAGCTGGATCACCATACTGTAAACCAAATAGTGAAATATATTTAAAAAAATATAAAGGCAAAAATTTTCTTCTGCTCACCCAAGAGAAAAGGCATTGTTAGATATTTAGTGCAGCTGTATTCTGTTTTACTCCTAAGGGAAGATTGCATATAGGAGAATAATGAGAAAGGTGCTTGCTTTTCTGAAGTACCCAAACTACTAATCGATGAAGAGGAGCACAGCAGGGTCCAGAAGTGAAAAAACTGAAAGTGAAAAATATAAATAAGTTGTTGCTTTCTGCTTCAGTGTTTTCTGCAAATGGAAACTGTAATTCAGCATATATTTTAAAAAGAGGTGCACACACACACACACACACACATACAGTATATATATATATATATATATATATATATATATATATATATATACTGTATGTGTGTGTGTGTGTGTGTGCACCTCTTTTTAAAATATATGCTGAATTATATTCTGACACAATATATATAATATATATATATTATTGGTATTTGTTTATCTAGTTTCTCTCATTTTGCATTATTTATGTTTTGTTAGATTTTCCATTCCATTTTGTGCATTGACTGACATAGTGATCCAATAATGGATAAAAAGCACTCAAAAAATGTACTGAATTACATGTATTACTACACAGGCAAAAACTGACTTAAATAAATTTAAACGTTTATTACATAAAAAGTAAAAAATGAGGCTTGGAAAAAAATTACTGAAGTAGAAGTACAATTTAGTTACTTTAAAAAACTAAATTCGTAAATGTCTTTAAATATTCATGCAGTTCATAAGCAGAAGGTACACATTGTGAGGGACAGCCTATGTTCTTACCTGGCCAGCATACCCTTGAAGTGGAAGGACAGGGGGAGACATCTTACACAGGGCTTTTTTTCCCCAGGATGCTAGATGGCTGCGAACCCAGGCTCGGATCCCCATATGGGTGCCCACAAGGCATGCCAGGTATTGTAGTCCCAGGGCAGCTGCAGGATTTGGAAGTCACAAATCTGGAGGGACCCAACCTCATCCAGAAGTGTTTTGGAGCTGCAGCATCATATCACCAGAAATACTCCAGGGATTAGATAAAAAGAGCTCCTTGCCTCACATCAATGAGTCAGTGTTGGGTGGAAGGTGGGAGAAGCTTGCGAGGAGGAGTGAAGGAGACAGTGACCAGTGGCTGAGAATCGAAGAAAAGACTTATGCTTGTGTATTCCTTATACTTGTGGCTGTGGTGGGAAATGCTGTTCTTTCTATCTTCATCCCAGAAAAGGTTTTCTGTTCTTTTAATTTGAGGATGGGAGCTAATACAGGATGACATTAGCATCACCACTTTCTTGCTGTATTTGTCTGTTCTGAAGTGACAGCTACCATGTGAAAATGCTTTTGATTGTTCCTGTCTTTACAAAATTAAAGCTGACTTTTTTGGAAATCCGGACTCTTCTCCTTCTCTCTTGTGCAAGTCTGTGACACAGACATCACTACATATACGGTTTATAGATACACTATATACAGTATATGCACCAATCAGCCACAACATTACAATGTTACAATGGCACCTGTCAAAGGGTGGGATATATTAGGCAGCAAGTAAACATTTATTTCTTGAAAGTGATGTGTTGGAAGCAGAAAAAATGGACAATTGTAAGGATGTGAGCAACTTTGACAAGAGGTAAATTGTGATGGCTACACGATTGGGTCAGAGCATGTCTGAAACGCCAGATCTTGTAGGGCATTCCCAGTATGCAGTGGTTAGTACATACCAAAACTAGCCCAAGGAATGGAGAACTGGTGACAAGGTCAAGGCTCATTGATGCGCATGGGGAGCGAAGCTTAGCCTCTCTAGTCTGATCCCACAGAAAAGCTTCTGTCGCACAAATTGTTGAAAACCTTAAAGCCAGCCATGACAGAAGGGTGTCAGAATACACAGTGCATCGCAGCTTGCGCCTCACTCCTTCTTCATGCTTAACACTTGACTGACCATTTCTAGACTTCTTAATCTACTCATAAGCACTATGTCATGGTAAAATACTGGCTTCATATTGTGTGGAAAGTATTCTGTGAATTTCAGATCTTATATAGTGGACCATGCTTACCACTAGAAAGCAACAAAAGAAACTGACTGATCAAGGTTGAAACTTCATGTACAACCAACCCAAACAAAAATATCTGTAAAATGTAGATAATTATTGAGTCTTACTCATATATGCACACTTAAAAACAGAACCAATGTACTTTACTTTAAATTTCAAACAAATGTAGACTGTATATGTTCACGAAAAACAAAAAATATTTGTAAGAAAATACATACAAAGCAAACAGCCGTCTTCAGATTTTAACTTGTAATTATTGTACAATTCTAGAAAAAGGGACCCAATATCAATTGCAAAGCAAGTTGTATTCCCCTCCACTGGAATGAGACTTAAATTATTGAAACAGAATTTTATGACTAAAGGTACAAATTGATAAATAAAATATGAATTCAGTTAAGGGTGTTTTGTTCTTTATTTTATTTTCTTTGATTGTTTTCATGTGCATAAATGTAGCAGAACATCTTAAAGCTGCAACAGTCAGTTTTTCTAGTAAATATTAAAAATTGTTCCCAAAATTACAAACATAATGGAAATAGACAGATGAATCCAGTGTCATCACTTTGTGTGCAGCTTTTTACTGGATCTCAACATACCAAAACACTATTTATTTTCAACCCAAAATCCAAATAAACAGCACAGCAGCCATGACAGTTTCAGACTCTGATTATTACTATGTATAGTACTTCTAGAAAACTGCAAAGTGCCTTGTATTCTCCTCAGCAGAAGAGATTTATATTTATGAAATCAAATCAACATATTTTTATTACTAGACATGCACTGAACTAATTACAATTGGAAATGAATAATAAGGCTGTTATTAAGTGTCTTATTAAGATTGTTATTACAGTAATAGTATACAGCACTGAAACAGCCTTTACTAAATCATGCAAAAAATGACATCATGATAACTAAATTCGTAGTAAGCAAGTAATCAAAATTATCCCTAAATATCAGATGATAATCTAATGTATAGTCATCATTATAAAGTATAATTTGAGACAGTAAAGACTTCAGTGAAGAAAAAATGCATGCATTTTTGCAAATGAAGTGCAGACACAAGGCTTTTGAATCAGGTTGACGTTAAGCAAGTACAGTCTGCATAGCACCAGGATACAGTATAACAAATTTTAAGAATAACCACAGTTAAAATTTTATCTCTAAATAGTAAAGTAGAACACTGATGAGCAAGCTACAATGAGTTCTTATGATTAGGCAACACACACTGTGTTGAAAAAGTTAAAATAATGTTGTCAGGTTTTGCAGGAGCTTCAGTTGAAGTACGTGCTCCAACTAATACAGCATGTGTGTTGTCAAAATAATGCTGATTTTTTTTTTTTGTCAGACCCTTTTTGTGACCAATTTTAGGAGTCACACACCTTGCAAAAGGCAGGCACTATGCATTCATCATTGCAGTTCTATGTGTAGAGCCTTTAGTTGTACCCTTGTTCAAATAGTAAAACCAAAAACTTAACAAGGCCCTATATTCTTAAGAGAAAATGGCTTCTAAATATTATAAACTTACCAAAGCACACTATGTACATTTAGTAAATGATGTACAGGCTAAGTGCACCTCACATCTATACTAATAAAAGGCAAAGCCCTCACTGACTGACTAACTGACTGACTCATCACTAATTCTCCAACTTCCCGTATAGGTAGAAGGCTGAAATTTGGCAGGCTCATTCCTAACAGCTTACTTACAAAAGTTAGGCAAGTTTCATTTTGAAATTCTACGCGTAACAGTCATAACTGGAACTTTCTTTCGTACATATATACGGCCATAGCCTGCAGCTCGTTTGCTGTGTGAGGCGGAGTTGCATCCCGCATCATCATGCCTCCCACGTAATTGAGTGCCTGCCCATATAAGGCCGTCCGTCGGCAGCAATCCAATAGACATGCTGCCGCTAAATATTCGCGGGTGAAGGACTGTGCTTATGCAAACAAAGATGAGATAGTCATGGATGGACTAGTGTTTGGCACAAAATCAGTGAAAGTGCGAGAGAAACTTTTAAGTGCCGGGTCTTAGCTAACATTAAATAAAGCCGTTCGAGATAGCTCAAGCACAGCTGAGAACCTTTGATGCATGTATTCCGAGCAGCTCACGTGAACTGACTGTGAACGCAGTACGCAGAGAACAAGGAAGAGTTCCAAAGAGCGCTGAACAAAAAACGCATTACACAATTGAGAAGACAGCAAAAGAATATGAAGCGAGTGACGCATACAAACATATTCATAAGTGCAGCTACTGTGGAAACAAAGCAGGGTGTAAACCTTAAGTTTAAATTAAGTTCATAGACAGGCTGCTGCTGGCGTTTGACATGCCTATGACGAATACGATATTCACGAGATACAAGTTTAATGAGAAGACGCAGGATCTAAACGAGACTTTTGATCACTTTCTAACAGAGTTAAAATTGCTGCAATGGAGTTAAAATTGCTGGTAAAGGACTGTGCTTATGCAAACGAATAGGAAAGCAGGGTGTAAAGCTTAATTTTAAATTAGGTTCACAGACACACTGCCACTGGCTTTTGTCATGCCTATGACGGATACGATATCCGCGAGATAGATTGCACGAGATAGCAAAAGCACAGCTGAGAAGCTTCAATGCATGTACTCCGAGTGGCTCAAGTGAACTGACTTTGTTCTGGGTTTAACTACTGTGAAATAAACAGACATAAACTGGAAGCGTGAGTCTGTGCATTTTAATAATCTCGAGAGAGAAACATGGTGGCAGCGTAGGTGATGGAACTGCACCGAAAGTCACACCAGTTTGCGGTTAAAAGTTCAGGACGCGAAGACACTAACACGAAAGGAAAATGGAGGGTCTGAGACCGGCGCTGACATTAAGCCTCGATGCTAAAGACCTGGTGAAGTCATGGAGAACATGGATGGACGAATTAAGATTATTCACAGAACTTGCAATGCCGGAGGCAGAGGAAAACATTAAGGTCAGATTATTCCGTTATCTTATTGGAGAGAGCGGCAGAGAATTGTGTCAGGCGCTGACCGGTGATGTAAGACCTGATGAGTTAACCATGAGCTTGATGATACGTAAATTTGATGAACATTACAAACCGAAAATAAAAGAAACTGTAGACAACTACGTCACAGATTTGAGAGTGTTAGCAGGCACATGCAATTTCGGGGAGATTAAAAGCTCCCTTATACGTGACCGAATTGTGTGTGGAACCAGTGATGCAAGTTTAGAGAGGTGCATACAAATATGCAGAGCCACAGAACTGTCGAAAGAGAACAGCAGAACAGTCACATGGGGTTCCCTATTCTATACCTCTCCCGGTGCGTCTCTCTAAACCCTCTGTGCTGGAACATTGTCATAAGGTTTAACAATCCTATTGTTATACCTTCTACGTGCACCCAACCGTCCTTATTACGGAGTTTTCCTTGCTTTACCGCTGGCTGCTTCTTTCCATTCACCTTCCCAGCTCTTTATTTAAACAGTTTTCCTTCTCACTTTTCCACTCCTTTGCTGCCTTCTCCCTTTTCGTTCAAAATACGCGCCTCCTTGCCTTTAGCGATTTGGGGAGTAAACACTTCGATGAATGAAACCTGTTATCTTTACAATGGTTGACAAACACGGAATGTAACTTGAACACAACACGTCCTCCAAATATGAACCTGATTGAAAGAAATAATGATAATCAAATCCTTGACGACAGCAACACTCATAACACTCACAAAACAATTACATTGACAATCAGCCTATGTTATTTTTAAAATGTTCCCTTTTCTTTTTCATAACTTCTTTAACACACTACTTCTCCGCTGCAAAGCGCGAGTATTTTGCTAGTATGTAATATATACTGAAGAGGAACATGTTTTTAAAATGATGCCACCCGTTATCCTAGTGTTTTCTTTTGGACAACTATGAACTGCATCACTCACAACAATAAGCGGTTATCAAAAAAACGTTACTATGATATTTTCATTTAGGGTGTACTTTAAACATCCTGCTTGTTTAAAAATCAACTTACTTCAACGGAGTTTTGTTAATCCGAAAAAAAGTTCTTATATGCAGGCAACTCCACAGTTTTTTGGGTTACAGTTTATACCATACAATGAAGTTGTTTTGTCTTATTCTCTTGCAACTGAACAATTCTTCAAAAATTGGCCGACAGCATCTTCCATTGCAGCGGTATCTCCATGTGCAGTAGAAACATTGGTGACTACATACTAGATTTAGAGTAGGAACTTCTACACCATAGACTCAGTTCTCCACTAAGAAAATGAACTGCCATATGCTGAAATACATTCACTTCCTCGACCACACGAAAAAGTTATTTGCTAAAATGTTTCTCACTTCTAGATCACCACCTACAACCCCAAAAATATAGTGCATAGGTTTATTTTAATTGGTCACTGTGAATTTTGGACATATCCAATCAATTGGACTTTGTAGCAACCTGCCTTCAAAATATAAGGAAGTAGGATGATTACTAAATAAATGTACTTTTTAAAAGAGTAAACGCAATGGACTTTAAACATACTGTAAAAGGTACAGTTATCTACATAATGTATTAAAGTAATGAAAGTAAATATAATTCATTACTTTCCACCAGGGGTGACTTTTCTCTGGGCAATAAATGTAGATGCGTAGGCTAGGATGATTGGTGACAGGTTTAGAAAATGAATGTATAGGTGAACTTAAACAAGTGAAAAAGTCTGAATTAGCATAAGCCGCCCCGATTTAGGATTTTCATAAGAAATGTAATGATTTACTTCAGGAGGTAGAACTGCTCAAGAATAAACAAGAATAATTGTGGCAAAAATTAGAAATTTTAAAATATGTGTTTCATATTAAATATTTAAAGGTTAAATATTCTTGGTTGTAATAGAAATTTGTCACTTTTCACCTCCCTCAGAGGTCCATAGAGGGTTAGAGTCCCTAGTAAAGGATTAAAAAAATCAAATATAACATCGCATTCGTAATCACTGACCTTGAAATAGTCTAAAATGATACCCCTCTCTGCAAGTGGTTCTAAGAGGGCTAGAACCACTAAGGTTAAAGAATTAAATATTAGAAATATTATCATAATCGGTGACTTGCAACCTCTAAATAACATAAAATGACACTTCACATGCCTATATTACCAATCCCCAGTGTAGCTGTGTTTACCCAAAATTACCAAAGGTCTGCAGCTTTAGCATGCTTCACTGGATTCTGGCTATAGCTTGATGTGTTGAAATGATTCCACAGACAAAATATCTTGTTTTTAACAGCTTAATAGTAAAAATTCAAAGTAAAACAGTTCACACAAAAATAGATTGATATAGCAAAGAAAATAAAAGTTCTTGTTTAAGAAAAGTTCTGTTCAAATTCTGTTTAAATTCTGTTTTATTCTTTAAGTTTGCTAATACAGATGAACCATTTCTAAACGGTCAGAAAACTGTATGCCTATCCCACTTACAAACCGCAAGTGGTTCTTTCAGTCCATGTTAGCTATGAGACCTAATTCTAAACTGACTTAATTAACACACATCACAGATATATCACTATATATTACAGATATAGCTAAGAAAGTTCTATCTCTTGTTAACTTACAGGGAGTAAAAGGCTATACCATAATCTATAACTACGAAAGAAATTTAAATAATATTTATATTAAGCAAACACTAATATGAATTTAACTTAAAGTATTAACTTTCTAAGATTGCCTCTTACACCCAGTGTTTTGAAGTTTTACGAAAAGGAGTAACTTTTTCCATATACCATTAGACTTAGAAACACAAGGATCAGTTGACATGCCATGCACAATTTCAAGTCCTTCTGATATAATTTTTACTGAAGACATCTATTTGTTTACTCTTTATCATAAAGGCCTAAAATGAGCATTTTACAAGTCTAAAGGGTCAAAAATAGGGAAGAACCCCAAAAAACTTGATGTCTTGCATAACTAGACACGCTGAATGGTATATCATATGTTGAGGGTTCCTTGCGCCAGTAAGTCTGGAGACGCCTGACAAAAAAAAGAATTGAAATGATTTCAAAGCATTCCTAAGTAATTCTTCTCAACACAATGCTTTTCAAACATTTTTTTTTTCAATACCGGATAAGAAACATCTTACAGCTGGCCATTCATTGTATGCTCTATGTAACCTCTTGCTTTCTTCACTTCTTAGAGATTATTTACTCTATAACCTTTCTAAGATCCCTAATTAGTAAGCCATTGAGTTCTTTTTTATTCTTCTTAGAGTATATGTTCTGATTGTGCATTCTTGTTTGTTGGAATATGCAAATCACTGATGTTGAAGAATGTGGTTATGAAATAAGACTGTTGACCAGGCTAGAGCTGGGTGTAATACCTACTTCTCAGACTGCTTTTGATAGTATGCCCTCAAGTTCATCAAGGCCTACAACTCCTTTGGCTTTAGATCTAATCATGATGTAGCATATGTGTGAACTCATTTATTCATCCATTTCTTCTTTCTGTATTTGTTTAGGTAACATGTGCTCTGTAGTATAAATCAGAAACAGAATTCACTTCATTGGCCAGGTACATAATTTTTTCTTGGTAGCATTGATTCAACATACAAGGACAACACAATATACAAAAGATCAATTAAAATATGAAGTTAAAAAAAGTCCGAAGTGTTCAGGTATACATAGATTCTGAGTAAAACTCAAACTGGGTTGAGGTGGGATAAGCTGTGATCTTTGCAGCATGCTTCCTTAAGTATCCACTTACAGCCTATGATGTTTCCACAGGCTATGATGATACACTGCTGACTGGCCTGACACTAAGCAGAGACAGCACCAAACCAGACAGTTACAGATGAAGTCAGAATGGAATTGATGATGTCTGAGTAGAACTGCACCAGTGTTGCTTGGGGGTGATTGAGCTTACTCAGCAGGTGCAAAAAGAACATTCTCTGATGGGTTTTCATCCCATTTAAGATTTTGTGACAGCATAGTGCCCAGAAACTTATATGACTCTGTCGTTGCAATGACTGAGCCATTTAGAGCAAGTGATAGGTGAGCAGGTGGCTGTTTCCTGAAATCTATGGTCATCACCCGAGCTTTGTTTAATGTTAAGGTTCAAATTATTATGGACAGACCACACTGACAGATAAATTGCCTTTGTGAATGGACTCATCATATATGTGTGATGTCATCTGCAAATTTAAGAAGTTTGAAAGATGATTCACCAGAAGTATTTGTATATAGTGCGAAGAATAGTGGGCAAAGGACACATCCCTGCAGGGCATCACTACTAAGGGTCACAGGGTCAGACATGGGTTTGCCCTACAGTACGTATTGATTCCCATCTGTAAGAAAGTCTTTAATCCAATAGCAGATTGAACTGGGAGCATTTCTTATCTAGAAGACCTGGAATGATATTGTTAAAAACAGAAAGTCCACAAATAAGAGCTACACATATGCCACCTAGCTTATCAAGGTGTAGACAAAAAAAAAGCTTAATCCTAAATTTACTGCATCATCCACAGACCAGTTGGCTCTAAATGAAAACTGAAACAGTTCTACAAAGTCTTTTGTAATATTCCTGAGACAATATAAAACAAGGTGCTCCAAGGTCTTCATTCCTACGGTGGTTAAAGCTACTGTAGTCATTTAGGCCTGTGACCTTTGATTGGTACTGAAATGATGGTAGAGGTCATAAGGCAGACAGGAACAGAGCACAGATCCAAAGATTGGTTGAAAATGTCTGCAAATGCTGCAGACAAATAGTGCGCACAGTGCCAGAGTGTGGTAAGGGAAATCAGGTCCGAGTCTATAGTTTTTTAAAATATTTTGTTTCTCGAATAAATTGTTGACTTCTTTTGTAGTGCCGACCGGAGAGGGAATCTGAGAAAAGGAAGAGTGTGAAGTGACAACAGGCAAATCATCAGTTTGGTTTATGTCCCTTTGTCTTCCAAAGCGATCATAAAACTGACTCAACAATTTGCCAGACTGTAGTTGGTGTCCTGTTCAAGGCCTCTCCCAAGTGATATGCAGACAATTGATGCTGCAGCTTATTGGAGCACTTCCTTTTGGTACCTTTAATCCCTTTCTCCAAGATATACTTGGCTTTCCTGTATTCACGATTGCTAGTTCTAAAATCAATTTCATTGTCTTATCGCAATCATCTGAGCTCTGGAGGGATGCTTAGACTTATCATTGCTAAACTTCACAATTGTTTTTATTGGTCTGTAAACATCCATCCATCCATCCATTTTCTAACCCGCTGAATCCGAATACAGGGTCACGGGGGTCTGCTGGAGCCAATCCCAGCCAACACAGGGCACAAGGCAGGAACCAATCCTGGGCAGGGTGCCAACCCACCGCAGGACACACACAAACACACCCACACACCAAGCACACACTAGGGCCAATTTAGAATCTCCAATTCACCTAACCTGCATGTCTTTGGATTGTGGGAGGAAACCGGAGCGCCCGGAGGAAACCCACGCAGACACGGGGAGAACATGCAAACTCCACGCAGGGAGGACCCGGGAAGCGAACCCGGGTCTCCTAACTGCGAGGCAGCAGCGCTACCACTGCACCACCGTGCCGCCCGTAAACATCTTTACCCAAAGAAAAACTAATATATGAAGTTACAGCATCTGTTTATTTATGTATGTTGGTGGTGTAAGTAAAGGCATTCCAGTCTGTATGAGCAAAAAAGTCCAGGAGCACCGGGCTGGGCCCGTCCATCTGTTAACTGTTCTCTTAACTGGCTTTACAGCTTTTGTTTGTAGTCAGAAATAAGGAGAATAACAGAATGGTCACAACTATCAAAAGCTGTGTAGGAGAAGGCTTGATAAGCATAATTAATAGCTACATAGCAGTGACTTAAAATATTTTCATTTCGGATTGAACCTTTGACTTGTTTCTGATATTTAACGAAGACCTGATTTAAATTTGCATGGTTAAAATGGCGCAAAATAATAATTGGTGAGTCTGGGTTGCCATTCTGTGCCTTTGGGATTACATCATTGAGAAGTGTATATCTGCTTCAGTCCCTGACTAGATTAACATGACAATTTATTAAACAATGGTACATACCAATTTGCTTAGATCAGCAGCAGCATAAACATATTTTCATTGTTTGAACAACAGCATCAAAACGGGTAAATATCTACGTCCTGTAGACAGCCAGCAACAATAACCTGCAACAAAACTGATCAGGACATTTGACTTTTCATTTGTCACACCAGTACGAACAAAGGTCACCTATTACCCCTTCATCTACTGGCTTTTACATTTAATACTTACATTTCTTTGTCTAAGAGAGAAATAAAACCACATGGTATACAAAAATATCCCGTTCCAACACCAAAATGTTCCCTTCTGACATCAGCATGAGGGTAAATGTTAACACTGGCCAGATTCACTCAGGAGAACTCGAATGGTAAATAAAATGGCTTAAATGCCCTTCATCAGAAATGTAATAATAAAAGAAAGACTCACTCCCACTAAATAAATAAAAGTTTTATGTTAAGAAATTTCAAGTTCCTAATGCTGGTCTTCATGACTGTTGTTTTTCCCATTTAAGAACGTTTGTGTCATAAATCAACCTTCTTTTGGTTTCAGCTTCTGATTTATGCATTGCAACCTCTGCCACATAGAAAACTAAGAAATGGAAAAGTTTTTAATGGAAAAATGTTTGTGTTGGTTTCAAAAATAAACATCATTGCTTCAAGTAATCATATCTAACAGTTGGTAGCGACAATAGGACCCAAACCTGATGGTGTGGATTTATCTTGTGAAACTTTATTTCTACTACCATATAAATCAGCTAAGGGTGATTGCCTAGTCCGTGTTGGCCCAGCATAAGCAAGAGTGGATACCTGCAATCAAGCGTTGGTTCCTGCAATTGATTCTTTTTGGAATGGCAAAAGGAAGATGAATAATCAATGAGCTAAAAGGAAAATATGTTAGCAGTGGATACACAAAGGGTCAAGAAACAAGGATAGGCAAAAAATATTGAAAATGCCCAGTACACAAAAACTGAAAAGACTTTTATGGTTGACTTCTGTATTATTATTATTTCTTCATTTCTTTTATACTGTAGCTCTGATGTGTTCATAAGCCACCATTACATATTTGTCTTTTCATTAGTAAGGCCTGCTAGATCTTTACTCAGTCACCATAGAAATGTATTAGCAACATTATTGTTTCTAATTCTTCTGAATTTTAGGAAGTATACTTATGAAACTACATGCCTGCTCCTGATTTTGGTTTATCATTTGACTTTGATGTTCTTTCTTTATAATTTTGGTGTTGGCTCTTACTTTGTCTGTTCTTTCTGCTGTTCCTCACTCGAGCTTTCTTAACTGATTCCTTTTTTGAGGTTAGTACAGACACAGTAGCAAGCTAACGAAAGCCCCAGCAAACAAGATTTTTTCCCTTCTTTTTCTTTCTTTTTATAGTGGGTTGCTGACCAAATTATGGTGCATGACCACCACAAATAGACTGAAGTGTGGTGTTGAGGATTGGATTAAAAAAAAAAACTCTTTCATTCTTTCCTTCTTCCTTTCAGATTAAAACAAATAAAAATAAAAAGCCCATTATTGTAAATTAAATTAAACTTACTCTATAAATTAACAGATTGGTAAATTCAGACTGTTAACATGAAAATATTGTCAAATAGCCTAAATTTGATTTCTCTCTGCATTATATGATTCACACTTTATGTTAAACACTTTATGTTAAACTGTTTTATGTCAAAGTCAAAACCTACACACTGTTTTCCAAAACGTTATCAGGGCCAGCGTGATCATTTCTAAGGCATTTCAAAATAACTCATTCCGTTCTTGTTTTAGCTTCTTCCTCTGCAAACCCAACAGTTTTATGGATTCATTAAAAATGTCTCCTTGTAGTCCGTTAACCCTTAAATATTGCCATAATCTAATAATTTTTAGCACTACAAGCACCTTATGAGTGTTTTTGATTTACCAATTGGAAGTTCTACACCCCTCAGCCCTATAGGACTTTTATCAGTTTTTCTACCTACACAATTATCCCTGTCATTCCATTCAACAGCTTTATGTGTAGAGGCCAACAAAGCTAAACATAGAAAACCAATATTTTGCAAAGGAAATAATAACAGATGAGTAAACATAAAATAATGGAGACAAATTCTGCTGCATGTTTTTTAAATGATTAGAAAGTCTTTTCTTTATTGACACCTACAATTCAGCCACAAACACAGTTAATCCTGTATTTCCAATTAAAGTATCCTTTAATCCTCCTTTAATACAGTAGAACCATAATTTAAAAATTCCATATTTAGCTCTTTTCCACATTTAATGTTTGTTTTTGGATACTGTTGTTTAAACGTGCAAATCTTTTAAGGCAATGTTCACACTGCAGTGGTTCTTTGTTTTCTCTTTTTTTCTTTTAAATTTTTCAGTTTAATTTTGTGAGTAATCCAAATCTGATATAAAAGTTTGCAAGTACAGTATCTGTCCTGACTGTGCCTCGCTTGAACAAAATGAATAGAAAACATCTTTGTCACACAAGCCTAATAAACAGATGCTTGATGCTGCACTACTTCACACTAATTTAGCACAGGATACCTGTAAATTTTTCCACTTGCAATGGCAAGGAGAAAACTACAGTGGCCCTGAGGGGCAAAGCGTGAAAAAAAACACACACAATAAAATTAACAAAAACAGATACAACAAATTAATAAAAAACACAGTACAACAAATTAACAAAAACACACACAACAAATTAATAAAAAAACACATAAAACAAATTAACATGAAACACAAACTACAAATTTACATGAAACACATAGAACAAATTAGAAAGAAAACGGTAGTGGACTCTCAAAAAAGAAACACAACTGTGTTATGTAAATACAGTATGTTTTTGTCCGTTTTGTGGCGTTTCCATAGTTCAGCGGGAATTATTTTGCCAGAGCTGTGGATAATCTGTAACTTTTCTGCTGCAAGAATTAAAAGAAGCTGTTGGGTCTTCAGTGGAAAAATCTGAAACAACCCACAGAGGCAAGTATCAAGCCAGGGAATATCGTTTGCTTAAACTTTATCGCAGTTTCTTAATCAACATTCTCTTTGACTCAAATTAAATGCAGAGACAGGGACAACTCTATAGGAGTTCCTGAGATTTTGAAACTTAAAACAAAGTGAGCAGTTCAGACATCAGTCGAGCGAAGAATTACTAAAAATGATCAGGTACGTTTAGAGTTCTGCTATTGACATTGTGGTGTGGCTATTGACCAGCAGTGATCTTCATGAATTATTTTATGGAGAATTTTGTATTTTTTTATACAATTAGGAGAAATTATCACAATGTTTCTTTGTTAGTCAGATTTACGTGGACTAACACAGGATGGTGTGAAGTGAGTGTTTGTTAGGGAGATAAAAACTTTGTTATAAAATGATGGCGGTGGGACTCAGGCAGGTGGGACCTGTGACTTCTCATCGAGAGTATTTTAACGGCCCTCTAAGCCAGTGTCTCTGAACCATTGTTCATTTCACCAACTGACTTGTTCACACTATAATGTATTCCCACCTCCACCCCATTTTAACTGGAGGTACCACCAGCACTGCACGATTATTTTTCCCATTTATATTTGCATTAATTTGACTAATTTGATTTATACGTGTGGATCATCAATGAACACCTAAGTAAAACTGGATCATAAGGCCATAAAGGTTGAGAACCACTGCTTTAATGCTTCCACGGTTTTACACTGCAGGTCCAGTTAAACTTCCACACACACTTGGAGTGACATGTCAGCCCCTCCATTTCAGTTGAGTTAGTATTGAAAGTTCGAATCATAACATTTTACATATTTTGGAATTGAAATCTGTAATAGCAGCGTTACAGCGCACGGCTTTATTTTTTATTACGTGACTGAAGTTAGCTTCTCATTCGAAGCTACTTACTCGACTGGCTTTGCAGAGCAGCTGCTCGCTGCTTTGACGAAAAACTACTTTTGTAAGAGTGATGTAAGCGACATTTCTGTGTTACACAGATAACTTTTATACGTGTCAAAAAAACGCACCGAAAGTTCTTTTTCATATAGTGCAGTTCTTACTTTACTGTTTGACCAGGACAAATACTACAATAGTAAAAATGTCACCACTACCCAGGATCCTGATCAGAAAGTTTTACCAGTCTAACATTGACCTGACCTTGAAATCTCAGGTCTCCATGACCATTAAAATGTAATGCATACTCATGCTATCTACTCAGTGTTACACTTGAGACCTGTTTATCTCTGGTGGGAGGTCTCAGTTGAATACACTTTATCTTTAGAAAAACAAACTTCAAAAAGCCTATATACCTGATCAACAGTATTAATTTAACAAATGTGTGTTCTGTATTTACACCTATGTGAAATAAAGTATATCCATTCCCAAAAAGTTTATCTTTTTATATTAACAGTGTGATAGTTCAATAGATGTGTACAATAAAACTGCATTTTTATCCATACATAATGTGTGGAGTTGTGAGTGATGTCTTGTAATAATGGAGCAAATAAAGCCTGATTTAGGATTTTGTAATATATGTTGTACTTTCTGGAGCTTGCCCAAAACTTGTAACCTTGCAAGGTTCTACAGGTTTTGCTTACTTCATAGAATGATTCAGGCAAAAGTGTGACACATAATCAAATAATTCTGCAGTAATTAGTTTTAAAAGTTTTAATAAAATTCAAAGCTAAACAGTTCACAAAAAATAAAGTTAAAAATTATTACAAGGAAAGGGAAAGTTGTATAAAACTTTATATATATGTGTGTTTTGAATAGTTTACTGTCAAATAATGCAAAGTGTATGTGACACATGTTTCGCCCTAATTCTGGGCTCATCAGGCGTATACACTCACGGCACTCCCTCTCGGACGTGTGTGTGTATATATATATATATATATATATATATATATATATATATATATAAATAAATATATGTGTGTGTGTATATACACAACACATTTTGTATATATATATACTACTGAAGACTGTAGTACTCCAGTCACACCTCAAAACACAGACATTCAAACTAAACAAATTGTTGTGTATCTTCATTTATTCATTTAAGATCTTCATTTAGATCTTGATCTTTGTTTGTCCGCGAATTCCACGCATGCGTAGACCTCCTTCCAGTTTAATACGTTCTTGTTACTCACGGATATCAACAATATGCTGGAATAACGAAAGGGGTGGTGGACAGTGTTACGCTGGTTAGCTCCTGAGGCCTGGTTAGAGAATGAGATTGCTGAAGATAAAAGGTGAGTGCCTACGTAACATATGAATGAAAGAAAGACAGTGGATAAAATGAATGACAACGTTAACAACACGTTCCGGAAATTATTATTGGTACGTTGTAGCTGGTGAGTGCTGCGTGTCTCACAGTTGTATCGTGGCTTGCTCACATGTCAGTGAAGTGATCCCTATTTATGCTTTAAAGAGCCTGGATACCTATGTGTCCCCCTTTTATAATCATTGCTCCATGTATATTGCCTTACTCTTTGGATTACCACAAAGCAACCTGCGAGATTGGAGAAAGGTTGAGAAGACATCGTGAGAGGAAACGACAGCGTCGTGAAAACGAGACGAACTGTGAAAGGACAGAAGCAGAAATGCTCCTACACCACCACATAATTACGATTCGGACAGTGATTCCGAGTAGGCCGTTCCTATCGAATCAATATCCAAGGGTTTTCTTTTGTAATTTTGTTTCCCTTATAAAAAATCATAATGCTGTGCGACGAAGGGCCCAGTTCACGACTGGCAGCTGCGTTTAAACAGGGAGCCCTTCACAGACAACTTTAACACGCACAACGTAGTTGGGCGCACATGGCTAGTATATATATATATATACAGTATATATATATACTGTATATATATATATATATGAGGGACATTCAAAATGTTTCTACACTTTTTATCTACATTTATTAAGAATTTAAAAAACAAATGACATCACTTTTCTACACAGTCACCTTTTCCCAGCATCACCAGCATCATACCAACTTTTTAATGCTCAATTCCTCCTCCTCCCACCTTCACCGTTACCATCGAAAATATAAAAGTGCAATTAACTTTTTGAACTAAACTCGTATAAAGTTCAATTAAGATTCGCATATCCGGTTTTATGTCCCCCTATATATATAGTCATACAGTCATACTTTCAAATGTTCATATGATTAAAGTATGGTTCGAAAAGTCTATGCTGCCAATGTATTTGTAAGCTAATGCGTGTCCATGCCTCTGTCAGAGAAGCTATTTCCTAACTGCCTATTCAATAATCACAGAAATAGCTAAGAAAGGTCAATTACATGTTAGCTTATGGGTGGTGAAAGATTATACCATCCTGTAAGTAACTGTGAAATTTGTATTCAATTCAAATTAAGCAAACACTTCTGTGAATTTTAACATTAACATTAACTTTCTGAGATTGGCTCTCACATGTACATTATTCTAAAACTAGTGGGAGGAGTAAAGCATTACAAATTAAGCATTAAAGTTTAGCTTAAATATTTTACTTATATTTTTATACATATGTAAAAAAAATCTGTTCCAGGTCAATGTGGGTATTATGAGTGTCCATGACAAAATATTTAAAAAGGAAAGAGGAAAAATATTGCAATTAGTGATTTCATCAGAAAGTTCTGCACAACAGCTAAGCTAAGCAAAGCTTAAGACATTTCATAATCTTCCCAAAATTTCATATGTTATTCTCCATTCTGATGGATTAGAAATGGATAAGGTTCCTGATCTGAAGAGAGTTTTACTATATAGGGTGGTCCAGATCTAATTATGCAATTTTCATTATGCTATAACTTATTACGTTTATTACATAGAAAATCAACTGAAAAATCCCGGACCATCGAGAAATGTGTGAACTGATGACATGAAGAATCGTCTTCGTACCGAACTGTAATCGTCCCTGCATAAATTAAAGTCATCCAGACGATCTGGATCTGCATAATTAGATCTGGACCACCCTGTACAATCATTCAGAGATGCAATTGGAAAACCTTTCAACAGATTAACATTTTTCATCTGTGCAGAGAAAGACTACAAAACACTCCATAAGTAAAAAATAGTGCAATGCCAAAAAAAGTGTCAAATAAATAACATTAATGACTTTATACATGTGCATAATTTCAGCAAATCAAGTTGAAATAAAGTTGAAATATCAGAAAAGATTAATTAACTTTGTAGAAATTAAGTAAAATTTATGTAATTAATAAATTGCTGATTAGTCATTGACTATGAACTATTTCATTTTGAAGGTCAAGGGGATGACACTGACAATGAAGTTATTATTCATCCAAGATGGAGCATGAATAGAGACAACTTAGAAGACACCTTGGTACATTTTGTAATAATATTCTCTACGTGTTTATTAGTTTTGTGTGTCCATCGATTCTTCCCTTCATCACATAACATGTTCATCTACATGTATTTCAGGGTTGTGGGTAGCATTTGAAGCAGGGTGGTAATGAGGTGCTAAAACATAAAGCTGCACATTTTTAGCCTGTACAAATCATTAAATAGAAAATATGTTGTAGCCATTATGTCATAGTTCACCAAGAGGGGAATCTAAGCCTGACCAACAAAAGGTAATATAGGAATCTTGTGTTTTAACTTGTTCGTCATTGTTAGTACAGCTCTTCACAGTAATAATAATAAAAATATCGATTTTGTATATTTATATAGCATTTAACATAAACATTTAACATAAACAACTGGATAATGCAACATCAACTATTTTTACACCACCATGCTCACCACACATTAGCTATTAGGTGGTGAAAGGGTGAAAGAGATAGTTAGACAATTAGAGATGGGAGATAATTAGGGGAGCAGAATGGCCAGGCTGTGGTGGACAATTTAACCAGAACATCAGGGAACATTCTGCTCTTTTTTTGAAAGATACTTAGAGATCTTGACTGAGCACAGAGTCGGGACTTCGGTTTTATGTCTAATCCAAAGGACAGTGCCATTTTTACAGCACTGTGTCCCTGTCATTGCACTGGAGAATTGGTGTTCACACACAGACCACAGGGTAAGCACTCCATGCTGGCCTCACTAACAGCTGTTCCAGCAGCAACTCAAACTATTTGCTGGTAGTCTCCCATCCAAGTACTGTCAGGGCCTGAACAAGCTGAGCTTCCAGTGGATGACCAGTTCTGAAGTACAAATGGTATGGCCTTTGCTCATCCTTGAAAAAGGTCCCAGTGATACTGTCATACGTTCAGTTAATAAATCCCCCAAAATACCTATTTTGTAATTTTTTTTAATTGCAGTAGACAATGGTAAGGTGTAAAATACTGAGTAAATGTTGCATGTTTTAAACTTATGTTTTTTGAAGCTAGACTGTATTTGTACCTCAGATTTCAGTAGTAGTAAATGTGTTACCAAAATACAGCAAAAACACTGCATTCTACAAATAAATGTGGTTATGTTCTGAGAATCAAATATTAATTTTTCCTCTTTACATTTCAGCCCCAATTAGTGAAAAACAATTAGACAAATGCACCACAAAAACATCCACAAGTTCATCATCCCAGACTGGGTCACAGTGCTACAGGTTAGACCATAAAAAAATTTAACTTTCATAATTTTGTGTTTCATTATTGATTTTTTTCCCTGTTAACTGAAATATTTGTAATGTATAATTATTACCATAACACAGCAACTACGTAGATTTTTATTCCCCCAATGTCATTGAGGACAAGGAAGAAAAGTCTGAAAACATAGTAAGGTAGGAGACAAATTATTTTTTGATTCTTTTTTCCAGTGATACTTTATAAATGCCATAAGCCATCGCCCTTTTTTGTTTCATGAAACTCTTGTAAACTGACTTATGTGTAAATCAACTATCACAGGTTTTCATGTGGGAATGGCAATTTGACACCACAATGAAGATTCTTTGTTGTTGGATAGTATTTTTCAATATTAATCACATGCAGATGTCCACACACGCATGATTGTTCTAGGTTGATGAATGTATTAGTAAATGCAACCCATAATTGTACTTTTATTATTTTTTATTAAAGTATTAAAAATCCATCAGTTGATGTGAAAGCAATTTTGTCTGATCTGGCCATGCAAATACTACCTAATAAAGCTTCAAGATTCAATATAAACAGAGGAGATCTTTGGGAAGTAGCCCTGCATGGATTTAAGAGACAGTCCTATGATCCGACTTACACAATGCTGGTGAAATTTACAGATGATTACGTTGTAAATGAAGGTGGAATTGATGCAGGTGGCCCAACAAGGGAATTTTTACAGTTGTTGATGTGTCACATAAAAGGACACAGTCTACTTGAAGGGAAGAGAATGAGAAATTTTTCCGATGTGACAGTACAGGCAAGTACAATTTATTTCCTGGGTACCCCTTCCTAATGAAGCATGATACTCCACATATAAACTGCTGTACTCAGTTTGAGGATTTGTCACAGTCATTTATAGTAGTTTTAAAAATGTAATTAATCATTTGTCATTTGCTTGTGGCTATTCAGTTACTGTTCAAAATGTATTCAGTGAGTTCTACAATCCATGTTTGAAACTTTTGTAAAACAGTTTTGTTTTTATATGTACGTCTAATTTAATATAGATTCTCTGTACACCTACTTCCATACATTACTTGTAATAACCATTTACAGAGGAAAAAGTGTAACATACTAACTTACTCAATCTCTCTTCACTTGATTCCCAATTGGCCCTTTTCAATCCAGAGAAACAGTAGGCCTCGTAGTCAAGGTAGTTAAACATCAAGTGTTAGACTTTCATTCAATACCCATAACCCCTACTCAAAGGGCAATGATGGAGATGTAAATTGGTAAGATGACCAGTTTAAGGCTTTTCACAAAGATCTAACTTCCTTTTTACAATGCCATCATTTGTAAGAATGATTTCTGAATCATGCAGTCACCTCACCTTACATATGAACCAGAGTCCAAGATGTCTGAACGTTTCCACCTGGGTCATGCATTTCCCTCATCTGCAGAGTTTTTCCTTTCTGGAATATGAACCACAGCCTCAGATTAGAAGGTTCTATTTCTTAATTCTTGTCATGTATGTTATGCCAAAAAAGAGAAGGGCACATGCTGAGAAACCGAGTTCCAAAAGAAGCAGGAGATAAAATTAAAATAATCTAAATCTTAAATGAGTTGAGGTTAAAGCCAGGAAAGCAACTAATCAAATTACTAAAGCCCAATACACAACCCAGAAGCCTAGTCAGTAAATCAGCAAAGGTTCTGAGTCTTATATAACAAAAAAAAACTTTTTATATGCACACATTTTCATTTGACTTTGAGTTCAACTTGTACACTCACAGATCAGCACTTCTGCAAACTTGTGATGGTGGTAGTATGACAGTGAAAATGATAATACAGCCACAATCACATGGTAAATTTCAAAATAGCAAATTGTGTGTCTAAAAATATAAAAAATGACAGCATTTTGACACCACAAAGTAACAAAAAAAGGCAATATCAAAATAAAAATACAGAACAATAGCATAAATGGATGCTACACCAATATGCTAGAATTCAACAATGTAACACTAAGACATAAACCACTGTAGTATGTGCTAGAGATCAACGTTAAGGGGGCAAGAAGACAACACAATCTTCAAACAGTGCAGATGCAATACTCGGGTGCCCAAATTCAATACTGTGCAATCCCATCTATAAAATTTGCAAGCAAGAGGTGAGCCGAGACCTTTTAAAACAACTTGGTGACCCTCACCTTGATGTGATGGAACATACTCCTGAAACCTTGAGGACACTTTAACCCACTGCGGGAACTAGATATGGAGGTGGTGTTTTCTGGTGAGTGCCTCTTGATAGTAAGGGATGACAGATATAGCTTAGGTGCAGTGGAAGTTGCCTGACAAGCAAGTGTGAGACAAATGTAGACATACATAATGTAAGTAATTCTATTGACTTTCAAAAGCCTCAATTTCTAGGTCTTCCATTAACAAATACCCCAGTTATGCCTGACATTCTGGCTTTAACAGCACTGCAAATATCAGAATGATATGCAATAACAAGGGTGATAGAGAGGAGCATCACATCTTTCTCTTGACCCTTTCTAGAAAGTTTCATGCCTGTTGTACCAGACTCATATAAACTTGTATTTACCTTATGTATACCTCATATTAACACTGCTAATCTTGGTTATGAAAATACTTCTTCATCACCTTATTATTCCAACCTCATAAATTCTTTTAAGTCAGTCCTGATGAGGCGAAGACAGGATGAAGGAATTCTGTATTGTAGTAGTTGTACTGATATTGTCATGTGTGCAGAGTACAGTGAAATTCTTACTTGCATGTCCTCACAACATGCAACAAGTTGCCACTCTCTGGTTGCTATGATAAACAAGAATGTTACATAACTTCAACATTTTACAGAAAACACACCAATCAGCTAACCCCTTGTATATACAGTAGAGGGTGAGTAGACAATGGAAGGATGCAGGAATATACCACACAAGAAAAATCTATGGACAAATGCTCTTTTATTATATATTAATTGGGTTTTTCTTTGAGTGCGTGTGTGGTTAATTTCAAAGGTAATTACAAAATAGAAGGTAAAACCATTTTGTCTACTTTCAGGACTTGCCAAGGATGAGTATTACATCATTGAAAAAATAATTGCTGTGTCACTTGTCCATGGTGGCCCTGGTCCAAACTTTTTCTCCAGACATTTTGTAGAATACATCTGTGGTAAAACAGATGTTTCACCATCTATTCAAGATGTCACAGTTCCAGACATTCAGAATGTGCTTCAGGAGGTAAGAGTTTTAATTTTATCTGATTAATAAATTGTCATTATTTCAGTAATGGAAATTTTGTAAAACTATTGTTTACAAATGGAGTTTAATGGAGGGTACTTTTTAAAAACAGATAGTGTCATCCATATCTTTGTCAATCCTGAGAGACATCATGGCAAAACACAGCACAGTGCTCCTTTTGGCTGGATGTCTTCATAACATAAAAGACATCAGAGAGAGAGAAAGTGTTGTGCAAGATTTTTTAAAATGGTATCTCTTTTCAGGAAATGCTGCATGCATTGAAAGGTATTTAAAGCATAAAATTAAGCAAATATTCTGAGCAGTTTTTCGATTCATTTACTGTATATTGTATGAAACATGACAGTAACAACTATTTTTTAATAGATTCAAACATGGATTGTCATTGCTCAGTGTGCTTCAGAAAATTATAGAAAGTCCATCGGCGTTTGAACCTTATTTGTGCTTCAGTACTCAAAGTTTGAGTAGCATCTTACTGGGCAGATTATGTACTAGATATTGAAGGTGCCAAACAGTGATTTTCTATTCTTATACAAAGGCATAGAAAGATATGTTTATCGTGCTACATATTAAAGTTATCTAATTTTAATAACTCAAATTGTGCAGATTTTAATTTGAAGGAATTCATGCACCATAGATTACACAGCAAACAAATTAATAAATAAACGTTTCTTAGATGTTTTCAAAAAAATCTATTACTGTAGTACTTTATAGTTTCAGAAGTAACTACTATCATAATTGGCAATAAAATTGTGTAAGAAGTAGTTAATATATTGTCTTAACATCAGAACTAATGTATTGTTCAGTGTACTGTTCAGTCGTAGTTAAGCATATTTTTGTTCTCTGTTTAAAGAAATACTTAAATCAAAAGTGATTTTTAAAAATCTGCTTCTTACTCAGTGTTATTTGTAGTTATTTCAGAATAGAATTTCAATCTCATGTTTTTATGGAGAAAAAAGATAAGAAAATTGCTGCTAAAATAGATGTCACATTGATTAATGGTGACAAACAGCAAACAATATCAAAACATGAAAACTCAAATTATTTGTGTAATTATCATTTTTGGTTAGAGTATTTCTTTAGCCTACCTTAATGTTACACCATTGAAAGATATTTCTGTTGTGTTCTCTTCATCCTCCTAAGGTAACATCTCTTCTATAGATCCAACTTTAGAAGATATTGTCATGTTTGCAACAGGACTGAAGATGATTCGACCACTGGGATTTGAGCCAAGGCCAACAATAAAATTCCTGCATGATAATTCCCTGTTTCCAACTGCCAACACTTGCAGCAATACATTATGCTTGCCATTACATTCATCATATTACAGTTTCAACTTTCATATTAGCTTTGGAATTTTGAATTCCCCAGGTTTTGGGCTTTATTGATCAACAATTTGTTTATCTTTAAATGCAAAATGCTGTTTAATTGAAAGGCAATTTATTGATCTTGGCTGATTATTTTATTAATAAGGTTGACAATATAAATTAAGTATTTTGTACATACAAAGTATACATTGTTCAAAGCTATTGTTACTGCTGGTGTTTACAGATTGAAGTTCTTCAGTCAAAATTTCTGTACTTTATAGCAAGCCAAATTAACATTTAGAGATATCTCAAAATGAATTACAGATATTGAAAAATGCATCTATTTTAAGAAATCTAAAAAGCATTTTATGATATCTCACATAGATTTCAAGATATCTTGAAATGATGTGCTGTACATTTTGAAATATCTGAAATGCATTTTAAGATATCATAAATGCAATTCGAGCTATCCCGAAATAGGTACCTGTGCATTTTAAGATATCTCAAATACAGTTTGAGATATCTCAAAATCACTTCCTGTAAAATTTCCTATTTTTTCAATGGAACTTCATGTTTATTTTAAGATATCTCAAAATATATTTGAGATATCTTGAAATGCACAGAAAGTTATTTTAAGATATCTGAAAATCTATTTGAGATATCTTAAAATGTGCAGGAAGTTATGTTGAGATATCTCAAAATGAATTTGAGATATCTTAAAATAAATGGGAAGTTATTTTAGGATATCACAAAACATAATTAAGATATCTCAAAAAGCATTTAAGGTAACTTAAAATTTATTGTTGTTTGAGATATCTAAAATACATTTTTAGATATCTAAAATTAATTTCATGATATCTTAAAATGGGTCTTTGCTCCATTTCAGATATCTAACAATGTATTTCAAGATATCTCAAATTGTATTTCAAGATATTTAAAATGAATTTTAAGATATCTTTAAAAGGACACTCACTTATTTCAAGATATCTCAATAGCATTTTCAGATATCTACAATACAATTTAAGATATCTGAAATACATTTCCAAATATCTCAAAACTGCTTCCTGTCCATTTTCAGATATCTCAAATACATTTTAAGAAATCTTATAATAAACAAGAAGTTCCATTAATTAATTAAATAATAGGCAGTTTTACAGGAAATGATTTAGAGATATTTTGAAATGCATTTTAAGATATCTTAAAATGCACAAAAGGTCAATTAAAGATATCTGAAAATTCATTTGAAACATCTTGAAATGCAGATTATATATTATCTTATAATGATACAAGCATGTTTTTGATTTTAGCTATGATGGGAAAAGTTTTGGGTTATGGCTTTACTTGTATTGTCCCATAAAAAGCACAACTTTTGAAAGTGACGAGTGCTGTGAATAAATATGATCGTCAAGGCTGGGAAAAGCACAAATAACAACTGTACCTGTCGCCAGCCAATCAAAGTCAACACTCACATGCACATATAGGATGGATTTGGAGCAAAATCTCCATAAACTGTAATGCGTAAACAATGATCATCACTACCCTACCTATACAACCTTACATAAAAGATAATTCAAAAGGAACCAGACCTGTGAGGCAAACTGTACATTTCTTTGGGAATTCCTGGGGGGCATGTAGATACAGTGGAACCTCGGTTCACGACCATAATTCGTTCCAAAACTCTGGTTGTAAACCGAGTTGGTCGTGAACCGAAGCAATTTCCCCCATAGGATTGTATGTAAATACAATTAATCCGTTCCAGACCATACGAACTGTATGTAAATATGCAAATATATGTAAAGATTAAGCACAAATACTGTATAGTTAATTACACCATAGAATGCACAGTGTAATAGTAAACTAATGTAAAAGCATTGAATAACACTGACACAAAACACCCAGGCTCCCTGATCAGCTACACGAGCTGGCTCGCTCACGCACTCTCTCTCTCTCTGTAGCACCCCCACCCCCCACTGTCAGCCCCCCACCTTTGTCAGCGGGATGCACTCGCTCCCGCTCTCTCTTTCTCTGTAGCACACACACACACCCCCGTCAGCAGCACACCCTTGTTCGCTCACTCGCGGTCTCTCTCTCTGAACAGAGGGGAACATTTGAACAAATCCGAACTTTAATTTAAAAACCAACCACAAGCAACCAAAAAACAATGCAGGAGTTCATGCTAATAGCCTTACAGCCCGATCGCTGTAAACACTTTTTTTAAAATGAGTTTTAAGCACGGCGGAAAAAAAGGAACATTTGAAAAAAGAGAAAAGTAACATTGCAACTAATTGCGCTCTGAACAACTCCATGTAAACACTTTAATGAGTTTTAAGCACAGGGAAAAAGGCAAACATTTGAAAAAAGAGAAAAGTAATATTGCAACAATTCACGCTCGAACTGAAAAATTTACTTTTGAAAAATCCGTAATACAAAAACCACCAAGAAAACTAACCTTGCATGAGTCGAGTTCTGGCATGAAGTGAGGAGGAACTGGATGGAGAGGAGGCTGAGTTTGGCTCCGCAATGGAGGGATGTTTTCCTTCAGGTGTTTTCTCTCTTGTGATTTCTTGGGTTTCTGGTGTTTTTAGCTGTTTAGCTGGTGGGAGTGAAAGCCTCATGCAGCCATTCCAAAAACAAAGTCCTTGTGACCCAACCCTTCGTGTTCGCCCTCCACATTACTGGCAGTCTGGCTTTGTTTACATTGTGCTGCTTGAAAGCACGAGGGTTCTCAAATTGATAAATGAGTAAACTGGTAAACAGTTTTTCCACCTCTTGTAATTTCTTTCTTTACTTCGATTTCAATTTTCTTCAAAACTTTCTTCTCACCACTCTTCACTTGCTTAGAAGCCATAGTTAACTGCAAAAGCACACAAAATACTGTAGAGCACAAAGAGAGTGCACGTCTGACTGAGATCAATGAACAAGGAGCGGCTTTGCTTAAATAAAAAAGCCAGGCAGGCACGCGGCTTGCTCGCTTTCTCTCTCTCTCCTTCTCTCTTAGCCTGCCTGTGCCGGGGGTGGAGTTGGGGGGATGTGCACGTACTGCTTCTCAGAGAGAGAGTCTCAGCTGTACCCCCCCTCCCCCTATGCAGAAAGCAGGCAGTATGTGCAGCAATCTCCCCCTCCCCCTCCCCAGCAGGCACGTGGCTCGCTCGCTCGCTCTCTCTCTCTCTCTCTCAGCTTGCAGGCAGGCAAGGGAAACTGGCTTGTTCGTATACCAAGTGTGTGGTTGTGAACCGAGGCAAAAGTTTGGTGAACTTTTTGGTCGTGAACCGAGTTGTACGTGAACCGAGACGTCCGTGAACCGAGGTTCCACTGTATTCTGGAAGGTCTGATTCTACGCTGGTTTCCATAGTTGCTTGCATTCCTCTAGGTCTTTCTGCAGGATATCAGTAAAACAGAAGCGTAACAAACATTTAGATCCTCGAAAAGGTCCATCCAGAACTGTGAACTAACAGAAAGTATATGTTATAAGCATACGAAACAAAATGTTTATAAAATACTTGTAAATGTTTAAATTATATCAAGTGCAGTGAGTTAATTATAATTAAGATAATACGCTTACCGTTGTTTTCTGTACTGTGCCCACCAGGATTCATTTCTTTTGATTGAATGTAGATGTCCCATAAATATGACTTGCTTCTTCTGAAAAAAGGTCACTATGATGCGACCTGAGTGCACATTGCATAGCTGCCATTATTCCATTTTCTGTTCCACAATCTGTTCTCAATTGCATCGGAATAACTCGAAGGTCATAAATGAGCTTCATATAGTTACAGTAGATGCCACTACTGCTGGATTATTATTAGTTGGGCCACATGTCAACCATAATATTTTTCTCGAGAATCCATCAATGCACCCGCTAACAGCGAAACTGTATGGTTTTAACTTATCATTGCCATCGTCGTGCCAAACATAATTAGGCCCCAAGGAATGATAACTTCTTTGGATCCTCCTTGCTCGAGTTCCAGAGGGATTCATTTCTGACATAAGCTTCATTATTAGCTTCACTTCTTCAAGCTCGCAACTGATACTTTTGTTTTAAAATCTGAAACATTGCCCGATAACCAAACAGCTGTCCAGGTCCACGTAGTTCCCTTTGAAGCATGGAACGGACTAACTGTAAAGAAGTGAAATTGCCTCGCTTCAAAAAGACCAAGCAGTCTTAATTTTGTTTTCAGTGTCCAGAGACTTATGCTGAATCCATGATGCATCTTGAGGAAATCTAAAATCACATTGTACATGTAACCTTTTCGAAAATATTTATTTATTAAATCAGACACATCTGTGGTATTCACAACACCTATTAAAAAACATATTATTTAGTGTGAATGGATATTTAGAGCACAGTAACCCACAAAAAAATAACCAACATTATATAATAATCATATATTATTGCTCATTTGAAAATTTCAAAGTTACAAATTTACAAAGTTTCCCATTTTTCATTTATTTCAGATAAGTACTTCTAAAAGTGGATGAATGGGCCCTGAAATGGACCGGCGTCTCGTCCAAAACTTTTGGACTTCTGCCTACTGCTGTTGGGACATACTCAGGCTCTCCACGTCACTGAATTTGACTAGGCGCGATATATTATATTATTTCTGTCAATTTAGAGAATATGCCCAATGGGTATTAACTTATGCATATATCACTACCATTTACTTGCAGTCAGTTTTAGTTTATTATATAGTATGCCATTAAAAACATAACATACCTGAATCATTTTCTAAAATGCTTGTCAGTACACTTAGGGAGCGGTTACAGTTATGGCAATATGCTGTTCTTAACTGAAGATTTGTGCCACAAAAAGGACAAAACATGTTTATTTTAAACCATGTTGGAACGAACTGAAAACACCTTAAAACTATGTAATACCAATGCAAGGCTTGCTTTATAACCAACCGCTGAAACTATACTAAAAAACGAGACTGATATGACAAAAATGATAATGATCCTGTATCTTCAAAAATACCACCAGTGCAGGTCTTCTTCTTTTTCTCCTTCCTGGTAAACTAAAAATTATGTCATTTCCATTTTGAGAAAAGACTTCCATTTTGTCCTTAATTTGTTTTATGTGTTTTTTGTTAATGTTTAATTTGTGTTTATGGTTAAGTTGTAGTTTGTGTTTGTTGTTAATTTGTAGTGTGACAGATAGGGGACAGTATTGCTCCCCTGAACCCCTGTCCAAGACTTCAGACACCAGATAAAAGTCCAATAGTTGACTTTATTTATATGCCACAGTGCACAAAGCACCCTCTCCTCCACAATACTCATTAAACAATCACTACAATAACAATAAACTCTCCACCACTCCCAGATGCGTTGCCCTCCTACCACCCAGCTCAGCTCCCCGTCTGGGAGCTCCCACAGTCCATTTATATTCCCTGACCCGGACGTATTCCCAATCCCCAGCCAATGTTATTCTTTATCACTTCCGGGTCAGGTACAATTCCTTTTCTTCACCCCGGAAGTATGTCACTTCTGTCGTTGCTCTGCCTATGACGCACTTCCAGGTTATAGGGCACATATGACTCTTTGCTCCTCCCTGCAGCTCCCTCTTGCGGCCCCTGTGGTATCCAGCAGGGCTGTGGATAAAAACTCCATTGTCCATGATTCCCTGCTGGTCTTCGGGGCACCTCCATACTGCAGGGAGGGCTCCATCTGGCGGCCTGGGGATATTGGCCGGGATGACAAGACGGCCATAGACTACAGTAGTTTATGTTTTTTGTTAATTTGTTGTATTGTGTTTTTTATTAATTTGCTGTATGTGTTTTTTGTTAATGTTTATTACATATGTTTTTTTTCATGCTTTGCCCCTCAGGGCCACCTTAGAAAACAGAAAATGAAAAATCATAACTGTAGCTTTGAGTACTACTATCACTGCCATATCTTTTTTTAAGGACATGTTTATGCAAGAGTAACAACTGGAGGCAGAGAGATGTTAAGGATGCAAAATCATTGTTATGAAACTAGTGCAAGTACTTTCTGAAAAGTTGTGTTTTCATGAAGGGTTTTGCTGATCACAACTGCCTAAAAAGATCAGGGGCCTCACGTATAATGGTGGGTGTAGAATTCACCCTAAAACGTGGCATACGCACAAAAGTGGAAATATACGTACACACAAAATATCCAAATGCATAAAACTGCATACGCCAAGTTTCACGCACTTTCCCTTTAGAAATTTAATGCATGTGCACATGCCTGCAGCCTCACCCCCAACTCTTCCCAGGATTTTGCATATTTAAATATGTTAAAAGTCAATGGCAAAAGCACATGTAAAATAGAAGAATTTTAGTAAATGCAAAGTGTGCTATTTTGTTGGCTTAACCAGTGGTATAAGCAAGAATAGAAAGTTATGGAGAGATACGGCGTGGCAGAAACTATCAAAAGTTTAAGTTCAGAAAGTCACACATTCCCAAAATAAAAAAGAAGTGGTCAGATATCAAAGTCGACGTGAAAAGACGAGTCGCAGCCCACTGTCTGTTTATTCTGTTTCAGACAATATTACAAACGTTGACCTCCATGCCAATGACACGACGCCATGTGGCAATGGCGCTGCTGTGCCGAGTACATCTTTGGGTTCTGGCTCTACACACACCTCTGCCTTGGAAACCACTGGGCAACCATCTGGCTCTGTGCTGACAGACGCTGTACTGAAGTCACAAATTGCAATAGTGGATTCTGTAAGAGATGTGGCCAATGAAGTAAGGAATATAAGGGCTGAACTATATGATATTGATTACAAATTAAGTTAACTGGAAAAAAATAAATGCTGCATCCGATTACCTGTTTTTACATTCTGCTAATCATCTTCAGGCTCATCATACGTCATCTCTTCAGGTACAGGCAAGCCACAATTGTACGTCAGATTATGCAGCACGCTACATGCTTGCACAATGTGACACACTTTCTGTGCACTATAGAGCAGCACATTTACAGAAGCAAATTCATTCTCTGCAGGCGCCTTTAGAGTGTTGGGTTGGCACCGAGCGCCACAATGGAAAGATTCTCTGCTCTTAACATGGCTCTTTGAAGTGACTCGATATCTTTAAAAGGACTGCTTGCCTTTTTGCCATACCAGCTGGAAAAAGAACCGATGACTTTGCAGAGTTGCTGTTTTTACAGGCTTTCCTGCTGTACATTATATAATGCCTGCTCATTCTTTCGGTATTTCATCACTGGCTGATGTAACTTGTCCAGCGCCTGTGCAATTTCAACATGCGTGCAGCTGATTACTCCGATTACATTTGGAAAACCTGACGTTGCTGCGAATTGCATTTTTATGTTTGCCAGTTCAACCACAGTGTAAGGAAATCTCATTTATCTGAATGACAAGCAGATGATACCATCCTACACAGCTGGCATGGAGCAACTCAGTGATGTTTGTTAAATACCCGATCAGTCAGCAAATTTACATTGAAAAGCTCCTGTGACTAAAACCCCGAGGGTGGACAGAACTAGCAAAGGTGCTGGTAGAGCACAATAGCTCTCTAAATTCACACTGTCTTCTGATTCTTCCATTTGTGATGTCTTCTAACAATGCTAAAGCAGCTATGGTAGTTGGAATAGTTTTCCCATTCCGTACACCATTATATTGTTACAGAATTATTACAATGAAGTGAATTAAATTTGTAAACAATATGCAATTAATTTTGGTGTATTTGATAAAGCCATCATCATGGACATGAATATGAAAAGGGAAGGTAAACGACAGAGAAACAGTAGCACTGCTTTGATGCTCTGTACCGCCAGTTTGCAAAATAGAGCAGAAACGTGTGTACATAAGGTGAAGGCCTACCGTGAAAATGTGCATAGCTTCATGTAAAGTTTAGTTTTTATACATCTTGAAGTGAGTGTGGAAACAGACATATGCAACATTTTGGTGTGAATGCTGTGTTTATACATCAGGCCCCAGGTCTGTGTGCTATATGAGTAAAAAATGGAGAATAGAGCTGCAATGTGAATGTTTTTTGTTTTCAAAAACCAAATGCAAGGTTGTGTTTATCATTCCAAATTTAAAGCTTTAAGCTCTCCTGGTTTAACAATAGCACAGTTGCTATCAACCACACAACATTTATGAAAGAGAATAACAATCTAAAACAACAAAAGCAATACAAGTGTCAAAAAATAAACTAGATCAGCACAAATTTCAACTGGATAACAACAAAAAGTCATAAAACTGCAAAACTTAAAAAAAAGTAAACAGAGTGAACCCAAGGCCCAAATGATGTTTCTTTCATTTAACATTTTAATGTATTTAACAATTTTTATTCAGTGTTTTTCTTGGGGCCGAATAATGAGGATTCTACTGTAGTTAAAATATCTCACAAATTTTTATTAATATATTCAATTCATTTGAGTATATTTTTATAGCACTCTTCCTTGAATGTGGATTTAGAGTGGTTCAGCAATTTCATAGGTAAAATTTAAATACAGGCATTACAAATTATACATCACACAATGCATACCTATTAACATACAGATTAAGTTAAACACTCAGCAACATAAAACAAATCATTACTGATTAACATAAATGATTCCTAACAGTATAGGTCTATTAATGTTATCGTTCAGCTATGACATACCGTTTAGAAAATAATGATATCATCAGATTACAAAATGTCTAGGGGATCTGGATATATTTGGGTAGATGCCAAGTTTCTGCATGACAGACAAACATCCAAATCAATGGGACTAAGAATGGTAAAATTTGATTAGATTATGCATTCCATTTTCAAGGAAAATGTTGTTGCCCCACAACACAGTAGCAACAAGGTTGTAACAACAGCTGCCTTTAAGTAGTCCTCTCTGGTGTTGGATACACTTTATATAAATTATTCCTACAGGGGAACTAACAAAGCTGAAATACCTAGAAGCAAAACAGCAAGTGGCGCTACTTGAATAACAAGCTGAAAATCTTTGTAGAGATGAAACACTGTCACTATATTGAAAGTCACTAGATTTAGTCATAAACAAAGTGATTGTACAATATAATACAATACAATACAGTTTATTTTTGTATTGCCCAAAATCACACAAGAAGTTCCACAATGGGCTGTTGTCATAATTGTCATAAGGAATACGTCAACACTCCGAAAAAATAGTGAACATGTCCATTTCTCTTAAAATGTAGCAAGCTATTCACATTTGGAGATACAGAGGTGTTATGTTCACAGATGCTAACCAATGTCTCACCTTAGTGGCTTTGCCTGTTTCAACCCACTGATATCCTTGTTTCTGCTGACTGCTAATATTTAATCTTGATTAAACAACCAACCTACATTAGAAGAGATGATAGGCAATCGATATAACTTCATATTATTTGTTTATAATACACTTTCTCATACTGATACAAATTGTTACAGAGAGAACTACCCTTTGATATAATTTAGATTTTTTTTATTTCTTATATACTTTCATTCCAGTCTAACTTCTCAGAAGACATCCAGTCTGTTGGATTTTCTTTTTCTGTAGGACTCATTATTGCTTTTGTTAAAAAAAATGTTAGGTAATTTTTAAAGTACTGAGTTTAATTTGAACAAATAAGCAATACTCTAATAAAGGTTAAAATGAGTACTAGAAGCAACCCCACTGTAGTGGCAGTTCACATACTTGAAGATACTTATTGCTATATAGGAGTGAATTCAAACAAATCTTGTAGTACCCTGGATTACTTGTTCCTATTAAACACACCTTCCCAGCTCTCATTATTAAGAAGACTGCCATGGTAGTTGGTGATCATGGTAATTTTGCGAGTGTAATAAAGAATCAGGAGATAGATGTGTCTCCAGCGTGTCCTGGGTCTTCCCCGGGGCCTCCTCCCGGTTGGACGTGCCCAGAACACCTCACCAGGGAGGCGTCCAGGAGGCATCCTGATCAGATGCCCGAGCCACCTCATCTGACTCCTCTCGATGCGGAGGAGCAGCGGCTCTACTCTGAGCCCATCCCGGATGACTGAGCTTCTCACCCTATCTTTAAGGGAAAGCCCAGACACCCTGCGGAGGAAACTCATTTCAGCCGCTTATATTCGCGATCTCGTTCTTTCGGTCACTACCCATAGCTCATGACCATAGGTGAGGTTAGGAACGTAGATTGACTGGTAAATTGAGAGCTTTGCCTTACGGCTCAGCTATTTTTTCACCACGACAGACCGATGCAGAGCCCGCATCACTGCGGATGCCACACAGATCCATTCTTCCCTCACTCATGAACAAGACCCCGAGATACTTGAACTCCTCCACTTGGGCAGGATCTCTTCCCCAACCCTGAGAGGGCACTCCACCCTTTTCCGCTGAGGACCATGTCTCGGATTTGGAGGTGCTGATTCTCATCCCAGCCGCTTCACACTCAGCTGCGAACCGATCCAGAGAGAGCTGAAGATCACGGCCTGATGAAGCAAACAGGACAACATCATCTGCAAAAGCAGTGACCCAATCCTGAGTCCACCAAACCGACCCCTTCAACACCCTGGTTGCGCTTAGAAATTCTGTCCATAAAAGTTATGAACAGAATGGTGACAAAGGGCAGCCCTGGCGGAGTCCAACTCTCACTGGAAACGGGCTCGACTTACTGCCGGCAAAGCGGACCAAGCTCTGACACCGGTTGTACAGGGACCAACAGCTCTTATCAGGGGTCCGTACCCCATACTCCCGAGCACCCCCACAGGATTCCCGAGGGACACGGTCAATGCCTTTTCCAAGTCCACAAAACACATGTAGACTGGTTGGGCAAACTCCCATGCACCCTCCAGGATCTGCTAAGGGTGAAGAGCTGGTCCACTGTTCCAGCCACCAGGACGAAAACCACACTGTTCCTCCTGAATCTGAGGTTCGACTATCCGACGGACTCTCCTCTACAGAACCCCCGAATAGACTTTTCCAGGGAGGCTGAGGAGTGTGATCCCTCTATAGTTGGAACACACCCTCCGTCCCCTTTTAAAGAGGGGACCACCACCCCGTCTGCCAATCCAGAGGCACTGTCCCGATGTCCATGCGATGTTGCAGAGACGTGTCAACCAAGACAGTCCTACAACATCCAGAGCCTTAAGGAACTCGGGCGATCTCATCCACCCCGGGCCCTGCCACCAAGGAAGTTTTTGACCACCTCGGTGACCTCAGTCCCAGAGATGGGAGAGCCAACCTCAGAGTCCCCAGGCTCTGCTTCCTCATTGGAAGGCATGTTAGTGAGATTGAGGAGGTCTTCAAGTACTCCCCCACCACCCACAACGCCCCAGTCGAGGACAGCAACGCACCATCCCCACCATATACGGTGTTGACACTGCATTGCTTCCCCCTCCTGAGACGCCGGAAGGTGGACCAGAATCTCCTGAAGCCGTCCAAAGTCGCTCTCCATGGCCTCCAAACTCCTCCCATGCCCGAAGTTTTGCCTCAGCAACACGAAGCCGCATCCGCTTGGCCTGCCGGTACCTATCAGCTGCCTCCAGAGACCCACAGGACAAAAAGGTCCTATAGGACTCCTTCTTCAACTTGACAGCATCCCTCACCGCCAGTGTCCACCAACGGGTTCGCCGCCACGGGATTGCCGCCACGACAGGCACCACCACCTTACGGCCACAGCTCGGTCAGCCGCCTCAACAATAGAGGCACGGAACATGGCCCATTCGACTCAATGTCCCCCACCTCCCTCGGGACGTGGTTGAAGTTCTGCCGAAGGTGGGAGTTGAAGCTACTTCTGACAGGGGACTCTGCCAGCCATTCCCAGCAGACCCACACAACACATTTGGGCCTACCAAGCCTGACCGACATCTTCCCCCACCATCGAAGCCAACTCACCACCAGGACATGTGGCCGCAAGTCCGACAACACGACCACAAAGTTGATCATCGAACTGAGGCCTAGGGTATCCTGGTGCCAAGTGCACATATGAACACCCCTATGCTTGAACATGGTGTTCGTTATGGACAATCCGTGACGAGCACAGAAGTCCAATAACAAAACACTGCTCGGGTTCAGATTGGGGGGGCCATTCCTCCCAATCACGCCCTTCCAGGTCTCACTGTCATTGCCCACGTGAGCATTGAAGTCTCCCAGCAGAACGAGGGAGTCCCCAGAAGGTACACCCTCTAGCACCCCCTCCAGAGACTCCAAAAAGGGTGGATATGCCAAACTGCTGTTCGGCGCATACGCATAAATAATAGTCAGGACCCTTCCCCCCACCCGAAGGCGGAGGGAGGCCACCCTCTCGTCCACCGGGGTAAACCCCAATGCACAGGCTCCAAGTCGGGGGGCAATAAGTATGCCCACACCTGCTCGGCGCCTCTCACCGGGGGCAACTTCAGAGGGGTAGAGAGTCCAGCCCCTCTCAAGGAGATTGGTTCCAGCGTCTAAGCTGTGCATCGAGGTGAGTCCGACTCCCAAGGGGAAATTCACATAATCCAGCAGCAGTATACTGATACAAAAAAAAACAATATTAAATTAAATAGTAATAAAAATGAAAAATGAAAAAAAAAATAAAAAAGCAGACAATAACTTTGAGTAATGTTAGCATTTACTCCCCCGGGTGGAATTGAAGAGTCGCATAGTGTGGGGGAGGAACGATCTCCTCAGTCTGTCAGTGGAGCAGGACAGTGACAAAAGTCTGTCACTGAAGCTACTCCTCTGCCTGGAAATGACACTGTTCAGTGGATGCAGTGGATTCTTCATGATTGACAGGAGTTTGCTTAGTGCCTGTTGCTCTGCCACAGATGTTAAACTGTCCAACTTTACAAGTTTGCCTTCTTAACAAGTTTGTCCAGGTGTGAGGCGTCTTTCATCATAATGCTGCCTCCCCAGCACACCACCGCGTAGAAGAGGGCACTTGCCACAACCGTCTGGTAGAACATCTGCAGGATCTTATTGCAGATGTTAAAGGATGCCAACCTTCTCAGAAAGTATAGTCGGCTCTGACCTTTCTTACATAGAGCATCAGTATTGGCAGTCCAGTCCAATTTGTCATCCAGCTGCACTCCCAGATATTTATAGGTCTGCACCCTCTGTCCATGAGGGACCTCCAAAAATCCACCACCAGCTCCTTGGTCTTGCTGGTGTTAATGTGTAAGTGATTTGAGTCTCACCATTTAACAAAGTCTTTGATTAGCTTCCTGTACTCCTCCTCCTGCCCACTCCTGATGCAGCCCACAATAGCAGTGTCATCAGCGAACTTTTGCATGTGACAGGACTCCGAGTCATATTGGAAGTCTGATGTATATAGATTGAACAGGACTGGAGAAAGTACAGTCCCTTGCGGCGCCCCTGTATTGCTGAACACAATGTCAGACCTGCAGTTCCCAAGACACACAAAATTGAGGTCTGTCTGTAAGATAGTCCACAATCCATGCCACCAGGTGTGAGTCTACTCCCATCTCAGTCAGCTTGTCTCTAAGGAGCAGAGGTTGGATGGTGTTGAAGGCGCTAGAGAAGTCCAAAAACATAATTCTTACAGCACCACTGCCTCTGTCCAAGTGGGAGAGGGATCGGTGTAGCATATACACCTCCGCTCCCACCTTCTCCTGGTATGCAAACTGCAGAGGGTCGAGGGCGTGGCGGACCTGTGGCCTCAGGTGGTGAAGCAGTAGCTGCTCCATGGTTTTCATCAGATGTGACGTAAGAGCAACAGGCTGGAAGTCATTCAGCTCACTAGGACGTGATACCTTTGGGACAGGGGTGATACAAGATGTTTTCCAAAGCCTTGGGTCTCTCCCCTGTTCCAGGCTCAGGTTGAAGATGCGCTGTAGAGGACTCCCCAGTTCCAACGCACAGGCCTTCAGCAGTCGTGGCGATACACCATCTGGACCCGCTGCTTTGCTGGCATGAAGTCTTCTCAGCTCTCTGCTCACATGGGCTGCTGTAATTGTGGGTGGGGATGTCTCACCTATGCTGGTATCAGCAGAATGATGGTTGGAGGATGCAGTTCTCCGAGGTGAGAGTGGGTTAGGGTGATCAAACCTATTAAAGAAGTTGTTCATTTGGTTTGCTCTCTCCACATCTGTCTCGATGGCGGCACCCGCTTCGAGCTGCAGCCAGTGATAATCTTCATCCCATCCCACACTTCCTTCATGCTGTTGTTCTGCAACTTCTGCTCCAGCTTTCTCCTGTACTGCTCTTTTGTCGCTCTGAGCTGGACTCGGAGTTCCTTCTGCACGCGCTTGAGCTCATTCCGATCACCGCCTTTAAAAGCCCTATTCTTCTGGTTCAAAAGGCCTTGATGTCACTTGTAATCCATGGCTTGTTGTTAGCATAGCAGCGTACTGTTCTTACTGGAACTACAATGTCCATACAGAAGTTGATGTAATCAGTTGTGCATTCAACAGCCTCTTCAATGTTCTCACTATGTGACCCCAGCATGCTCTGCCTCAGGGGACCACTTCCTGAATGAGCGTGTGGTTGTAGGTAGTTCCCTCACTCTTGGTTTGTAGTGAGGCTGAAGCAGAACCAGGTTATGATCTGCTTTCCCAAGCGCAGGCAGCGGGGTGGCGCTGTATGCGTCTTTAACATTTGCATACAGTAGGTCGATAGTCTTGTTTCCCCGGGTGTTACAATCCACATACTGGGAGAAGGCAGGTAATGTATTGTCCAGCGTCACATGGTTAAAGTCTCCAGCGATTAGCACAAGTGTCTCAGGGTGCTGCGTTTGTAACTTAGCAACTGCGGAATGGATGATGTCACTCACTATCTCCGCGTTCGCTTGAGGGGGGATGTAAACAATAACAACAATCACGTGTCCGAACTCTCTGGGCAAGTAATAGGGACGCAAACTTACATCCAACAGTTTGATGTCCCTACAGCAATTGGAGATTTTAACGTTTACATGTCCTGAGTTGTACCACTTTGTACTGACATAGAGAGCGAGTCCTCCTCCTTTCTTCTTCCCGCAGGTACTTGCGTCTCTGTCCGCTCTAACTGTGCTAAACCCGGGTAGCTCCACATTAGCATCTGGGATGGTAGTTGTTAGCCACGTTTCACTAAAACACAGCAACCTGCATTCTCTGTAGGTTCTGACATTTTTCACCAGCACAGCCAGTTCATCGATCTTATTTGGTAGTGAGTTCACATTTCCCAGGATCACAGAAGGCACCGACGGTTTATAACGCCATTTTCTCTCAAGTTGTCTCGCTTTTACCTTATCTTTTATCTTTGCGCCGGCTCGGCTGCCCCGATATCGTCTTCTTACCTCATCAGGTAAATAAGGAACCACACCAGCATGAGCATTTCTTCTCAGTGCTTTAAGCTGACTACTTGAATAGGCGAGTCTTGGAGTGTAAAAATCCATGTCAAGTAGTAAAAATATTAAAAAGTGTCCAGGGAGCGATTCCACATAAAAGAAAGTGGTAGAAGTGATCAGTGAAATAGAGAAATAGAGAAAAAAAAATAGATAAAAGGTAAAAAGATAAAGTCATACACGGAGCTGCTGGAAAGGCTGCCACTCGGATGCGGAGCCAGAAAAAAAAAATACAGTGGTGTGAAAAACTATTTGCCCCCTTCCTGATTTCTTATTCTTTTGCATGTTTGTCACACAAAATGTTTCTGATCATCAAACACATTTAACCATTAGTCAAATATAACACAAGTAAACACAAAATGCAGTTTTTAAATGATGGTTTTTATTATTTAGGGAGAAAAAAAAATCCAAACCTACATGGCCCTGTGTAAAAAGTAATTGCCCCCTGAACCTAATAACTAGTTAGGCCACCCTTAGCAGCAATAACTGCAATCAAGCGTTTGCAATAACTTGCAATGAGTCTTTTACAGCACTCTGGAGGAATTTTGGTCCACTCATCTTTGCAGAATTGTTGTAATTCAGCTTTATTTGAGGGTTTTCTAGCATGAACCGCCTTTCTAAAGTCATGCCATAGCATCTCAATTGGATTCAGGTCAGGACTTTGACTAGGCCACTCCAAAGTCTTCATTTTGTTTTTCTTCAGCCATTCAGAGGTGGATTTGCTGGTGTGTTTTGGGTCATTGTCCTGTTGCAGCACCCAAGATCGCTTCAGCTTGAGTTGACAAACAGAAGGCCGGACATTCTCCTTCAGAATTTTTTGGTAGACAGTAGAATTCATGGTTCCATCTATCACAGCAAGCCTTCCAGGTCCTGAAGCAGCAAAACAACCCCAGACCATCACACTACCACCATTTTTTACTGTTGGTATGATGTTCTTTTTCTGAAATGCTGTGTTCCTTTTACGCCAGATGTAACGAGACATTTGCCTTCCAAAAAGTTCAACTGTTGTCTCATCAGTCCACAAGGTATTTTCCCAAAAGTCTTGGCAATCATTGAGATGTTTCTTAGCAAAACTGAGACGAGCCCTAATGTTCTTTTTGCTTAACAGTGGTTTGTGTCTTGGAAATCTTCCATGCAGGCCGTTTTTTCCCAGTCTCTTTCTTATGGTGGAGTCGTGAACACTGACCTTAATTGAGGCAAGTGAGGCCTGCAGTTCTTTAGATGTTGTCCTGGGGTCTTTTGTGTCTCAGATGAGTCGTCTCTGCGCTCTTGGGGTAATTTTGGTCGGCCGGCCACTCCTGGGAAGGTTCACCACTGTTCCATGTTTTTGCCATTTGTGGATAATGGCTCTCACTGTGGTTCGCTGGAGTCCCAAAGCTTTAGAAATGGCTTTATAACCTTTACCAGACTGATAGATCTCAATTACTTCTGTTCTCATTTGTTCCTGGAATTTCTTTGGATCTTGGCATATGTCTAGCTTTTGAGGTGCTTTTGGTCTACTTCTCTGTGTCAGGCAGCTCCTGTTTAAGTGATTTCTTGATTGAAACAGGTGTGGCAGTAATCAGGCCTGGGGGTGGCTATGGAAATTGAACTCAGGTGTGATACACCACAGTTAGGTTATTTTTTAACAAGGGGGCAATTACTTTTTCACACAGGGCCATGTAGGTTTGGATTTTTTCTCCCTAAATAATAAAAACCATCATTTAAAACTGCATTTTGTGTTTACTTGTGTTATATTTGACTAATGGTTAAATGGGTTTGATGATCAGAAACATTTTGTGTGACAAACATGCAAAAGAATAAGAAATCAGGAAGGGGGCAAATAGTTTTTCACACCACTGTGTGTATATATATATATATAATGTAGATAGGGGTGTGTGTGTGTATATATATATATATATATATTGTGGAAGACTGCCGGCTTCCCAGGCCGGTCCGCACCCCCAGGCCGACAGGAGGAGCTCTCCCGACAGTGGGATCGTGCCCCGAGGTCCAGCAGGGCCTTATGGACTCTGTGGTGTTTATACACAGCCCTGCTGGATACCTTGGGGCCACCAGGAGTCGCTGTGGGGGGACTTATGGGCTCTGTTGTGCCTTATGACCCGGGAGTACGTCACGGTCACGTGACAGGAAGGTATGGCGTGCTCCCGGGTTGAAGTAATAGACTGATTGCCCTGACCCGGAAGGAATAACAGACTGCTGGGACAGGAACACCTCCGGGTCGGGGCCTATAAAAGGACGGTGCCTCAGTCCAGACACTGAGCTGTGCTGGGTGGGAGAGGAGCAAAGTGTCTGGGCGAGGAGGAGAGGTTATTGTGTGTATTTGAAGAGATTTGTGAGGAGTGTGGAAGGTGCTTGGTGCACTGAAAGAAAATAAAAGAGTCTTGGACTGTTACCTGGTCTCCGGAGTTGTACCTGAGGGTTCAAGGGTGCACTACTGCCCCCGACTGCCACAATATATATACACATACATACATATATATACACATACATATACTTGTTTGTATAGCTTTTATATATGTGTGTGTATAGCTTTGGTCACTGAGTGCAAGTGAGAAATAATAAAATATAGTCTATAAGTTATTAAACAGTAAAACATTAACGTTTTAAGAAGTACAGGTACATTGAGCACTACTGGAGTGTTTGCGGGTAAACTACATTTTAAAGACTGTGTAACACAACAGGTAAGTAGAACTAACATCAGCTAAAATGTATATGGATCATCTCTCGGTAGTAGATCCCTTTTGAAAGGCGCTACACGACGGCTGTGGTATAGAAATTACATTTTCTATGTGAACGTTCAAATTTGTGCCTCTGGTAATGTGCCTTACCGGCATTTAAAGAAAATTAGTTTTGTGTCCTCTGCAGTGTTAAGCGAGAAAGGCTTTGGTTTGGGATCAAAGGAAAAAGGTGTAAAGAAAGGAAAGTTGCCTTTTTCTTTTATATAGTATAGAGAGATGTGTTCGCTGACGTTATGATCGGCTTTTGGGGACAGTCGCGGTGGGTCTTGTGTAGACTGGTGAGACGTCCCTGCCATTAATCGTCTGTGATGGCACTGTCAGTCCTCCACTCCTGTGCGTGTCTTCATAATCCGGGGTGAGGACCTCATAATCGTATATCGTGCAAAAGAAAGTGTGAATTGCCTTAATATTATTTTGCTGTGGTGTAGAAAAGGGGTCCCGTGTTTGCACTTGTCTGGGCTATAGCGCAGGGGGAGGATGAAAAAAATTAAAAGTGCTCACTTTGACTTAAGGCAGAAGCGCAGTCAGCGTCTCAAAGGCCGGCACAGCTATGCACGCAGCGCTGGCTGCTCGACTTTTGCTGGGCAGGAGACCACAGTTTTTTGCAGACTCGTTCATGATATCAAAAGTCTCAGCGATCTTTGGAGGTCATTCATATATTATATGATATATATATATATATCAAAATACCCGCGCCTCACAGCGGAGAAGTAGTGTGTTAAAGAAGTAATGAAAAAGAAAAGGAAACATTTTAATAATAACAGTGTCATTGTTGCTGTCATATATATGCCTGCCTAAATAAGTCACCCTCGCTTTGCTCTTACTTTTTACCGTTCATTTAATCATGGCTAGTGGCGGAAAAATTATAAAATGGAAGGAGGATGGCTTTACCAAAACAATTATTGATGGCTGAATCGATTATTTATAAAGCTTGAATTGGTGATCTGTTTTTCTGTGTTAACCTCATATTTTTTCATACTTCTCAAACTAAGGTGGTGCGAGGGTAAAATGAATTGGGATGCACTGATCAATGTAATCTGCTTGTAATGCAAAGTGTGATTAAATGCATTATTTTTTAACGCGTTATGGAGCACATCGAAGCTTCTCAGCTGTGCTTGTGCTAAGAAAAGGAAAGTTTTTAAAAATAACGTAACACGATTGTCAATGTAACCTTTTGTAAGTAGTGCCTGGAGGATTCAGTGTGGAGAAACTCTAGAGACAGCGTGTGTATTAACTTGTGGATTTTTCTGTGAGTATTTGGTGGCAGTCTGACGAAGTTGCTTCGAAGACGGCGTAGCGCTGAGCTCAGCTCAGAGCGAAATTAGATGAATGGGAGGGGATATGATGACGCGACTCCCCCACCCGCCTTAACTGTCAATCCCCACAAACACAGTCTCTCGGAATTTGCATAAGCACACCCCTTCACATACAATTTTAACTTAGTTACAAAGTGTATCAAAACTCTCGTTTATATCCTGCGTCCTCTCATTAAACTTGTATCCCGCATTACCTGTGGGCATGTGAAACGCCAGCGGTAGCCTGTCTATGAACTTAATTTAAAGTTTAGGTTTACACCTTGCTTTCTTTCCGAGGTAGCATCACTCATGAATATGGTAGTATATGTCACTCGCTCGCTTCTTATTGTTTCGCTGCCTTCTCAATTATATAATGCATGTTTTCTTAAGCGCTTTTTGGAGGTCTTCCTGGTTTTCTACGCACTGCGTTGACAGTCAGTTCACGTGATTACGTGGGAGGCGTGATGATGTCACACGAAACTCCGCCCCCCATGTCATTCCAGCTAAACTCCATTACAGTTAATGGAGAAAAATACCTTCCAGTTATGACCATTAGGCGTAGAATTTTGAAATGAAACCTGCCCAACTTTTGTAAGTAAGCTGTAAGGAATGAGCATGCCAAATTTCAGCCTTCTACCTACACTGGAAGTTGGAGAATTAGTGATGAGTCAGTGAGTGAGTGAGTGAGTGAGTGAGTGAGTGAGTGAGGGCTTTGCCTTTTATTAGTATAGATATATCTACATAAATACAATATATATATGTGTATATACTTATACTGTATATCCACCTTCTATTATCCTTACTTTATAAGTAAGTTGTATTATTTTGCTAATTGTAACAAGTGTGTCTGGATTATTTGTGAAAATTCTCTTTCATCATGTTGATTCACAACAGCAAATGTAAAAGTATTTAATGTATACAATTTAGGAACCTCATTGAAAAATAGCAGAGATCTTTTCATATTTTTGGCACCTCAGCTTGAAAGTGAAACAGAAATCCTTTGCTCAGTCTACATTAATTTGGTGATTCTTGGTGGGATTTGTGTTAATCATTTTAAATAATTACTAGCATTGCTAAAAGCAAAAATGATAAACATACTATACTATCCTAAATTATCTGTGACATATCTAACTGACTAAATAATTTGAAATGGTGCTGTATAACTTGCTCATGAAAACTTAAATGTCTATAAAAGACTGGTCTTCTCACAGTCACCATAGAATCTTGCCTCTTCAGACATCCAGGGGCCTCATGTATAAACAGTGTGTACGTACAAAAAATGTTACGTAAGAAAGTTTCCACGTTCAAATCACGATGTATAAAACCTAAACTTGGTGTACAGCCATGCACATTTCCACGGTGGCTCATACCCTGTCGTACGCAAGTTCTGTGCTCAATTTTGCAGACTGGTGGCACCCAGCGCCAAAGCAGTGGTTGTTCCTGTGTGGTTACCCTTTCCTTTTTTAGCTCCACATCCCTGATGCGGCTTTATGAATACATTGAAATTAACTGTTAATTAATTGTTTATTAGTTTAATGCATCTGATTGTAATTAACCTGTCCACAGAATGGTCCAACTATTCCAAATACTAAAACTGCTTTAGCATTGTTACACTCACTGCACCTTCTTCTTCTTTCAGCTGCTCCCGTTAGGGGTCGCCACATCGTATCATCTTTTTCCATACTACTCTCACTGCACCATTTGGCGTATTTATATCACTGTATCTCAGTGTGAATCACAGCTGTACAGCAGCTGATCGGAAAGAAAATTATCAGAATACAGCATCAAGCACACGCTGCCTCAGCCATGCTGTCTATTGAACTGCTCTCATACGAAAAACGCTTCAGAGCCTTTCCTCACGGTTCAGAAACAGTTTCATCCTAAGAACTCTAAACGCACTCAATCAGTATGTCAAATGTTCCTTGTAGAACTGTTTGTTCTTATAAGTACAATTACCTCACTGTAAACTTGCGATATAGTTATAATATTGCACAATCTGAGCCACTTTATAAAGCGCATATGTACATATGATGATATCATTTTTAAGATGACATGCAGCAAAATATGTTTATTATATTATACAGAAAAAAATGTAATTTCATTTAAATAATCTATATTAAACATGTGAGGACACGGTGCCATAGCGCTCCATTCACAGATTGTTCCTGCCTCGCGCTGTATTCTTGCTGGTGCTGATGTGACACTGGAAGGATAGATAGATAGAATAATTAAACATGTACTACGAAGATATTTCAATGTTCTTTAAAAGTTTTGAAGAATCGTCATTCTAAGCTTATAGATGGCTTAATGTCTATTACAGAGCTACAGGTCTGATTGGTGGATTGCTGCAGAGATGGTTGTCCTTCTGGAAGGTTCTTCTCTCTCCACAGAGGACCGCTGGAGCTCTGACAGAGTGACCATCGGGTTCTTGGTTACCTCCCTGACTAAGGCCCTTCTCCCCTGATTGCTCAGTTTAGATGGCCGGCCAGCTCTAGGAAGAGTCCTGGTGGTTTCAAACTTCTTCCACTTATGGATGATGGAGGCCACTGTGCTCATTGGGACCTTCAAAGCAGCAGAAATTTTTCTGTAACCTTCCCCAGATTTGTGCCTCGAGACAATCCTGTCTCGGAGGTCTACAGACAATTCCTTTGACTTCATGCTTGGTTTGTGCTCTGACATGAACTGTCAACTGTGGGATCTTATATAGACAGGTGTGTGCCTTTCCACATCATATCCATTTAACTGAATTTACCACAGGTGGACTCCAATTAAACATCTCAAGGATGATCAGGGGAAACAAGATGCACCTGTGCTCAATTTTGAGCTTCATGGCAATGGCTGTGAATACTTATGTACATGTGATTTCACAGTTTTTTTATTTTTAATAAATTTGCAAAAACCTCAAGTAAACTTTTTTCACGTTGTCATTATGGGATGTTGTGTGTAGAATTCTGAGGAAAAAAATGAATTTAATCCATTTTGAAATAAGGCTGTAACATAACAAAATGTGGAAAAAGTGATGCGCTGTGAATACTTTCCAAATGCACTGTAATTGTGTGGCGATTGGGTACTTGGAGAAGGACTGGAATTGGGGGTTAGTACGTTTGAAAGAGACTGTACTACTACAATAAAGTATTTCATCGAAGGTCACGCATGGCGCAGCAAGCATCTTACATGAGACATGAACAATCACTACACCACCATGTTCCCATGTTTAATAACATGCTTTAACTCCTGTCATCATGAAAATGATATTACGTACAGTATACATCTCAGTATTTTAATAATTCAGAGAGCTGTAATAACACAAATGTAATGGATTCTTTGTCCTGTCGGAGAAAGAGAAAGCCCAGAAGCACGTAGTGATTCGCATGCATAGAGCACATAGAAGATCAAATATAAAACAAAGCATTTAACGTGCTACTTTAGTTACAATGGGATTTGAGAAACGAGTAAATAAAACGATTGTAAGATGAAGTTAATGATATTCTACTTTAATGACAAACTATGTGATTAAAGTGGAAATTTCGAGATTAAAGTTGACATTTCATGTTTTTTCCCCACTGTGTGCCTTTTTTATTCTCTGTACCCTAATAAGCTTTCATACGACACTCAGACGAAGGGCTACGACTCGCCTTTTCACGGCAACTTTGATATCTGACAAGTTCTTTTCTATTTCGGGCACTGTGCGACTTTGTGAACTTGTGCTTTGGAGTTTCTCCGACAAGCTATGTCACTCGATCAACTTCCTTTTGTTGTTAATACCACTGTTTAAACCAACAAATAGTACGTTTTTCCTTGCCTCCACTTGGTATTCGCTGAAATTCTTCTATTTTCCCTTGTGCTTTTTCCATTGTCTTTTCACAGAACACTGAGTTTAAGGGCTATTTATATTGATTTGCATATTCAAAGAGGCGTAATTCTGGGAGGATTTGGGGCGGGACAGCAGGCGCGTGCACATGCGTTTATTTTCACGCTGACTGGGGTTTATGGAGCAGAAGAATGTGGAAGTTGGCGTTCACTTGCATGAGGCCCCAGCTCTTTATGGTCTATTTGGCCCTTGGCCCACACTGAAAAAAGAGACCCTAAATATGGTCTTGAAGAACTATATCCAGGCATCCTAAAACCATAACTTTGTCTGAAATTCTTTGGATTTTAGTCTTTGGCTAATCTTACTCCAGTACTTAGTACTACAAAAAGTGTCCAGTACAATTAGAACAGCATGATATCAAAAGTAGTAAAACATAAAACAAACCAAGAAACAAAAGAAACCAAATAAACAGCAAGAAAATACCTAAAACTGGCAATGGAAACATGCTGAAATGACCTCACCTAGCCTATAGATCAAAGGCAGGCACTTAATTTTTGTATTATTTTATTTTCCATCATATTTTCCTTTTTTTAAGCCATAACTTTACTAAATTTGTTTCATTAGTATGAAAATAAATAGGCTAAAGACTAACTGAAAATTCTCAGATTTCCCTCTTTTTATTCACATACAAAAATATACCTGTCAAAAATGTATTTTGTTTAAGGTTTGCCTTGACATTTTTTTATCAAATATAGGCCTACTTAATTGTAATATTTATAAAAGATTTAATTAATTATCTGTTTTCCTGATGATATTAAATAGTGAATACAATGCTGACACAAAATGTCAACCTTACAAATATTGAATTCTGTATGTTAATATTGGTTTCTTATGTAGAAGCATTTTGAACTTGGCCTCAGGTAACACAAAGTTTTAGTCAGTTTGCAGCATGCCAAACTACTAGACGTAATTAGTATAATATGAAACTTATGACTTACGAATACATAATGGACAAAAGGACTTAGCACATGACAACAAAGATTACTGTCATTTCATTTTTACAATGCAAAGTATGTTTTTTATAAGGTGGTATGTGATAACTGTCAGAGTGCAACTGGGGGTTACATTGTCTAAGCAATGAATTTATTTTTTGATAATGTCCCCACTCTATCATGAGAAAAAACACTGATTTTTATAGTTTTGCAGCCACACCCTGAAAAAAAATATGTAAGCAGCTGTGGAAAATATTCTTTCACATAAGAAAGCAATAAGGATTCTGTCTATGTGAATAAATCTGGATACAGAACATTAAAACAAGATTAACATTATTTCTATTTATTATCTATCTTATTTTATGTTCATATATTTTATTACTATTTATGTTTTATTGTTTGTTTTTGTTTTTTATTTTTCTTTTATTCTATTATTGTAAAGCACTTTGGCTTCAGCATTACTATGTTGTTTTAAATGTGCTATATAAATAAATTGACATTGACATTAAAAAAACTTTTCTGGATTTTAAAGTTGTCTATTCAGATGATATTATGGATGTTCTAACATGCTCAACAGAAGTAAACAAAATACCTTTTATAAATTTCATGCTCATGTAGCTTGTGAATCCACTTAAAGTCAGAAACAACAGTAGCAGAATGGGTGTGGAATGGACATAAGTAAAACATACTAAACAGTCGACCACAGTACATCCACAGCTTCCCTTTCAATTGCTCTCCATTTATTCTTTGTTTGTGTAACTCCGTCACTTTTGGTCAGCCTCTTTTCAAAGTTCATTATAAAAACGTGAGCAGCACAGCCTTTTAAATTAAGTGACTTGGTCAGGAATGCATAACACATAATCTTGTGGTGTTATGTTTGTCTCCAGGAGGGGGCGCTTGCTCCCTGGGATTGTGTTCTTTATTGAAATGCAGGACATGCTTGAACCTGTATATATATATATATATATATATATATATATATATATATATATATATATATATATATATATATATATATATATATATCCCTTCAGTAACATAGTGGGAATAATCAGATGAGAGAAATATTGAACAAAAATAGTACAAAAATCATCTAGATCTTTAGATCCAGTTGGGCGGAGTGCAGGCGGCATTCTTCTTGCAAACGGCTTCTCGCTTCTATATTGTCCCTCACCATTGTAAGTACTTATACACATTTTGCATATTCAGTGAACTTTTTATGAAAATTGCCAGGTTTGAATAACTACCATTTTAACTATGTTATTTATGGACTGTGCTTTTCTAAGACCCAAATAGCACTTTTTTCGTTATCTGTGCACAGTGTACCTGCTTTAAACACTTATGGCTTCTTCCTGAAAGTGATGGGTCAGGCCTGCTTTAATCAACCAAAATCCCTGCGTGAAAGTACTGTCCCTTCTTTAGTTGTATGTATGCTAAATAATCTGGGTTATAAATCACAATTATCAAATAGTTATTTTAATTTCTGGTTACAAGGTTGTATACACCAGTTTACTTACAAAACTACCCAAGCTCCTTTTCCATCCATTACTTCTATATATTACATTACAATATATATCACATATTTCTGAGCTTCTATAAAAGCTAAAGTACTATCTATCTACAGTGCATCCGGAAAGTATTCACATGGCATCACTTTTTCCACATTTTGTTATGTTACAACCTTATTCCAAAATGGATTAAATTCATTTTTTTCCTCAGAATTCTACACACAACATCCCATAATGACAACGTGAAAAAAGTTTACTTGAGGGTTTTGCAAATTTATTAAAAATAAAAAAACTGAGAAATTACATGTACATAAGTATTCACAGCCATTGCCATGAAGCTCAAAATTGAGCACAGGTGCATCTTGTTTCTCCTGATCATCCTTGAGATGTTTCTACAGCTTAATTGGAGTCCACCTGTGGTAAATTCAGTTGATTAGACATAATTTGGAAAGGCACACACCGGTCTATATAAGGTCCCACAGTTGACAGTCCATGTCAGAGCACAAACCAAGCATGAAGTCAAAGTAATTGTCTGTAGACCTCCGAGACAGGATTGTCTTGAGGCACAAATCTGGGGAAGGTTACAGAAAAAGTTCTGCTGCTTTGAAGGTCCAAACGAGCACAGTGGCCTCCATCATCCGTAAGTGGAAGAAGTTCAAAACCACCAGGACTCTTCATAGAGCTGGCAGGCCATCTAAACTGAGTGATCTGGGGAGAAGGGCCTTAGTCAAGGAGATGACCAAGAACCCGATGGTCACTCTGTCAGAGCTCCAGAGGTCCTCTATGAAGAGAGGTAAACCTTCCAGAAGGACAACCATCTCTGCAGCAATCCACCAATCAGGCCTGTATGGTAGAGTGTCCAGATGGAAGCCACTCCTTAGTAAAAGGCACGTGGCAGCCCACCTGGAGTTTGCCAAAAGGCACCTGAAGGACTCTCAGACCATGAGAAACAAAATTCTCTGGTCTGATGAGACAAAGATTGAACTCTTTGGTGTGAATGGCAGGCGTCACGTTTGGAGGAAACCAGGCACCGCTCATCACCAGGCCAAACCATCCCTATAGTGAAGCATGGTGGTGGCAGCATCATGCTGTGGGGATGTTTTTCAGCGGCAGGAACTGGGAGACTAGTCAGGATAAAGGGAAAGATGACTGCAGCATGTACAGAGACATCCTGGATGAAAACCTGCTCCAGAGCGCTCTTGACCTCAGACTGGGGCGACGGTTCATCTTTCAGCAGGACAACGACCCTAAGCACACAGCCAAGATATCAAAGGAGTGGCTTCAGGACAACTCTGTGAATGTCCTTGAGTGGCCTAGCCAGAGCCCAGACTTGAATCCGATTGAACATTTCTAGAGAGATCTTAAAATGGCTGGGCACAGACGCTTCCCATCCAATGTGATGGAACTTAAGAGGTGCTGCAAAGAGGAATGGGCGAAACTGGCCAAGGATAGGTGTGCCAAGCTTGTGGCATCATATTCAAAAAGACTTGAGGATGTAATTCCTGCCAATGGTGCATCGACAAAGTATTGAGCAAAGGCTGTGAAAACTTATGTACATGTCATGTGATTTCTCAGATTTTTTATTTTTAATAAATTTGCAAAAACCTCAAGTAAACTTTTTCACGTGTTCATTATGGGGTGTTGTGTGTAGAATTCTGAGAAAAAAAAATTAATTTAATCCATTTTGCAATAAGTCTGTAACATAACAAAATGTGGAAAAAGTGATGCACTGTGAATACTTCCCGCACTCTATCTATCTATCTATCTATCTATCTATCTATCTATCTATCTATCTATCTATCTATCTCATGGTCCTATAAACCTTAAACTACAGCTATGTGAATTTATAATATTAGATTTTTTTTATCAAAATATGATACAGCAAACATCTGTCTATCCATGTGTTCACTAATCCCATTTAATCTAGTTTTAGGGATGCAACATTTGGACAGTATCTTGTCAGCATCAGGCATGGGGTTGAACCAGCCCATAATAGGAACAGCTTAGTATAGAGTTCTATAAGACATTACATCAGGGTTTCTCAACTTTCTAATGTGAGGACCCGAAGAGGAAAATCTGTACAATACAATACAATTTATTTTTTGTATAGCCCAAAATCACACAAGAAGTGCCGCAATGGGCTTTAACAGGCCCTGCCTCTTGACAGCCCCCCAGCCTTGACTCTCTAAGAAGACAAGGAAAAACTCCCAAAAAAAACCTTATAGGGAAAAAATGGAAGAAACCTTGGGAAAGGCAGTTCAAAAAGAGACCCCTTTCCAGGTAGATTGGGCGTGCAGTGGGTTTCAAAGTTCAATGCTAAGATTCGAGAAGAGAATTATTATAATAAGGACGCTGAAGCTACAAATTCACAAATAATAAAAAATCACTAAATATGATTCTGTTCTCACATAAATATTAATAGAAAAATGGAAAACAAAAGTATTGTTACCAAAACAAAAAAAAATCATTGAATATTCTATTTTGGCAGAGTTGTAAATATGCATAATGTTTAAATGGTGCACATTTTAATGATATCATTACAGTAAAAAAATTTAATATATGAGCATAATTACACATATGGATCATTGTAAGCGACCCAACTGAGCATGAAATTTCACCTCCTGTCTGCATCTATTAAAGTCCAAATTGTACTTCCTAACTTTTTGCTCCCTCCCCAATATTGGGACTAATAAATACTATTGCACTATGTGGTGCTTGCCAGTGTAGAACAAAATTGATTTTTGCTCATTTCTTTGAACATTTAGGTATCTCGCTATCCTTAAAACGAATTGCTTGACAGGCTACACTATAATGGAGATTATGCAACTATGGCAGGGCACCCCTATTGTAAACTCTCCTGCTACTGGTATTGAAGTCGCTCATTTGAATGTAGAATGCCAGCTCATTTTGTTGCTCTTTTAGGTAGCTCACTATCCTTAGAAGGACATACTAGAATGGAGATTGTGTGACTGTGGACAGTGTACCCATTTTATTGACAACCCTGTGGCTGGCGCTGAAGCTGCTCATTTGAATACGGAATGCCATCTCATGCTGCAGACTCAGTGCTAAACTCATCATCTGGCTGATGTAAATGTCATTACTACTACAGGATGGAATAACAAGTCAAACTGTTCATTCCGTTTAATAATTTTTACTTCTTTATAAAATAAAGTCAATTTAAAAAATAGAATTTATTGCAAAAAAGAATAAGGGCAAACAGAAGGCTGGCTGCAAAGATGAAAGAATAAGGGAATTAAAGATACACTAGTAATTCTGCATTAATTGCAAGAGAGCAAAGGCAATGCCATTGTTTGGAAAGTAACTGGATTCGATTCCATATATATTGTCTGTAACAAATTATGTAATAAAAAACTTATACTCATGTTTTTTTTTTTTAAATCTGTTAAAATGAATTATGACAGATTGGATTCTGGGCCATTTTTATATTCCAAGCAGAAGCAGAACAGGCTAGCACACATAGCTCTGTCATGAAAGAGCAAAGACAGCCTGAGGTGCAGCTCAGTCATGTGCTCCTGTAAGGCACAATTGGAGAAGGGTCCGACTGCAGGTCGAAGACTCAGCCTTCCACGCCCCCTACCTATACAAGTATGCAGGTAATTATGCCAGCAGTGTGTGCTTGCAAACAATACTGACGTTTAGATTTCTGAACTGGAACTTTTTAAAGTACAGTTTAAAAAGGTGAGCTAATCCTGCATTTTCCGTTGTTTGGCAGGTTTTATTATTTACAGATGTAACAACACAGGGTGTGTAACAAATGATTATTTCCATTGTTGTTTTTCTGTAAAAGTCATTATCAACAGTTTACTGTATGTCAGTGTTTAATACTTTTCTTTGATTAATTTTTTTTTACTCCTTGTATTAGGGCCTTCCAAGTCAGATGAATAGCCATGTGGAATTTCCATGTTGATGGTATGACCATTTCATATTATAACTATCCTTTTGTATCTGTCTGTATTTCATGTTGTGTCCAGGTTTCCAAATGACCATTTTGTGGTTTCTCTGTATTTCGTCCTCAAGGCCCCATTCAGTTTTAACGAGGTGTGTCTCAACTTTAGTTCTCTCTTCTTTCATTGTAGCATTTGTAGAGGGAGGATTATATCTGGTTGCTGGTTCCCATATTTGTCACCTTCTACAATTTGTGTTGGATATTTGTGTTATGTTTATTTGATTTTATTATATTTGTATTTTTTTTTTATTTCAGCATAGTGGTTTTAAAGTTCTAGAAACGCCTACCTTTAAAAATCCAGATATTTTAAATGTATGTTTATAATGGTTTGCATAAATGTTTTTGTAAAATTAAACTCATTTTAACAACATGAATCTGCTCAGTCCTCTTTAGAATGACATGCTGGCTTTGAGGAAGTGCTGGTGTAGAATGTTGCTTGAGAACTCCAGCCCCAAAGGGTAAATGACATTTAAATTTCCTTTAATAACTTTAATTTAGTTCTGCGGTAATGTGGCAAATATACTTAGCCATATTGTAAATCAAAGACAAAGAGTCAAAATGCTTACCATTATAAGCTTAGTGCTTCTTTTTGAAATCACTGAAGTAACTGCTCACATCGGACTGAGCGAGCAAACGCCTTTCTAAACGAAGGCCAAGAACCAAACAAAAAATTAGAAGGTACAGAAATAATGGAGAGCCAGGACAGGGTAATTTTTTGTTCTTATTCTGTTATTTCTTTTTTAACATTTCCTTAGGTAAATATTATTTTCTCTGTTTTCAGAATTAGACTTTATTGAGCCATTAATGAAAAGACAGAAGATCAGTAAAGACTTGTTCTTGCTCTGAAGTGAACAAATGGCTTGGTATTCCATAGCACTGTGTTCTGCAGGTTTCAGATGTTTTCTTTTAGAAGAAATGTCAGCCTCCCTTCTCCAACATCCAGCACAGGGCACTGATGAGCAGGTACAGACACATCATTCTATAAACTTCCATAAGAAAGATGAATTACATTTTGTTGATGCTGGCTTACAATAGCTATGGTATAGTGAATAAACTGTATAAAATGACTTTTAATGCTTGTCTCAGATGCCTACTGTTAACCGTTAACCAGTAGGAGTCAAAGCCCAAAGCCTGTTTTACATCTTCTGACAAACTGTAGTGCTAGTACAACTCTTAAAGGCCTTAAAACATTTGACATGCATTGTGTGCTGTGTTAATAATAGTGTATGCTAAGAAACATTGAAGACTTGTAGAATCTGTGATCGAAAGCAGTTAACAGATTCAGAATATACTGTACATTATTTTTTACTTTCCTTTTCTTACATTCCTTGTAAATGTGGAAGAAAAAGGCTATAAGTTTTATGATGACCATATAAAGATTTTTTTTTTTTAAATAAAACGTATTACAGCAACACAGAATCCTTCAGCATTTTACTGCGGTAGAGAAGTGGTGTGCTTAGAACATTTCTATGTTCAGGGGGCACATCTCACTCCCTGCATTACTATCAATGGACAAAGACAAAATTGAGGAGGCCCTTCAGAAATTTGATTTGCTATCTGAATTTCCAGAAGAGGAGGAGAGGGAATATGTCCTTAGACCCTTTCATCATCCTTTTTTTTCATATGGAAGACATGCCTCTGTTTTTAGATAATGTGAGAGAAAACAGGAAAATGACTGTGTTTTGTGAGAAAAATATAACAAACATACACGGCCCTCATCATTCAGTTACAACATACAATTCTTGTTCTATATTTTATATATTCTTTAACTTTTTTGTAATAAATGTTGCAAACCAACTTCTTCTTTACAGTCCATTTTCTCAGATCTGCACTTCTTAGTGTTATGTATTAAAATAATGTTTTATAAAGCAGGGCAAGGCGATTTTTATTTATAAACCACATTTACAACAGCAGCCAGAACTGAACCAAAGTGTTGTACAACAAAGGGTAAAAGAAGCAGTTCAAATATACTGTGTATACACATCACAAAACTGCAAGCATAACTAACCATTACATAAACGATAAACCCACACCCATACATACATATTTATAATCATGAATATACATGAGCCAACATATACAAACAATTTCAACCTCTTGCAGGGTCAAATGGCAGCAAGAAGAATTAAGACTTTAATGATTACCTTAGAATGGCCTGTATTGGAGCAGACCTAATATAATAAGGTGAGCCATTCCAGAGAAAAGCAGCAGCCACCACAAACGCCCGATTCCTCCTTTGTTTCAACCTCGACCTTGGCACAACTAAGAGCATTGGGCTAGTAGACTGCAGGGCTCTTGTTGGCACATACAAGTGAATAAGTTCCAAGAGGCAAGATGGGGCTGATCCACTCAAACATTTGAAAATAAGAAATAGAATTTAAAAATCAATTCTGAAACGGAACAGAAGCCAATGAAGCAGTGTCAGTGAAATATGGCCGCAGTTACAAGAGCCATTAAATAAGTGAACAGCAAAGTTGTGGAATAGTTGTAGGCTCCGTAACAGGGCCTGACCAACACCTACATACAAAGAATTGCAATAGTCCAAATGAGATGTTATAAAAGCTTGGATGACCTTTTTACCTTTTTTCCTCCGCCATTTATGAATGCTACGTTTTTCAGCGGCTTTTCCTGTCTGTTGGTTAACGGCACCCGAGTCAACCTGCAGTCCCGTCGGAGGAAACGTGGAAAAAGGGCAGGTGTACATGCGAGGTTTCGGCGTCTATGGCGCTGTGTTTCTGATGTGGATCATCCATCTTTATCTAAGGATTATCTGAGAAGGCCAACGTGCTTGAGACCTGTTCTGCCGGGATTACCTTTCGTGTTGCTTCCCGCTCCCCGTCCGAGACGCCGAGTTTGCCGAGGAGTAATCCCGGACTTCTCCGTGCTATCTCTCGTATTCCAGGAAATGCTAATTTGACGGCCGCTGTTTCTATGACTCTGCCAGCTAAGGTAGCACTGATTAATGCACGCTCTATCGCAAACAAGTCATTTATTTTGAATAACTTTTATACTAGTAATAATTTGGATTTTATGTTCCTGACAGAGACTTGGCAGCGTGATTCTGATTTTACTAATCTGATAGAGTTGTGTCCCGAGGACTGCTCTTTCATTAGCACACCGCGGCACACTGGCCGTGGAGGTGGGATCGCCATGGTTTTTAAGAAGTTATTTGTATGTCATTTTATTCCTACCATTTCATATAAGACTTTTGAACTTCAGATTGTTAAAGTTGGGCGTGTAACCCCAATATATTGTATTTTAATTTATCGTCCACCTGGTGCGATTAGTCCTTTTCTTACTGATTTTCAAGATTTTTTATCCACCATTATTAAGATGGATAGAATAGTAATGCTTGGTGACTTTAACATCCATGTGGATGATATTTTATGTAGTGTGGCTTCTGAATTTCTGTGTATCACCGACTCTTTTAATTTTGTACAACATGTTGTTGGCCCTACTCATAGTGGGGGGCATACATTGGATTTGGTTTTTCTTATGGAGTTGGCTTGAATGATGTTACAATTTGTAATGTAACCTTTAGTGATCATAAGTGTGTTTTGTTTGACTTGTTTTCAAATTTAGAGCTGTCACCCTGTGTTAACTCTAGGCGTACTCGTTTTATTAATGAGTCAGTGATCAATCAGTTTGCTGATTTATTTGTGGCATCTGATGCCGGCAGTAATATTGATAATGTTGAGTTAGCAGTTCAATGTTTTAATGACCATTGTACTGATATTTTGAATAAGATTGCTCCTCTTAAGATCAGGCAGCATTCTGTTACCCACTCAGTTCCTTGGATGAATGACTCCATTCGTAATCTTAGGCGTTCCTGCCGAAAAGCGGAGCGCCTATGGAAGTCTACTAATCTGGAAGTTCATCATTCATACTTAAAGGATTTACTTGCTTCTTTTAATTCTTTGGTTAGGGATGCTAGAACAGCATACTTTTCTAATCTCATTCAGACTCACAAGCGTAATCCCAAAGTGCTATTTGATACTATTCACAATATTATTTCTCCATCTCAATCTGTTACTCAGGTTTTTTCTGACAGTGAATGTAATAATTTTCTTAGGTTTTTTATTGACAAGGTTAATGTTGTTCGGGCTAATATTGCTCCAGCTGTCTTACCTAGTGCTCTCCCTCACTTATGTTCTGAGTCTTTTGTGTTCTCAGAAGTTTCACTTTCGGATCTTTCTGACTTGCTCAGGAAGATGAAACCTTCATCGTGTACTACTGACCTGTTGCCAACATCATTAATGTTAAAATCTTTGAGTTTTATTGGTCCGTGCCTTTTGAATATCATAAACTGCTCCTTGAGATCTGGTGTGGTCCCGTCATTATTTTAAACATGCTGTAATTCAACCGTTGTTGAAAAAATCTAATTCTGATGCCTCTATTTTGAGTAATTACAGGCCAGTTTCAAAACTACCTTTTATTGCCAAAGTTTTAGAAAAGGTGGTTGAACAGCAACTTTGTACTTTCTTAGAAAAGCAGGGGATCTTTGATTCTTTTCAATCTGGTTTTCGGAGGCGACATTCTACAGAAACTGCTCTTCTAAAAGTTTTTAATGATCTTTTAATTGCGGCTGATGCAGGCAGGTGCTCTGTACTTATACTGTTAGATCTTACCGCAGCTTTTGATACGGTAGACCATCAGATCTTAATTAATAGATTAGAGCTGTTAGGTGTCTGTGGCTCTGCTTTGGACTGGTTCTCCTCTTATTTGTCAAATAGGAGTTTCTCAGTCGGTCTGGCTGGTTTTTCATCTGACTCTGCTCCTTTGACATGTGGAGTGCCACAGGGATCGGTTCTTGGACCTGTACTTTTCTCTTTATATATTCTTCCCTTATCACAGATTCTTAACTCTTTCAAGGACATCTCGTATCATCTATATGCAGATGATATACAGCTTTATTTTTCATTTAAGCCTAACCAAATTAATACTTTGGTCACTTTAGTTGATTGTCTGTCTGAGGTTAACGACTGGCTCAGTAGTAATTACCTACAGTTGAATTCAGGAAAAACTGAGGTACTAATTGTTGCTCCTCCTGTTCTTCATTCTGAGATCAGTTTAAAATTATCTTCTGTCTCTCCTGTTATTATGTCGAGTCTACGTAACCTTGGGGTTATTTTTGACCAGTCCCTGACACTTGATGAGTATGTTCGGTCAGTCAGCCGCTCGTGTTTCTTTCATTTAAGAAATCTTTCAAAATTAAGAAATGTTGTTTCTAAATCAGAATTGGAGATGCTTGTTCATTCTGTTATTTCTTCACGGCTTGATTACTGTAATGCTCTCTTTACATGTTTGAGCAAGTCCTCTCTGTCACGCCTCCAGTTAGTTCAAAATGCAGCTGCCAGGCTCCTAACTCGTGCTAGCCGGAGTGATCATATCACTCCCATTCTGTACACGCTGCACTGGCTCCCAGTGTTTTATAGAATTAATTTTAAAATTTTGGTACTCACTTTCAGAGCTTTGCATGGACAGGCCCCTGAGTACCTAACCAGCCTGCTCCAACGCCATACAGTTTGCCGGACTCTAAGATCTGGTCAACAGGGCCTTTTAGTTGTCCCACGCACTCTGCTAAAAACCCGTGGGGATCATACCTTTCAGTCTGTGGCACCAAGACTATGGAACAGCCTGCCTTGTTGTCTGCGTGGAGTCGAGTCTGTTGATTCTTTTAAAAAACAACTAAAAACATTTCTTTTTAAGCAAGCTTTTAATTAGTGCTAAATAGTTCCAGTTTGTTTTTTTTTTTTACTGCTTTTGTTTATGTTTTTCCTTCAACTGTTTGTATTTATTCTGTATTTGCTGTTCAGCGCTCTGTGACTTCTTGTCTGTGAAGGGCGCTATATAAATAAACTACTACTAAACTACTACTACTACTACTTTTCAAGATCACTGAAAGAAAGAAAAGCCTTTACCTTAAAGTCTCAGCTGGAAAAAGCTTAATTTAACCTCACAATTTGTCTGTTTGTCGAGTTTGAATGAGCTGTCACAGATCACACCTGGGCTCCTAACTGAAGCTTTATGATATGGAGACTCTCAAACTTTAACTTTTGGGCACCATGATCACAGTTTTATTATCATTTAGTTTAAGAAGATGCATTGCCATCCAGGTTTTAATATTATTCAAGAATGCATGGACAGACTATATTTTCTCGCTTTGATTTTAGTTGCAAATATATTTGAGTGTCATCAGCACAGAGAAGCCATACTTGTTAACAATGGAGCCTAAAGGTAACATGCATATCAAAAAGAAAGCTGGTCCAAGGTTGGAACCCTGCAGAACCCCACAAGTAAGAGGAGCTACAGAGGATGAGAACTCAGCCAAATGAATAGAAAAGCTCCTATTTCTTAGATAAGATTTAAACCATTTAAGGGCATTACCTTGGATGCGTACATATTGTTCAAGGCGGGATAAGAATTGTAAGATCTGCAATATCAAAATCTGAGGTAAGATCTAGCAGTACAAGAATGGCAGAATCACCAGCATTAGTAGTTGGGAAGAGGAGGTCATCTTAAACCTTTAACAATGCCTTTTCAGTGCTGTAAGAACATCTGTATCTGGATTGGAATTTTTCCAGAATACTATTTTCATCCAGAAATGTTTGAGTTATGACAAGTTTTTCTAAGACTTTATATAAAAAAGGCAGTTAAGAAATTGGCCTGAAATTCGACACATTAGAGGATCTTTATTTTGTTTTTTATAATATGTTTCTGCACCACAGCGTGTTTCAAGGCAGCAAGAACACAACCAGAAATTAAGCTACCATTTATTAAGGTAACAATGCTTGGTCTGACAGAATCAAAAACCTCTTTAAATTAATCGAGAGGGACACTGTCCAGGGGGCAATTTGTAGGATTCAGACGTGGCACCAAATCAGACAACATTGACGATGACACATGCTGGCTCAAAGTGGTCAAAGACAGCTGAACACACTATGGGAAAAGATGAATCCTGAGCAGGCAGTGAGACTGATGACCTAATAAGAGTAAACTTATTTACAAAAAAGTACATCTTCATTTGGAGAGTAAATGGGTTATGCAACAAATGGCAAATTCCTCCTAATAAAAGAATTTGTATATGGTGATTAAAGGATTTAAAATCACAAAAAAATTGATTTGTAATTATTGCATTTACCCAAACAAAACATTATTAAAGTTAAGTTTAAAATTTGTTAGTTCAGATCAAAAATAAATAAAAAAGACGGTTTATGGAAGTGCAACTTTCAATAATGCAATTTTTTACATTTCTTTAGAATAACAAACAATATAATATCTATTAAGCAATTTAAGAGATTTGCTTCACTTTTTTTGATAAGTACATTCTTAAAAGTTAGGGTCCCAGGGAGAAACAATTATGCATTAAAATTAAAAACCAGGTAAATGTTTGAAAGTTTAATAACTCCACTTGAAATGTATCAACATTATAGCAGAAGTGTCGAACAAAATTAAGAATACACAATTCAAGACAAACAATGGAAATGAAGGTATGAACTGTATAGTAAGCTGGATCATTTAAAAAATGTTCAATATAAACAATTTTAAAAGTTTCTTTTACTGAGAGCTCAAAAGTGTAGGCCTTCATTTTCATGCCTGTTGATTGCTTTGTTGTGTTATTGATAATTTATTTTGTAACATAATAAATTAATGTCATTAATGGAATTTTCCTTTAAGCGAGGTTCCAGAATTAATGTCATACATGCCATTAAGTACACAAGTACCGTAAAAATAATTTCAAATATTTTGGGTTTGTTTCCTGCCTTGCACCCTGTGTTGGCTGGGAATGGCTCCAGCAGACCCCCGTGACCCTGTAGTTAGAATATAGCGGGTTGGATAATGGTTGGATGAATGGTAGAATTCACTATAATAGTATTTAGAGCAACCACATTCATATTTAGTATGGTGTTTCCTTAATCTAAAAATATGTTCTGCCCTCTTTCTTTTAACTATATCGAATCCTGACTCATAATTATAAAACTGTTTTTTTTGGTTGCTAAAAGTAAATACAACAGTAATACCATAAAGAGAAACTCGGATTATTGCATTCTGATTGGAGCAAGTCATATTAATATCGTCTTTTAGGATTACAGGGTAAAACAACGTGTTTTTCAACAAAACGATGTGACAGAGAACGGACGTGAATTCTGGGGGCGTGGTGTGGAAGGCAGGAGGCATGGAAGGCCGGGGGCGTGAAAGCCAACTCTGCGACCTGCAGCTGGATACAATTGCACAATTGCAGCTTTCTAGGATATAACGTGAGATATTATCAAATGATGTCTGAGCAGGTGCGTGTTTGTTTTTTAATATCTAAAAGATAATAAATGCTTCCAATTTCTGCATAATTCACAGTGCTTTCTGTCATAAGATGTGATGCATAACTTAAAGAGGGATTACTGTAGATGACCCAACTCCTCTTGACCAGAAGTGTCTTGCATTACAATAACCCTCCCTCTTTTATGAATAACAGCTAGTGATTCTGAAACATGTAATGTTTGTATATTTCATACGTATCTTTTCTTGCTATATCGTTATGAGCCCTATTTAAAATTTCAAAGGTGAAGATATTATCCTGTGTTAGATGCCACTCTTATTTGAGGAGCTGCTGTGCCACTGCTACCTGCAAAGGTAGTCGATGGGTCAGAGCAGGACCACTGGTGACAGACTCAACATCCGATTACTCTATTACTCCAGCACAATAATGGACGCTAGCCAGCATAGTAATATGTTACACAATATCCAGGAAGGAGTTATGCAGTCATTTGAAGCTTAACTTGCTTTTTCCTAAGAACCATGGCCCCCATTGGACCAGTCTGTCTGGTATCTGTATGCACTAGCTGTTTGCTTTCTTATTTCAAACTACCCATGCTACTTTGTTCTATATTTGGTGTAAGATCAGAATTACAAGTATCTTACCTTTTTAAACTACATTAATATTAATTTAAAATATCATGATTTGTAGCAATAACAGCCTGAAAGACATTAAAAAGTTCAAAAGTGCTTTAATTCCAACTGTACATGCATAGTAGTGGTGTCTCTTCATTAAGGGAAAGTGAGGCACTGCTCCTGATACCCCAGCAGATGGCAATGTTGCACAAGATTTAAATAAGTAGTAAACTCAATAATGTAATGTATTATTAAAATTTTACAGCAATTTCAATACAGTTCTTATGATGACATATATCCAGTTTTCCATTATATGCTCAGTGTAATTTTTTATATAAAACATGTTCATTTTTGGAGTATGTGAAATTCTCATTGTGCCTGACGTCGCTAGCCTGTTTCCAGGTTGCTAGGTTGGCCTGTGGGGCCCCAAACCTAGTGCCAACAGCCCACCCTTCAGTTCCAGGACATCAGTAGTCATGACTGGGATGGACCATGGTGAGTGAGACAGACAAGCAAGACTTTCAGATCAAAAGATGAAAAGTTTATTTTAAAACAGAGAAAAAGTGCTCAAATGTCCAAAAAAACAGTGTATTCAAATAAAGAACATCATACATAATTCATTAAATACAGTAAATCCATAAAGTTGTGCTATAACACAAATGAGAGAATTTGGGTGTTTATTCAAAATAAATCAAAATAAATATGTTAAAGTTCCAAAACTGAAAGGTAAAAACCGTCTTTCATTTCATATTCTTTCACCACCCTCATCAAGACAGTGGGAGTACCCCCTGAATGCAGTCGACCATACCCCCATAATCTGCCATTTCAGTTCCATGAATTGGAACTTCCATCTCTGTCAGTACCCACAGTTTTTGTCGCTGCCACTGCCATCAGTCACTGCAGTTCCTTTGGAGCCTTGCCCTTTGCTGGGTGGTGTTGTGCTAGAACCTTCCTCCTTCTGCCAGCTCCCATGACCTCTCTTCTTCTCACCAGCTGCACTTTTCAGATCTTCAGCTGATGAGAACACATCTGCCTCATGGAACTCACCCAGCCCTCTGTCCTGCTCTCCATAAACTAATCCGCATGATGGATGCCCCTGAACTTGTCCTCATTTAATAGCTATCTACAGTAATCACTTTTTATTTTTCTCCCAAATACAATCAAACCATTGTATTTTTTCCACCTCTGCACTAACCTGCTCCCTTTTCATACCAAATGAGCTGCATTCCACATGGCAATTATTGGATTAAGCCAGTGCACTCTTTCAAGTGTGTGCTGTGCACTGGTATGAGCTAAATACAGGTTGTATGAAAATCATTGAATAAATCAATCAATCAAAACACCCCCAACCTTCATCTCGCAACAAGGCCCCTTGACCTTGCAGTGCTCTAGGCGTACCTTTATACATCCTTAACTTATTTAACTACGCCATAGAGCTTCAAATCTTCTTGGCGTTAACCCAGAGCATGACACAGGCTTGGAATTCTGTATAATTATGTCACCACCCCCCCATGTCAAACTTGGGGTGACGTGTAATGATCAGCTTTACCGTTTTAAGCCTGAATAACTCGCAGGTCAGTATTCTAAGATAAGAGAGACAGAAAAAGCAGTTTATTTGTTTAATAAGTAACCAGGGCCTCATGTATAAATGCTGCGTATGCACAAAAATGTTGTGTATGCCCATTTTCACGCTCACATCACGATGTATAAAAACTAAACTTGGCATAAAGCAACGCACATTTTCACGCCAGCTCAATTCCTGGCATACGCAAGTTCTCCACTCGGTTATGCAAACTGACGGCATCCAGCGTCAAAGAAGTGCTACTGTTCCTGTGTGGTTTCCCTTTATTTTTTAGATTTACATCCTTGATGCGGTTTTATAAATACCCTGAAATTAACCACATATAATTTTTTAGTTCAAGGCATCTGATTGTAATCAACCTGTAACCATATAATTGTGCACCGAATGGAGTTTGTGCTCCACTCGGAGTATTTTAACCCACTGTATCTGAGTGTGGAATCACAGCTCTACAGCAGCGGATCAGAAAGCTCTACTGCAGATTGTGTCAAGAGCGGGAGAAATATCAGGATAAAGCTTCTAGCACACGCTGCCTCAGCCATGTGCACAGTCTATTTGAACTTCACCCATTCAGGAAACGCTTCAGAGCCTTTCCTGTACGGACCTTGCGGTTCAGAAACAGTTTCATCCCAAGAGCTATAAATGCACTCAATCAGTCCATCAAGTGCTCCTGGTTAGAACTGTTTATATTTAAGTACAATTGCCTCACTGTAAACTTGCATGACAGTTGTAATATTGCACAACCTGAGCCACTTATGCTTTCATATTGTATATTTTTCATGTTTTTTTATTCTATTTTTATTATTTTTGCTGTTATTTTACCATTTTATAGGAAAATATGTTTATGGAGAATTTGCATAGTGAATCTTATTTATTATACTATAACAATAAAGGAACTCAATTCAATTGAGAGCGTGTATTTACGGATGATGATGACTGGCTTCTAAGTTGAATTAGATTTCCAGGCGCTGTCTTCTTGGAGCTCTTGATATCATTTTAAAGATGAAATGCAGTGAAGTATATATATATACTAGCAAAATACCCGTGCTTCACAGCGGCGAGTACTGCCTTAAAATTTTTATTAAGAAGATAATTAAACCTTTTTAAACTGAGGGAAAATATACCAATAATTATTTTTTAAGGATCTCTTTGTATACCACATTGTCATTTCGACCCTCCGGTTGTAATATGACCAAGCTGTGCGCTGAGCTTACTCTTGAGCGTGCAATGTACAGTTGGCCATGTGAAAAGTAATCTTGTTTCAGATCTCACAGCTTGGATTGCTGCTGTCATAATCGGTTTGAGTTTCATGGTTTGTTTCAATTACGACAGTATTTGCAGGACTTGTGTTGAAGTGACATTCGGCATCTGTCAAGCTTACAATCAGTTTCATTGATAACTTCACATCCAGCTTTTGCAAGTTTAAACATTCATAAACATCAAAGTGTCCACTACTGAAATCGTCACCTATGAATCTAAAATGTTTAAGAGGCATTGGCGGTTGTCAAAAGGTGTAAAATATTTGGCCATTTTGGTACATTTGAAAGCGACAACCGAACAATTCAGCAGCAGCCATCAACTCACATGCAGAATCATAGGTGAAGGGCTTAAGCATTTCACTCTTATAGTGCTCCTGTGTAGTATAATTATCTCCTGTACCATCATCAGTCCACACCTTGAACCTGTCCCAGTCATTCAATACATAAGACACAATGTTCCTCCGGATATCAAGAGTGAGCCTGATATGGCCGTGCAATATGTAACACAGAGAATGGAAAAGGCAGGAGCCATCTCCGGGCATGGAAACCACTCGGTAAATGACAGTTCTTTGATCGATGGTGATCACCTCGATAGACATGTTAATGGGGAATGCGGTTGGAATGATAAAGGAAATGGGTACCTGAACAATGTAAAGTAAGTCTAAAATACCCACACAATAACTATAATCGTAATAAACAAACAATGAAACAACGGAGAAGCCATGGATTAAGTAAAAACGCTGTAGTTATCAGCAGGGAGACGTGAATCCCGTGGCGAAGCAAGGAAGGGAATGTAGAGACCGGAGCGACGGACGGCCTTATATAGGAGGGCAGCCAACAACGTGGGTCCCCCATCCCAACGCCGCCTCACACAGTGACCGAGCTGCAGGCTATGGATGTATATATGTATGTAAGTAGAATTCAGTTAGCGTTGGGAACCCACGTACCAAATTTCTTGAAGATGGGCCCATAAGTAACAAAGACCATTGAAAAGTTCAATATGGTGGCTGACAGTGGCATCATAATAATTTATTACATTTATATAGCGCTTTTCAAGGCACTCAAAGCACTTTTACATACAAGGGGGGGGATCTCCTCAACCAACACCAGTGTGCAGCATCCACCTGGATGATGCGACGGCAGCCATAGTGTGCCAGAACGCCCACCACACACCAGCTTACTGGTGGAGAGGAGACAGATTGATGAAGCCAATCAGTGTATGGGGATGATTAGGAGGCCATGACGGTCAGAGGCCAATGGGCAAATCTGGCCAGGATGCCGGTAACACCCCTACTCTTTCCGAAAGACATCCTGGGATTTTTAATGACCACAGAGAGTCAGCACCTCGGTTTAACGTCTCATCCGAAAGACGGATACCACTGAAATAAGTATGTACATTGGTTTCGGTTAGCGCAGGGAAGCCGCCTACCAAATTTCGTGAAGATGGGGCCATAAATAAGAAAGTTCAACATGGCGGACGTTGTCGACCGCTATGACCGTTAAGCGTAGAATTTCGAAATGAAACCTGCTTAACATTTGTAAGTACGCTGTAAGGAATGAGCATGCCAAATTTCAGCCTTCTACCTACACGGGAAGTTGGAGAATTAGTAGCGTTGGAAAGTTCAATATGGCGGCCGACAGTGGCATCATACCATCGAAATAAGTATGCGTACATCGGTTTCGGTTAGCGCAGGGAAGCCGCCTACCAAATTTCGTGAAGATGGAGCCGTAAATAAGAAAGTTCAACATGGCGGATGTTGTCGACCGTTATGACCGTTACGTGTAGAATTTCGAAATGAAACCTGCTTAACTTTTGTAAGTAAGCTGTAAGGAATAAGCCTACCAAATTTCAGCCTTCTACCTACACGGGAAGTTGGAGAATTAGTGATGAGTGAGTGAGTGAGGGCTTTGCCTTTTATTAGTATAGATTACATTATACAGATACATTTTTAACTTCATTTAAATAATGTATATTGTTAATGTTTAAATATTCAAAGACTTGGTGGGCAGCGATAGCGATGTGCTGGCACCCCATTCAGGGATTGTTATTGCCTCACATTGTATGCTTGCTGGGACTGGCGTGACACTGGATGGATGGATAGATGGAATAATTAAACATGTACAATGTAGATATTTCAATGTTCCCTATATGTTTTGAAGAATCGGCATTCTAAGCTTACAGATGGCTTGACATTTATTAAAATAGCTGATTGTGTGGCGATTGGTTATTTGGAGAAAGAAAAGGAAGGACAGAAATCAGGGGTTAGTACATTTGAAAGAGACAGTACTGCTGCAATAAATTATTTTATTGAGGGTTGCGCATGGCACAGCAAGCATCTTGCAGGAGAATCTCTGGAAGGGGCACAGCTCTTCGCTACCACTGCGCCAACGTGCCTCAATGTTTTATAAATGCTTTAATTTATATCATCATGAAAATAATATTAAGATACAAGTATTTAAATAGTTCAGAGAAATGTAACATCATGAATGTAATGTATTGTGTCCTGTCAACGTAAGAGAAAGCCCGTTTAAGAAGCAGGTAGTGATTCACACACATAAGATTACATTGAATAATACATAGAATATGAAGCATTTTATGTGCCACTTTAGTTACGGTGGGATTTGAGAAACTATTAAGTTAAACGATTTTAAGATGAAGTTTATGACATTCTACTTTAATGACAAAATAAACTATGTGATTAAAGTGGAAATTTCAACCTTTTTCACATTGTGTCCCAGTTTTTTTCTTTTGTCTGTACCCTAATACACTTCCATATGACACTCAGATGGTGGGCTACAACTCGCCTTTTCACGATGACTTTGATATCTGACTGCTTCTTATTTATTTGTGAGACTTTCTGAACTTGAACTTTCAAGTTTCTCTGCCACTCTATCACTCGATCAGTTTCCTTTTGTTGTTTTTATCACTGCTTAAACCAACAAATAGTACGTTTTTCCTTGCCTCCACTTGGTATTCGCTGAAATTACATATTCAAAGTGGTGTATTTCTGGGAGGAGTCGGGGTGGGGCCACAGGCGCATGCACAAGTGTTACTTTTCACGGTGACCAGGATTTATAGAGCGGAAGAACTTGGAAGTTGGTGTACACAAAGATTTATGCATCTGGATTTGTTTTGTGCATATGCACATTTCCGCTTTTGTCCATACACCGTCAGTAAAATGGGCCTAAGTCAGAACAGTGAGTCAGTCCTATGTGATGTCAAAGCCAACACAATAATCCAAACCATAATCAAATTTTTGAAAGCACTGAATTGATCAACCCTAAAGACTAAGAATTGTATAACACACTAGCAAAGGTCTAAGGAATATTTGCAAACTCATACAATCCGTAAATGTCTAATGCAGAACTTTATTCCATTGCAGAAAATCATTGTGTACAGCACACTTACGACTGTCTGAGCCTGACAACATGGCAGCAGTGCCAACAAAGGCCCCCAAGATAGTACCCCCTGCTGAAAACAAAATCATGTCCAAAGAAAATGCAAAACAATTTTATCATTAAAAATACTTCTGATAATCAAAAGTAAATATTGTTTTTAAAATTCTTAAAATAAAAACCCTAAAATAATGAAATAATGAGGAAAAATGTGAAGAAAATTAAATATCAAACTGAATTATATCAGCTAGAAGCCTGTCCTATTTGAAGGAAGCCATTTTAAAACAAATTTAATCTGAATGTTTAAACATATAAAAAAGTGGTTTTATGTTTTAGCATAGTTTAAACAATAATAAATGTACACAGAAATAATATTTCTCAATGTCAAGATTAATTTCGAGTAAACTTTTTTCCTGTCAACTTTTCTTTTCTTGGTGGTAATAATGAGTTCTGACTGAGTCCTGCTGAGGGAGCGCTCTCTTGCTGTGACAGACCACTGCTTGTGTAACTTACCTGTAGAAGCGAACAAGCAACCAGCATGACATGGTTGCAAACATGTATGCATGTGGGGAAAGGTGGAGGTTTAAAATAGTGACACTAGAGGAGAATGTGGGGTGCATGACTTGCTCGATGTCCTTTGCTATTGGGGGATCCCAGAAGACGTAAATAATGATTGGTCTTTTCACTGGTCTTCAGGCTTGCAGATGCTTCTTTACTGCTGAGTTGGTAGTGCAGATAGAAGGGTGCTTATGTTTGAAAATATTAATGAGGACAGTTTACTTCTGAGTTGTATATTTTTTTGGGTGGAAGTAATCTGTGTTTGTGGGTGCTGATTTTTCATTATTGCCTTTATGCATAATGCTTTTTGTTTTTGATTATTTAGATGTCTGTTCTTTTGAATCGTGTAGGGGGTGCTTACTCCCTGGGATTCTGTTCTTTTTTTGAATTCAGGATATACACAAGCCTTCTACCCATCTCTTTCATAACCATGGTGGAAATAATCAGACAAGAGAAATATGGCTCAAAAAGAGATATATGTATTTAACTTGCTTTACAGTGTAGCTTCCAGCTCCAAAATATAATGTATAATCATTTATACATATATATCCAGGCTGGAGAGAAACCAATGAAACGTCCACTCCTCAATCAGTTCTTCAGTGAGAATGCTGAAAGCTATACGAGTCGAGTCTGGTCTGGCAGGGTGGGGGCAGCGTTGGTCGGCTTCTGGCTTCATGATGGATCATTATCATTCATTATAAGCCCTTATATATGTACATATTCATAGAATTTATTATGAACCTTGCCAAGTATGGACAACTGCCATTTGAGCTGTCTGCATTATTTCTATCCTGTGCCCAAATAACACCTTCCCCTTTTCTAATCCCTCATGGCTTCTGCAGACACTGGCTCTTGGTCACCCTGGCCATACATTAATTCAGCAAATATCAGCACTTTTAATGGCCTGACGGTGTCATCTGCTGTTTGAGTCATGCCTCTCCCTGTCAACTTCGCTCTGTTAGCTTATTAATGCCTTTGAATTAAACTTCACAGATTACACACTTCAAATCTATTAGAACACCTTTGTTAACTGTCTGTTGAAGAAGAAAAGGCTTTTTGTTTATCTTTGTTGAATTTTCTTATCCCTTTTTTGCTTTGGAGCCACTGTAATTATTGTAGCACCTGCACTTAGTTTTCAACTTTTCTTGTTAGTGTTCTTCCATTCAACTGTGTATATATTTGCAAGACATTACTGTAAATAGTTATTGGCACATCTTTAATAAACCAGGGTTCTGTTTTTTTGAACAGTCATCGTTGTCAGGAGTCCGGAGTCTGAAACTGTGCAACGGTGCCATTTCAGGGGGCACCACAGTGATTTTGCTCTTTATACAATTCTACACGCTCGGTCCAAACTCAACAAAATCTGGCACACATATCCCACTTTGGCAGAAAGAGACACTCGACTATTTTAGAACTCAAAATTTTCACCCTGGGGATTCCACTTACCTTTTTACTAAAGGGAGTTTCAAAGACAGTGCCTTTTCCCAGATTTTCAACTCTGAAATTAAATGAGATTAATTTAATTTATCACTGATAGGGTACACTTTAGGAAATACCATTTATAAAAGTTTGATAGACCTGCCTTAACGTTACTTACCAAAGCAACAGCAACTACTTCTGCCTATATATTCAATCTATGTTTAGTATTATTTTTGAATATATACTTATTTTTAATATGATTATTTTAGGGTCATTTGACAGCCTTACTTTTAGACATAACAGAAATGAATTGGGTCACTTTAACGTCAGCTTTAAAAGGATTCAGCTATGGGCTTTCCAGACATAACTTTTAAAAACTGATTTCTGGAAGAAGTGCTGCTTTTGGCAAGTGCAGTGGAGTTCTTGAATAACTTGTTCTGTCATACGTGTGCATCTTACAGTGATCATTAGTCATGGGATTAAACATTATATTATGTCTAACTGTAGACACTAATGTCATCAAAATTCTCCTTGTATAGGTTTCAAAAATAATTGGATGAACAAGAATTTAAACACCAATGAATATTACAAAATAATAAGAAAAGCAAAGGCAAACACAGGTAAAATGTCTTCCTACACCACTTTACTGATTATTCATTTTCTTTATTATGGTAAAATAGATGTCCTCAAATGTTTTATCATCTGTGAGGACAAGAACAAGCTACACTATTTTACATCAAAAAGGAAAACTTAATTAATCCTGTGTTTCTATATTCAAATAACCAACAATATTAGACTAAATAGAGCCAAAAGATATTCAACGAGAATAGGAAAATGCAGTCTTGTATGCAATGTATGTGGACACCAAATCATTTTGACCTCTTTTTTATCTTTAAACAGTCTTGCAGGACTCTTATTTGTCAAGTGGTTCAAACAAAATTTATATCGCTGAGGATAAGCAGAATTATTAAGCATTCAATAAAGCTTTCCTGACAAAGTCTGCGTATAACTGTTTTGAAATATAGCTAGCTGTTATTTTCTCACTTTTCCTTACAAGCTGTTGTTTCTGTCTCACCAGGAAGCATAAAGAAAGTCACATTCTAAAGGCCAGTCGTCATCGCCAGGGGCTCAGTCCTTATATTATGTCTGACTCAAAGCTGTCAGCAAGCTGCATTTGACCCACACCCTTCATCTGATAGGTGTAGCTTACCAGCTTCATGCAGGGCTATCTTTAGAAGTCTATCCCAGTATCTGTGTTACAGCTATAGTTTTTAATTTTTAAAGTAAGATTTGTGTGTCAAATGCATTTGAAACTGGTCAGGCACTTCACTTCAAACAGACCAGTTTGTCAAGGAAAATCCTACCACAAGCTTAAGACTCCTGACATTTTAGGTCCAATGCCTCTTGGATTTTTTTAAGACTCTCACCACAATACGTTTATAATGCTTGGAGTGAACATCTTGTAAGGTTTACAGTGCTTGGAATGAATACATCATATGATAAGTAAAAGAACATTTTTTTGGACTTAAAGTTAAAAAAGTGTAAAATGCACAATTCCGTTTTGGTCTCCACTCTTAATTGGTTAACATTAGACCCACAGAAAAAATGGAGTGAATCCAGCTACATTTGAAGTAAGAAAATGTGTGTGTCAGCTGTTCATCTGGTATCTATTGCGTGTCATAATCTGGTTTCTGTTAATTCTCGAGATTTAATTTCCTACAGTATAAATCCTTTTTTTAAAAAAAGGATAATTTATTTCAGTCTTTTCAGCTTCATGAAAAGAAAGTGTGCAACTTAAACATTATTACTCAGCAATTCAATGAGATACTTGGTAGTGCCAAACAATTCCTTCTTTATGTGTTAGTAAGTTAAAGACCGCACAAATTGTTAAATTTGTTGTCTATTAAAGACCTCACAGATGCATCCTCCGTTCTCAGATTGCCAAATGACCAGAAGGCAGTAGCGCTGATCCTGCCAATTTGGAAAGTGTGCTCTGAAAATCTTCACCATAGACAACTTGTCTTAGAGGTAGAATGATATAAAAATATTTTTACATATGGCTCTTACATTTAACTTTGATAAATACCACACAGGCAGACTCTGAATCTGGGCTTGAAGTATTGTCTGTACCCCACCTAACTGTTTAGAGAGGACCACAGAAAAACTAATATATAATATTAAAGCTTAGGAGTAGACTAGACTTTATACAAGAACAACTGGTGCTCCACGAGTTTAAGCAACTGGTGAATGAATAGCCACAAAAACCACAGAAACAGCATCTAAAACAATACATGATAAAGAGAACGCGATTCCATGTCAAATGTTAAAAATATGAAGAATCTGATCTTTCAAATATCCATTCTGATAGTAAAAATAAGAAAGAAGGAGTCAGGGAAAAAAAATTACCTAAATACAATGGCTGGCACCAAACCATTTTTTCAGTATTATGTGTTTTTAGCTGTGAATTAGTTTACCGTTTAAGTAAAATCAACGCCTTCTTATATTTCACTATTATTAGAACTAGAATCTACCACACTGTCACTGTTCATTTCTGAAGAATTGTCCTTGCTATTGCATGATAAATCGCTTTCTTCTTCCTCTTTTTCATGCACATGAACACACTTCATGTCCTGACAACCTTATTCAGCTGGCACTACTGTTCCAACAATAGATCCTCTAGGATGAAATGAAATTTAGTGATGGGTAAGCTATCCCAGAGATAATGGGAAAAGAGGAATCTAAAGACCAGTTTAGAGGCAGAAATATTTCTTTGGACACCATAAAACAACATTTTTATTCATATATTTTGATTTATTTTAGGGCCCATGTAACTTGTGGAAACACTAGGCTACAGCCCAGCCATGTACCCAATATATTTTGATTAAGAAATAAACCTTGTATTAGATGCTCCCAACACAGTTCAGAAGAAGATGCATGCATTAAAACTGATCACTAATGCACTGTGCTTGACAGTCACTCAACTGGTAGACGAAGCACTTAGGAACTCCTTCAGTAACTGGACAATAATTTCATCCCTGTATTTATCCATTTGCTGACCTCATTTTTTCATAGCAGTGTCATGGAGCATCAAAATCTGGCAGCATGAACTGCCATGCTGGAACTAGAGCTGGAAACTGAAGCCGTTGTACCAATAGTTATGAGATTAACGTTTGCACTGCACATCCTCGTAAAATGTAAAGCTTTGACTGTCCTTATGTTAATTAAGTTGATAATACTCCTTTCATAGGGGAAGGTGTTATGAATCATATTTTTAATGGAATCCATTATGTTCTAGAGTATCAAGCAATAAATATATTTTATATTGCAAAGAACAATATCCCACAATTTTTTTGTAATTAATTAATTAACTACATTAATATAAATCTTTTCTAACCTTCTTAAATCACTTTATATAGACAGTCGGAAATGATTTCAACCACCATCAGTGTGTACCATCAACCTGGATGATGCAACGGCAGCCATACATGCACCCATACTCTCCCTACATATTAGATATCAGGTTGTGAAGGGGTGCGAGATAGTTAGCCAATAAGGGACAGCTGATGATTAAGTGGTCAGAATAACCAGGCTGTTATGGACAGTTTAGCTGAGATTTCGGGAAACTCCCCGCTCTTTTTGAAAGACGATCTGAGATCTTATTTGACCACACAGATTTAGGGCCTTGGTTTTACATCTCTTTCACCATTTCAAAACTATTAAATGATTTTGTATATATTTCAAAAACTGTTATTCTTGATTATTTATATTTTTGTGTTTGCTTTTTAAGGCTTATGTTGTGCTTATGTTATGTTAAGTTGGCTATTTTAAATTGTAAGAAGACTAAACAATAAAATAGCTCCAGATATTTTCAACACCTGACAAGGTTCTACAAACTAACCTGACAAAATGAAGTAAATCAGAAGCTTTCTGAACAAATCCTTAAATACCTACAAGTTCCTACCCAACCAACTAACTCCTCATGACCAAAAATGCATAACAGAGCCAAAAGCAAAATGTAAGCAGGAAATGACCAAAACAGTAAATAATATTCTGCACAAATCTAAAACAAATTACCACAGAGTGTGTGGTTTGAATTTTTTTCAAAACCCTGATAAAGGCATAAAGGGACATAACCATCCATTATCCAACCCGCTATATTCTAACTACAGGGTCACAGGGTCTGCTGGAGCCAATCCCAGCCAACACAGGGCACAAGGCAGGAAACAAACCCTAGGCAGGGCGCCAGCCCACCGTAGGGCACATACACACAGACCCACACACCAAGCACAATTTAGAATCGCCAATGCACCTAACCTGCATGTCTTTGGACTGTGGGAAGAAACTGGAATATCCAGAGGAAAGCCATGCAGACACGGGGAGAACATACAAACTCCACGCAGGGACCCGGAAAGTGAACCTGGGTCTCCTAACTGCAAGGCAGCAGTGCTACCACTGCGCCACCGTGCCGCCCAGGGACATAACTCCTGATCTAAAACTCCAGGTTTAGACTGGTGCCAATATTGCTTACTTCATATTATCCTGCCAGACATCCAAGATCTTTGTAATTTATGAGGAAAACCATAAAAGAGTGAAAAACAAGAAAAACTGTGATGTGTTTGAATGACAAAACTTTGGAAACTTTCAAACAATATTGCACACTCTGAACTTTATTAAAAACACACACACACACACACACACACACAAGTGTTTTAAAATTGGAGAAAATCCCCAAAGGGCCTTTGACTTCTGTACCTTTAGTATTGCAATGAGATATTCTAACTGATACACATAAAACTATCCCCTGTGGAGGACACCATAGAGCCTTATTTTATTACTCTTGGGAATGGCTCATTCCAGAACCGTGCCTGCAGAACCAGTTTTTGGAAAACATCTTCCTAGTGAAAAAAACAAAGAAATACACTCTTGACAATGAAGGCAATCCTTCAGGAAATCAAAAAAATACTAAAAAATACTACTTACAGTATATATTTAATAAGCAGTTATAACAGAGGTACTTTTTACATAGACAAATAAAGAGAAATGTTGTAACACATCAGCCACAGACTAAACATACTTAGCCCTCCCCCAAAAACTTTTCTTATCAAGCTTACTTAAAATTTTTAATTCAAAACCTTTTTAGCAAAAGGAAATCTGCCCTTACCTAACGGTTTTCATCAAAGCTGTTTACAACAGCAATACGAATACATTGTGAGTTACTAACCTGAAGGATCAACAAATTATACTGTAATACACACATGTACACATTAATAAATCAACACATTGGCTCTCAGAAATACAATGTTCACTGTCTACTGCAAAAGCATTGAAAATGATTTTATTTAAATATTGTTTATTTCATACTATCCATCCCCCAAGGCTCCACCCATGTAGAAGTGAAACAGGAGAGGGAGGAGGACCCTGCCTGGCTCCCTACTCCTGACATCACGCTTCCCCCTCCCCTCGGCCTGCAACCTCTGTCTCAGATTAGCACAAATATATCACTCCTGCAAGCAAACTGTGATTCTTAGCGCAATGAAAAAAGTCACAAAATCAACCAGAATGTTCAAGCTAATTCTAGAAAAAAGCCTGATCTAAATCCATTAAGTATTTCTCTCATTTGCTAGCTAAGCAAATGTAAGATATGCCCCAAGGCTGGAGCGTGAGTGAGGAAGGCCCCATCCCCCTCTCTTCGGCCCGCTGCCTCTCTCTGAGATTTGCTCAAATAAGTCAGTACCGCAAGCAAACTATGATACATAACATAATGAGAGAAGTCGCAAAATCAACCGGAATGTTCAAGCAAAATATAGAAAAAAACCCTATCTAAATCCTTTAACACTAGAATTACCAGAGTCTACGAAAAAACTTGTAGATCCGTCCCACCTTAAATCGCTTCTTAAAACCGTTCTCACCTCTCCGCCAGCCTCCTTTGACCTGTAAATGTGCCGATAAAAACAAACTGCAAACAGCCGGCTATTCCATCCCCCCACTGACTTAGAACGTGCACAAACTTCTCCCAGCTCAAGCCTCGATTATCTGGGAGTGAAGTGGAGTTTTAGAGTGGAAATAATAGATTGTTATTTGGAACACACGCATTTAATGTGTGTTCCGTTTCTGCAGTAATCTGTGTAAACACAATGTTAAAACAGAAACTTTTTCATATTTTACTAATAACTGTTACAAAATGTAGGCATAAACTATAAAATGTGTGAAGCCTGAAAGCCAAAGATCAAATGAACACTTTCATAAAAGGTTCAACAATTTTGCAACAGCTTCTGTGGTGTACTGGTAAGATTTCGTCACTTAGAGCACAGCAGACTTGATGCACCTCAAGAGATCCGAGTTCGATTCCCTGCTGGGGAGAAAATTTGTTTATTTATTTATTTTTAACCTTCACCGTTCTGCCTGCCTGAATTCCCTGTCTATCTATATAGTAATAACAGTAATTTTATTATTATATAGGAGCTTCCCTGTCAGCCTATCATATAGTGCCTTTCCTTTCTATCCATCTATATATCTATCCCCTTAGCTGTTTTTTATATATCTATTATACAGTGCCTTCCCTGTTTATTTATATATCTAGTGCCTTCTCTGCCTGTCTGTCTGTCTGTCTGTCTAATTGCATATAGTGCTGAACTTACTGCTCTGTACTATTCTGTCCTCTGCATGTCCAGGAGTACAAAAGAAACACCACCATACAGCAACATGTGCGAACTGGCAAGAACGGGGAAAAACCAAGCGGTCACTGATTACAAACCGCAAGATGAATGAAAGAGACAATATATGTAAAAACATCATCGCACTAATGCAATATTATTTGAAAATGAACAGCGTTCGGGTTTGAATATGTGCCCGATCTGACGCTGTTCGATTTCAAATAATATTGCATGTACTGTGCGTTGAAACTGCTGCACTGAATAAGTGTATTCAAACCCGATCTGATGCTGTTCATTTTCAAAAAATATTGCATGTACTGTACTATTTTAGAATAAAAACATACATTTGATTTCAGTCAGTCTGTAAGTGTAAATGCATGATAATTGTAAAGGTTAGCTTTTTTTTTTTTTAATTCAGTTCCATTCTCTCAGTCGTGTTCACGATCCCCTCCTCCCCATCTGACACTGCTGTTTTCACATAAAGATGCAAATGTGATTTATTTGGAGACGCGCTATAGCTTGAATGTTATTTATAAAGGGGAGAATGTACAGTGTCAGGTGCTCATTCAGTGTAATAGGAACCATAGCACAGAGAGATGTGTACACTGCAACAAGTACACATGTCGTAAATGTAGGAAGGGTGTGTGGGAATTGTTAATATTTGAATGTGATGATTTTATATAATCAGCAGTTCTTAGCATTGCACCACGCAAGCTGTTGTATCATCCGCCTACTGTAATTTGCTTTATTTTTTCATCACTTATAGTCTAGAATAAAAGTGCACTTGTTTTGTTATACTTGTACACCAACATATGTTCCTGTGTTTGAGCGACACGGGCATGCTCAAAAAAATAGACGTGTAATGCCATGAAAAGTGCACTCAGGCACTTCAGTTCGCAAGCATTGGTACGAGAATGAAAAGTGAATAAAAAAAATGTATGTATCATAAATTACATTGGCTGTTACACACTGAAATCAAATGTATGTTTTTATTCTAAAATAGTAAGAATAAGAGCAGTTTACTTCTCAAAACTGAATTGTGCGAGATCAAACTCATGACCTTTTGATTACTAGTCAACAGCTGATACCATTACTCTACCGTGCAGTTGTAGTAAGTACGTGTCAATGTGGCATGCTAAGGCGGCTTTTTTTCTGCAGTTATATTTTTGAATAAAAGCATACTTGTTCTGTTATATTTGTACCTTTTGTGAAAGTGTTTGATATTTGGACTTCAGGCTTCATACATTATATAGTTTATGCCTACATTTTGTCATTTACTACTACAATATGAAAAACGTTTCTGTTTTAACATTGTACATTGTAACATTCTACAGATTACTGTAGAAACGGAACAGACATGAAATGCGTGTGTTCCAAATAACGATCTATTATTTCCACTCTAAAACTCCACTTTACTCCCAGATACTCGAGGCATGAGCTGGGAGAAGTTTGTGCACGTTCTAAGTCGGTGGGGGATGGATTAGCCGGCTACTTGCTACTTTTCTTTTATCAGCACATTTAGATTCACAAAAGATGCTGGCGGAGAGGTGAGAACGGTTTTAAGAAGCGATTTAAGGTGGGACGGATCTACGAGTTTTTTCGTAGGCTCTGGTAATTCTAGTGTTAAGTAGTTCTCTCTTGAAAACCGGACAGACATACAGACAGACAGATATTGTATTTTATATATATAGAGATAAAGTATATGCTAAATTATACAGTGAAGAGCTTCAAATTTATTGTCATATGTATTCAGTACAGTATTTATACATAAATATAACATGACCCTTTTCCATAAAGACAAACTGTTAGAATTTGGTTTCGTTTACATTTTTTTACTTATTGTAATTATTTTGGACTTCTTTGAAGACTTTTTATTTTCAATATATGTTTTGGGGGCACTAATTCTATTTCTTATTTTGATTTTTTTGTTTTAATCGTTGATTTAGTTGTATATTTACCATTTTTTAATGGGCACCACCATTTTATACATTTTTTTATATACTGTTGCTAAGATGGTTGCCAATGAGGAATGACTGGAGGTTGCGACCTTTGATGTAATCAACTCATCAGTATAAGGGGTATTACCACACACTAACTTGTCATCTGAGATTGAAGATTCAACTAGAGACTTTATTCGTTTATGATTTCCCAGTTTGGATTATTATGCTTTGTTTTCTCTACTACATTTTGGGCTTAGCATTTTGGCTAAGTTATTTAGTTTAATTTGACTTTCTGGTTTTGACTTTAGTTGTTTTTTTTTTTTTACTACTGTTCATCATCTGCTCCCAAATCAAATCCAGACTAACTGCCTTCTGGTATACGCAGGCAGGACACAATCTAAGATCTTTAAATGTGGGACCCTGAGGTAAACAGGAGTTTCAGAATCGATGAGACAGATTGTAAAGATTGCAATGCAAACAAATCTCAGACCTTACCTCAGACATTTATTTTGGTTTATTCGTTGAAATAATGTGTTTGGCCAACAAAAAAAAATACTTAAAAAAGAAAATGGGGTTAACAATAGAAAAATAAAATCTTAAAACACTTAGGGATGGAACTTTGTGTGCAAAATTATGAGAGATATATATACAAACCCCCAGTGATGTTTGGGAAGATGGGTTTAGGTAATCAGGCACTTTTTAAAATTTTGTTTGATGTGTTTGTGACTAGTAATGGAAAAAAATATTAGTGCATTTATTTACCCTGGAAGGGCAAATAATTTTATTAATATGATCTACCACTCTAATTCAACAATTACAAATACCAAGTACAGTTAATTATTTTGCTTGTTTTGCAATCTATTGCTTACAACGGTGCTACATAAATGGACTGCAAGTCCCAGCAACCTTGGAAAGTACTGTGTCATTGGGCAGCTTCAGTAGTTCCTAGGACAAAACTTTACATAACTTTCAGAGGGGATTTCATTTCATAACTACTACAGCATCACTTGCATCTGTGAGTGCTTTTCATTTTATGTTTAGTGTTTTGTTGGATTTTTTTGTGTCTGTAATATCAATTATTTTTGCAGTTTACAACCATAAATATACACACAATTTTATTAAAATAAGTAAACATTTTGTAAAAAGTTACAGTTTATTAAAGAACTGCTGAATTATGCACTTTGGGCTGCCAGCCTCACCCAACTTTTTGCATCTTATTTCTCAAAAAGAGAATAAACTCCCCATCTAACTGGCACCCCTCCAAATCCACCCCATTAGGGGATGGCTGAAAAAAGAAGTGCTAGCAGTACGCCCTATGCATACCAATTAATACAAAATAAGAAATTTGTAATAAGTTGTGGTGGACAGCCAACGCCCTTGCCCGTCCAGGACACTCTTATACTGGAGGGACTGGGGAAGAGAGCATGCATAGGGCATTATATCCCTTGTTACGCTAGATGGCAGCTCCCCTGAGTTGTTGCAATGCCACGGATTCCCACAGTGTTTCATGAGAGATGAAGTTCCGTTACTCAGCCCCATTAGGTCCCTTGGGATCCATCGGGGGTGCTGCAGGGTCTTGCCTGCCTCACCCAGCAGTGATTCCAGATTTCGCTAATGGGATACTGGAAGTACTTCCAGGAGTCACATAAAAGAAACCTGTTCCTGCAGTCCCAGGAGCCAGAGTTGTGAGAGTCACGAGGAAGGAGACAAAGCATGCTGGTAGGAGTGGAGGTAAAGAGAGAGAGAGAAAGAGCAGAAGATGAAAAGGAGAGAAGAAAAAGGCATTGCAGCTTTAATTAATGCTGTACTGTGTTGATGATGTGTGAAACACTTCCCGAGAAAGCGTTTCACACAATTAAAAGCATTTGCTTTCATACTGTTGTGTCTGTATCTGTCTGTGTCAGGTGTTGGGGAGCTGGAGCGCCCCCTTCAGGCAACAAAGTGTATTTCATTTTTCTAAAGATGATATTGTGGAAGGAGAAATTAAGTTGATACAAACAGGTGAAATTTTTAAAAGAAATATGTTATAAAATAAGTAACTTCAAGAATTAAATAGATCTTGGTCTTGCTTTTTCTGGTGAGAATCCAGGAAAATCTTGCCATGTAAATAAGTGACTAAAATCAATTTCTTATTAAAGGAAAAAAAGGAGCACAATGAAAAATCAAGAAGTAAAAAAAGCTGTGGAGAACAAGGAAATAAAATGTCCAAAATGAGCAAAAAGAGGTGGAAATGGAGGTCCACAAAAATACAGCAGAAGGAAAGGACAAAAACATTTGATGAAAGGAATCAGGCCCTTTAACAAACCACAAATTACAAACTGGGTCAGGGTTAGGGTTAGGGGTAAATATTGACTACAACCTGAATTTTAACTCGCATATTCATCAGACCACTAGGACAGCATTTTTTCACTTAAGAAACATAGCAAAAATTAGACCTCTTATATCATTAAAAGATGCTGAGAAATGAATTCACGCTTTGTTTTCAGTAGACTAGATTACTGTAATGCACTCCTCTCAGGACTACCCAAAAAAGACATAAATTATTTGCAACGAGTGCAGAATGCAGCTGCTAGAATCTTAACTAGGAAAAGAAAATCTGAACACATTTCTCCAGTTTTGATGTCACTACACTGGTTACCTGTGTCTTTCAGAATTGACTTTAAAATTCTGCTTATGGTTTATAAAGCCTTAAATAATCTCGCTCCATCTTATATATCGGAATGTCTGACACCTTATACAGTGGGATGCAAAAGTTTGGGCAACCTTGTTAATAGTCATTATTTTCCTGTATAAATCGTTGGTTGCTACGATAAAAAATGTCAGTTAAATATATCATATAGGAGACACACACAGTGATATTTGAGAAGTGAAATGAAGTTTATTGGATTTACAGAAAGTGTGCAATAATTGTTCAAACAAAATCAGGCAGGTGCATAAATTTGGGCACCGTTGTCATTTTATTGATTCCAAAACTTTTAGAACTAATTATTGGAACTCAAATTGGCTTGGTAAGCTCAATGACCCCTGACCTACATGCACAAGTGAATCCTATAATGAGAAAGAGTATTTAAGGGGGTCAATTGTAAGTTTCCCTCCTCCTTTAATTTTCTCTGAAGAGTAGCAACATGGGGGTCACAAAACAACTCTCAAATGACCTGAAGACAAAGATTGTTCACCATCATGGTTTAGGGAAGGATACAGAAAGCTGTCCCAGAGATTTAAGCTGTCTGTTTCCACAGTTAGGAACATATTGAGGAAATGGAAGACCACAGGCTCAGTTCAAGTTAAGGCTCGAAGTGGCAGACCAAGAAAGATTTCGGATAGACAGAAGCGACGAATGGTGAGAACAGTCAGAGTCAACCCACAGACCAGCACCAAAGACCTACAACATCATCTTGCAGCAGATCGAGTCACTGTGCATCGTTCAACCATTCGGCGCACTTTACACAAGGAGATGCTGTATGCGACAGTGATGCCGAGGAAGCCTTTTCTCCGCCCACAGCACAAACAGAGCCGTTTGAGGTATGCTCAAGCACATTTGGACAAGCCAGCTTCATTTTGGAATAAGGTGCTGTGGACTGATGAAACTAAAATTGAGTTATTTGGGTATAACAAGGGGCGTTATGCATGGAGGAAAAAGAACACAGCATTCCAAGAAAAACACCTGCTACCTACAGTAAAATATGGTGGTGGTTCCATCATGCTGTGGGGCTGTGTGGCCAGTGCAGGGACTGGGAATCTTGTCAGAGTTGAGGGACGCATGGATTCCACTCAGTATCAGCAGATTCTGGAGACCAATGTCCAGGAATCAGTGACAAAGCTGAAGCTGCGCCGGGCTGGATCTTTCAACAAGACAACGACCTGAAACACTGCTCAAAATCCACTAAGGCATTCATGCAGAGGAACAAGTACAACGTTCTGGAATGGCCATCTCAGTCCCCAGACCTGAATATAATTGAAAATCTGTGGTGTGAGTTAAAGAAAGCTGTCCATGCTCGGAAGCCATCAAACTTGAATGAACTAGAGATGTTTTGTAAAGAGGAATGGTCCAAAATACCTTCAACCAGACTCTCATTGGAACCTACAGGAAGCGTTTAGAGGCTGTAATTTCTACAAAAGGCGGATCTACTAAATATTGATTTCATTTCTTTTTTGTGGTGCCCAAATTTATGCATCTGCCTGATTTTGTTTGAACAATTATTGCACACTTTCTGTAAATCCAATAAACTTCATTTCACTTCTCAAATATCACTGTGTGTGTCTCCTATATGATGTATTTAACTGACATTTTTTATCGTAACAACTAACGATTTATACAGGAAAATAATGACTATTAACAAGGTTGCCCAAACTTTTGCATCCCACTGTATTCCAAATTGTAACCTTAGATCTTCAAATGAGTGTCTCCTTAGAATTCCAAAAACAAAACTTAAAAGAAATGGTGAGGCGGCCTTCTGCTGCTATGCACCTAAAATCTGGAATAGCCTGCCAATAGGAATTTGCCAGGCTAATACAGTGGAGCACTTTAAAACACTGCTAAAAACTCATTGCTTTAACATGGCCTTCTCATAACTTCATTTTAATTTAATCCTGACACTTTGTATGTTCAGTTCATCATAATAATTATTCATGGTGGCTCTAAAATCCGTACTAACCCCTACTCTCTCTTCTGTTTCTTTTTCCGGTTTCTTTGTAGTGGTGGTCTGCGCCACCACCACCTACTCAAAGCATCATGATGCTCCAACATTGATGGACTAAAAGCTAGAAGTCTACGTGCCCATCATCATCAAGTCCTTCCATGAGAACTCTAAATACAAAGAAGACTGTTTCATTTATGTGAGGTAGAATGCCCAGAGGGGACTGGGCGGTCTCATGGTCTGGAATCCCTACAGATTTTATTTTTTTCTCCAGCCGTCTGGAGTTTTTTTTTTGTTTTTTCTGTCCTCCCTGGCCATCGGACCTTACTCTTATTCTATGTTAATTAATGTTGACTTATTTTATTTTCTTACTGTGTCTTTTATTTTTCTATTCTTCATTATGTAAAGCACTTTGAGCTACATTTTTTGTATGAAAATGTGCTATATAAATAAATGTTGTTGTTATTACTATACTAATACGGTGTTTGACCCCCTTTCGTCTTCAGAACTGCCTTAATTCTACGTGGCATTGATTCAACAAGGTGCTGAAAGCATTCTTTAGAAATGTTGGCCCATATTGATAGGATAGCATCTTGCAGTTGATGGAGATTTGTGGGATGCACATCCAGGGCACGAAGCTCCCGTTCCACCACATCCCAAAGATGCTCTATTGGGTTGAGATCTGGTGACTGTGGGGGCCATTTTAGTACAGTGAACGCATTGTCATTTTCAAGAAACCAATTTGAAATGATTCGAGCTTTGTGACATGGTGCATTATCCTGCTGGAAGTAGCCATCAGAGGATGGTACATGGTGGTCATGAAGGGATGGACATGGTCAGAAACAATGCTCAGGTAGCCCACGGCATTTAAACGATGCCCAATTGGCATTAAGGGGCCTAAAGTGTGCCAAGAAAAAACATCCCCCACACCATTACACCACCACCACCAGCCTGCACAGTGGTAACAAGGCATGATGGATCCATGTTCTCATTCTGTTTACACCAAATTCTGACTCTACCATTTGAATGTCTCAACAGAAATCGCGACTCATCAGACCAGGCAACATTTTTCCTGTCTTCAACTGTCCAATTTTGGTGAGCTTGTGCAAATTGTAGCCTCTTTTTCCTATTTGTAGTGGAGATGAGTGGTACCGGTGGGGTCTTCTGCTGTTGTAGCCCATCCGCCTCAAGGTTGTGTGTGTTGTGGCTTCACAAATGCTTTGCTGCATACCTCGGTTGTAACGAGTGGTTATTTCAGTCAAAGTTGCTCTTCTATCAGCTTGAATCAGTCGGCCCATTCTCCTCTGACCTCTAGCATCAACAAGGCATTTTCGCCCACAGGACTGCCGCATACTGGATGTTTTTCCCTTTTCACACCATTCTCTGTAAACCCTAGAAATGGTTGTGCGTGAAAATCCCAGTAACTGAGCAGATAGTGAAATACTCAGACCGGCCCGTCTGGCACCAACAACCATGCCACGCTCAAAATTGCTTAAATCCCCTTTCTTTCCCATTCTGACATTTAGTTTGGAGTTCAGGAGATTATCTTGACCAGGACCACACCCCTAAATGCATTGAAGCAACTGCCATGTGATTGGTTGATTAGATAAGTGCATTAATGAGAAATTGAACAGGTGTTCCTAATAATAATGGTATTAACAGCCCTTTGAATCTCTTTTATCATTGGTGTTTCAATTGCTGGGTCTTCTTCCTGTATCCAACAGGGGGCTCCCTGGGAAGAGGTTCATTAGACATTGCAGCCTTTACTAAATCAATATATGCATGATATCTTTCCTTAGCAGTACAGTGGTGATTCTAAAAGGAAGAAAGAATCACTAACACTAAAGGAAGCTTATATGTTAGCTTCTATTTAATATCGGCTTAACGCTCACAATAATATAATAGTAGAAGGAGAGCTGTACTTGGCCAAAGAATGATGCAATCAGGATTTCCTGCAATGGGCGCTTGTCCATCTTTGAGAGAAAAAGAGAGGGCAGAAAAGCATTTTTGTCCTAGACGCGGGCTGGAGTGATTTCTTCCATCCAGCTGTAGTTCAGCTCTAGGGTTATGTGCATTTGTCCAATTTTTATACCTTCTCTTTAAACATGCAACCTCCAAACATGTTTGCTGATGAGCATGAACAGGAAATAGCACACAGTTACTGCCGAGATTGCTTTCTTAGGAAACCTTGAAATAGCTGACATTGACCTTGGCCATATTTATTGATCATTGCCAAACAGGACACATGCGTACTTCACCACTATGTAACACCTGGCTCATCTTGTCTCTCTTTGTGATTCACAGATCGCAGGGGCACACTTAAAACCTTTGCCTACACTTCCCCAGCTAGTTCATATTCCAGTTCATCTATTTTTGTGATCCTAATCTCAGTGTTAAAGAGTTTTCAAAAGAGTTTGCCCACATCTCCATTATCTTATACATCGGAAATCAGTTTTGCCATCTCACTTCTTCCATATACCAATTCTTGGTTCGTATTCTTTCTTCATCTTTCTTACTCCTTTGTAAAAAATCTTCCGTCTTCATATTATTCTTTCCTCTCGTCTTCCATGTTTTCCTTTTGTATAGTTGCTTTGCCCACTTTGTATTTCTGTAGATTATAGCTGTAGCTTTTGTAGTGTATTTTGAACTTTTTCACTCTTTCATTCACTGCTTCCTTCTCTTCTGTTGTTCACTGAACCTCCTGAATATTTCCCATTCATATATGATTGTATCATCTTTATTCTTTAAATCCGGATAATATTATTTTTTTTCTTTTCTGGCAGATGGTAGACAGTTTGTGTTTGTGATGATGAGAACCATAATCAGTGCCTCTATAACCACATTTACTATACATACAGTATCTGATACATGTCAGAAGAAACCCAGGTTCTTTCTATTAAAGAATGTGCTTTTAACAATGAGGTTCCTACCTGTGGTCGGTATCCTTTTTCTCTTCCTATTTTTTCATTAAAGCTCTCAAGTAGGATTTTGACATAATTTCTTGGGAATTTATCACAATCATTCTCACACTTTATCCTTTTTATCACTTGCCTCTGCAGGTGCATAACATCAAATTAGGATAATATTAAATAATCCTTCATTTACTCTCACTACACAAAATTGGTAAATGACATGTTAAAAATATTTAATTGTAATTTTAAGGGTTTTTAATGTAAATTTCATTCCTTTTACCTTCTCATCACTTCCACTGTAGAACAGTGTATAACACCTCCACATATGGGTACCTGGTTCACTCCACTTTGTCTCTTGAATTGCTGCCATGTTAACTCTATAATTCTCAATCTGTTCCTGAAGTCCTCACAATGCCCCAGCTCTATAAATACTAAGTACATTTCATGCTACCCATTTCATTCTTGGATTAACACGTTTAATTCCTTCCCATGAATTAGACTGGTTATTTTAAGTCTCTTTAGACTTCTGGACAGGAGGTTTTTAAAAGGTGAGAATGTTAGGCTCTCACTTAACCCCCACTAATTTGGAGGGCATACATTGTTTCTTTTAATGTTGTCTCTCTTAGCTGACAGGTTCTGTTTTTAAGGTACTGGAAACCCACCTTTCATTCTCTCCCACTCTAGTGCTTTGTATGAAGAATTGCCCAGGGGTCTCAAATGTCTTTGCTTTTAGACCTACTCAAGTGGTCTTTAATGAGGATTTGGGATTAGCACCCACTGAGGCCATTACTTTCTAACCTTGACCCCCCTATGGCTAATTACAAATGTAAAGCAGTAGTAATGATAAAATATTAACAATAAAGACAAATGACTTTAATAAGAAAAAATATGAGCTTTCCATTCATACAATTTTTTATTTGCAATTATGTTTATTGATTTATTAATTCAAAGGGAAATTTGTGTCCATGTCCAAGCAATAAAAACCTGGACATGGACACAAATAGATGAACATACACAGGCTTGGTCTGCAATAGAAATAAAATCCTGCAGTACTTCTTTATATTCCTTGCTTTGTACCTCAATAAATACAAGTCATGGCCAATATGCTAACAACCCAATTGTGCTTCCCTCACTTAGAATATGGAACCAATGTACAAAGTATTTTAAGATAGAGAAGCTTTTATCTGTGGCACCTCTGCACGAGAACCACCTTTTTCCACCCTCTCAAACGTACGCAGTTTTTAATGTCTGGAAAACATTCAGGATTAAATCACTTAGAGATCTGCACAAAGACAACGTCTTTGCATCCTACGAACAATTACACTTCAAATTTAACTTTCCAGCTACACATTTCTTTAACTACCTTCAAATTAGAAACTTTGTTAAACAGAACCTGTCCAATTTTCCTCACCTCTCACCTCTCTCTATGCTGGAAAAAATCTGGAGGACTCAGACGGCATTTCCATAATATTTAAAAACATTTTACAGTCCCTCCCTTTCAAAGATCCAGGAGTACAGTGGGAAAAAAATCTCTCACTCAACATCTCAGAAAAGCAGTGGAAGAAACCAATGCACAGAATTCACTCGAGCTCCATATGTGCAAAGCATACAATTATTCAACTCAAAATTATATATCGAGCACATCTGTCTCGCTTAATATTGTCCAAAATGTTTCCAGGGCAAGATCCAACCTGCAAACGCCGCAATCAAGTTCCAGCCTCACTGGGTCACATTTTGGGCCTTCACCAAATTAACATCATTCTGGACCAAAATCTTTAAATGCCTGTCAGTCAGCCTTGGTGTCACATTTTAATAAAATCAATAAAATCAAAAAATATATAGGAAAATAACTAAACCAAAGTTCTGCTTTTAAAATGTGCATATTGCTGACTATTGAAAAAGCAACTCATAGCATATAGGTACAGTACATAGACTACCGAGTTCAAATTCCATCTCATACTTGATATGTGTGGAGTCTGAATATTCATCCTGCCTGTATGTGATGTCTTTAGTCCTTCAGTTTCCTTGCACATCCAAATAATGTGAAGGTTAGGTTGACTGGCAACTCTAAATGGATATTTTATAAGTGATTGTACATGGTGTTGCACTGGTACCTCTTCCCAGACTGGTTCATGGTTTGTGTCTGATGTTGCTGGGATAGGTTCTGGTCCTCGATGATATATATTGTAAAAAGATGTTTTCAGGAGATGAGTGAAAGTAGTTTCCATAACCTGTATTTAAATTAGTCCTCAGGAATCATTAAGTCTGCATATTATTTACCTTACAGAATAGACAGTTTTTTACATTTTTCTCATGGACATTTTCCATATATTTATTTATTTATGCATTTCACAAGCTTTTTTCCCCCTGAAGGCAGTAAACAGAGTCTTATATTCAAAACTCAGGCCTGCATACTATTTATGCGCAACGGTCTTGCTTTCCCTTTGTCAGCATATGATTTTTGGGATACCATATTCCTCATGTATCCTTAAGACATGTGGACTACTCAGCATATCTTGATACGATTTGTTATGACTGTGCTTGTAAATGTACGTTATAATGGTCTGGTTCCAGCTCTTGAGTTTGTTCAGCTCTTTCACTCCATACTGCTAGAGCAAGTGCTTGAAAATAATAAGTTTAAATAATTTTGGAATAAAATGCTCAGCATAGTAGTACCATTACTGTAATAGTTTCTTAATATTGTATCATAGCTCTATATGTTAAATAAAATCTATTTTGGCTATGGTGTGTGGCAAACTTCTCTTTGCCTGTAGAGAAGTGATGCTGCAAGACCAGGGGCCTCATGTATAACGCCGTGCGTAGAACTCGCACTATAACATGGCGTAAGCACAAAAGCCGAAATGTGCTTACGCACAGAAAAATCCAGATGCAGGAATCTGTGCGTACTCCAACTTCCACGTTCTTCAGTTACATAAATCCCGATCAGCGTGAAAACTAACGCTTGTGCACCCGCATTATGTAACGCCCCAAATCCTCCCAGAATTACGCCTATTTGAATATGCAAATCAATATAAATCGCCCTTAAGCGCAGCCTTCTGTGAAAAGACAATGGGAAAAGTACGGGGAAAATATAAGAATTTCAGCGAATACCAAGTGGAGGCAAAGTAAAAACGTACTATTTGTTCAAATAAACCGTGGTATAATCAACAAAAGGAAGTTGATCGAGTGGCATAGCGTGTTGGAGAAACTTGAAAGCTCACATTCACAAAATCGCACAGTGTCGGAAATAAAAAAGAAGTCACATATCAAAGTTGCCGTGAAAAGAAGAGTTGGAAGCCCACTGTCTGAGTGTCATATGAAAGTTTATTAGGGTACAGAGAAAAAAGGCACACGGTGGGGAAAAAGCACGAAATGTCAACTTCAATCTCGACATTTCCACTTTAATCAAGTAGTTTATTTTGTCATTTAGTAGAACATTATAAACTTCATCTTAAAATCGTTTAATTAACCAGTTTCTCAAATCACATCGTAATTAAAGTAGCACGTTAAATGCTTTGTTTTGTATTTGATCTTCTACTGTATGTGATCTATGTGTGTGAATCACTACTTGCTTCTTAAACTGGCTCTCTTCCTCCAACTGGACACAGAATCCATTACATTCGTGATATTATAGCTCTCTGAATAACTAAAATACTGAGATGTATACGTGATGTCATTTTCATGATGATAGGAGTTAAAGCACGTTATTAAACATGTGTTTCACTTCAATGAAATAATTTATTGTCGAAATTTGTCGCTGCATTTTTAGCTGTGTTGTTATTTTCTCTTTCTGTTTTATATTCAATATATATTGGCGTAGCCGTCACTGCAGTCAGTGCTTTTCTTTCCCCAAGTAACCGATCGCCACACAATCAGCTCTGTAATAGACATTAAGCCATCTGTAAGCTTAGCGCCGATTCTTCAAAACGTTTAAAGAACATTGAAATATCTTCGTAGTACATGTTTAATTATTCTATCCTTCACGACACTCCCAGTGAAGAATATAGATTATTTAAATGAAGTTAAAGTTTTATGTGTATAATTAAACAAACATATTTTGCTGCATTTCACCTTAAAAATGATATCGTCATCATATGTAAATACGCGCTTTATAAAGTGGCTCAGGTTGTGAGATATTATAACTGTAGTGCAAGTTTACAGTGGGGTGATTGTACTTATAAGTACAAACCGTTCTACAAGGAGCAATTGATTGAGTGCATTTAAAGTTCTTGGGATGAAACTGTTTCTGAGCCGTGAGGTCTGTACAGGAAAGGCTTTAAAACGTTTTGCAGTGGCTGAGACAGCGTGTCCTTAAAGCTGTATACCGATAATTCTCTTTCCGATCAGCTGCTGCTGTGATTCACACTCAGATACAGTGATATCAATACTCCGAGTCATGCAGTGAGAGTAATAAGGAAAAAGATGATCCGCTGTGGCAACTCCTAACGGGAGGAGCTGAAAGAAGAAGAAGAAGGAGAAGTGAGAGTAACAACGCTAAAGCAGTTATGGTATTTGGAATACTATGGCTGTTCCCTGGACCATTATATTGTTACGAGTTAATTACAATCAGATGCATTACACTTTCTTTCCATGGTACCGTGGAAAAGTGCGTGGCTTTACGCCAAGTGTAGGTTTTATACATCGCGATTTGAACGTGGAAAAAATCTTACGCAACATTTCTGTGCGTACGCACTGTTTATACATGAGGCCCCAGGTGAGTGTGATATTTAATTTATACCAAATATTTCAGTCTGGAGCAGTTGTTACATTAGCTTGAAAAATAAACACAAAAATAAATATCATTATAATTTTATTCACCTGGAAAGAATAATGTCAAGCATAGCACAGTTATCTGTCCATACTACAAAGTACACTAAGCCAATAAATTCCAGTAACAAAATGAACTTTTCTTTTTCACATAATTCTTGGTGGCCTGATCAAGGTTATTATAAAGATAAAATAAACACACTTGTACACTCCTCTCTTCTTTCCTTTTATTTTAATGAATTTAACCCTTAGAGGTTTAAAATGTGTTTAAATTGTCAGGCAGATCCCATTTGAGGAAGATGGAAATATTCAGTGCCCACCAGTGCATAATATCTGGGCTTGGTGAGTCTGACCTTGACAAAAACAGAGGCATATCTGCTTTGTGATTCTAAATGATGACTTCTATATGAAACACATCTTACATTATCTTAGCAGGTCTTTCTGTTTCTTTTCACAATTATAAATGGGAAATGAAGTTTGTTTGTTTTATTATCATAAAATTAATAATGATTTCAACATTAAAAGATGCATTGCTGATCTTCATTAGAGAGTGGTGCAGTGTATGGCTTTCTTCTAAAACTATACAAGTACTAAAACTTTTCTTTATCGTATTGATTTTCAGGGGGCCAATGCATTCAAAAGCTGGACCTTTTTTTTACTTTTTAAAATTTGTAAGTTATATTTTAGTTAATAAATGTTTCCTTCTCATACTTGATATTGTATCTTTGTGTTTATGTTCTTGTGTGAAAATATTTTAAGCTATTGAGTCTGTGTAATACAACCTTTAATCGATACACAGCTGAGGTTTAGAATGAGAAATGTTTGGAATGAAATACAGCATTCAAATATTATCACCTAAACAGGGCTGGTGCCACCATGCACAGATCATAAGGGGAATGGGGACCACACAGGTTAGCTACCGAAAAATCGGTTGATGCACTAATGAGCATGGCATAAGGCACAAAATAACCTAGCACTGGCATTGCACATAAAGTCACTGTTTAGGCATGCAACTGTAACTCTAAAGTTCACATCCTCCTTACCTTTTCAATGTGTCCCAATAAACTTTTGTTAAACTGATGTTTGGACTATATACTTTCAAAGGCATTAAAAGAGACTTGAAATGTTCCATTCTAGTTTGTTTCCTACTATGCTGCACAGTCTTTTGCCATAAAACTACAATTAAATTTACTTTCTGAAATCTGTGTTTCAGAATTTACTTCAGGAAATTGTGCTTACAGACATCATTAAATCGGCCCCTTTCAAACTCTTCAGACAGTTTCAGTGATTTTTTTTGTAAGTTTCTACAGCATTAAAATACAAACGTGCTTTATGAGTGCTACACATTTAGCACATTGTTCAAAGGAAGGTCTTTTTTTACAGCACAGTGCCACCAATGATAACAATTAGACTAATCAATGCTTCCACCTTAAAAAAATCCTTAAAAATGATATTTTACACATGTAACAGATGAGCAGACATTCCATGTGGGTGAAGACTTTTCCAACCATGATATAGGATAATAATTACTGAAATTACTTATGAACTCCTTATTTTCAAAACGGGGTAAATGTTTAGATAAGCAGCCTACAAACTGTGTCTCAGTTCATACACTGGAGGTGCTATAAAACATGCCCTTTATTAAATTTACTTAATCAAGTTCAAAAGAAACTGAAAAATAAAAAGAAATTTAAATCACAAGAAAACAATACTGTACAAAACAATTTCTCAGTTAATACACAATGTTCAGTAAATTGCCTTTTGAGCATCAATTGTTTCATGTTCGAATGCAACCAGTGTCAATATACAGGGTGAGGGGGTTCACCGACAAAAGAGCGATAGACATATGCGCCCCGACAAAACCGCGATGGACAAATGAGCGCCGACAAAATCGCGAGAGAGGCCAAGAGAGTGGGATGCCCTTGCTGCAATTCTTCATACACATACAGAGCGTGATCTTGAGGACTATCTGCGTGCCGTGCTGATGGTATGCCACGTCTCATAATATTGACTTCTAAAATAAACATTATTATATATGCTTTAAACTAGTAATTCATATTTAATGAAACTTTCGCGATTTTGTCGGGGCATTTTAATCTGCGCTATTTTGTCGGCATGCATATGTCTATCGCGCAAATGTCGGGTCACAGAGTGAGGGTACCACTATTCCAATGTTACCAATTTTCCAAGCATTGAATTAATGAGTTTGGAAAATATAAACTGTATGTTAATATATTCCATACAGCATAATACAAATTATTCAAAGGGATGTGCTACAGGTGGTTATTTTGTGTCTTCTAGAGTAGTGTGTGAATAGAAAAGAGCATATTTTAAACTTTAAGCATTTCTTTTGCAAAAAGAGAAGCAACAACATTTATTTTCATAGCACATTTTTATACAAAGGATGCAATTGCTTTAAAACATCTCAAAGAAGTAAGTTATATGGAAAGCAAAAAACACATTAAATTTAGATAAGGACAATAATGAATAGTAGTATACAAAAGATAAAGAAATAATGTACACTTACATAAGAAAGATATATAATTAAGAGAAATAGAGTCCCTAAAATATAGAATTGTTTTTATTCTCTTACATTTCTAAGTGACAGTCTGATGATAAAGTCAGAAGGCAGGTGGGTGGACAGAAAAAAACAATTTAAAAAATACAGATAAGCTGGAGAAAAAAATAAATAACAAACAAATCTGCAAGGGTTCCAAGCCAAAAGACCACCCAGCCTTCAAATAGGCATTCTGTGTAACATAAATGTTTTAGGTAGTTTGCTACTTGTTTTTTTTTAAATTTTTTTATTCTTAGAGAATTCAATGCAGTGTGTCTTGTAACAAGTTGGGATATTCATTATCATTTGGGCATCACAGGCGACTGCACGGTACTTTGATCAGGGGGTGGTGTAGAACACCACCATGGAAGAACCAGAAAAGAAAACAGAGAATAGTAAAGATTAATAATGATTGCAGATTCACGGTAGAGAATGATAATTCTACGCATATGTAGGGTATTAAGAATAGAAGCAAATAAAAGCCACAAAAAAGCCAAGCTAAAAAAGATTTTAGCAGCTGCTTAAAATGTTCCACAGTATCAGCCTGACATATCTCTATTGGTAAAGTATCTATAAGAGCCACCTCACCATTTCTATTAAGCTGGATTCTTGGAAGTACAGTATAAGCAGTCGGAAAATCTAAGGTTAAGAATAGGATTGAAGGGGGGCAGGCACTCCAAGGTATAGGAAAGAGTAAGATTATTTAAGGCTCTATGTACCATTAGTAGTATTTTAAAGTCAATTCTAAAGGACACAGGTTACCAATGTAACAATACTAAAACTGGTAAGATGTGCTCGGATTTTCCTTCTCTGGTTAAGATTCTTGCTGCTGAATTCTGCATCAATTGCAACTAATTGATGTCTTTCATAGGTAGACCAGTTAGGAATGCATTACAGTAATCTATCTGATTAAATCCAAAAATTTTTCTTAGAACCTTACAGCATTATAAGAGGTCTAACTTTTACAATGTACCTTAAATGGAAAAAATTGGATGTAAGCATCAGTAGGCTTTGCACCCTAGGAACCAAGTTACACAAACTATTCTATAACATTTCAGTGATTATTTACCATTGTGATGCTTATCTTTCTGATCATAGAGTAGGTCATTACTATAGCAATTGACAAGAAGAATTTATAATTAATTGCAGAATTACTGTATTTTGAGTTCTTCTTTTTCTTGCATAATTTGGCTCAAAAATTAATCAGCACTTCATCATCTCATAACAGGCTTATGTTCTGAGTTTACTATTTTCTATCCATCCTCAAGAAACTGTGACACACAGACACACAAACACACTGACACACGCTCCACCATCGATATATAATTTTTTTTGGTATCAGGGGACCCCAAAACATTGAGATACGTCGAAATCTGGACATCGAAATTTTTGACAAATCTAAACCTTTTGCTCCTACCCAATCAAGGATAGGTTATTTTGGGGGAGGGCGCAAAGCAAAAAAAGGCTGTCCTAGTAATCTGGTTAATATGCGATTTAAAGTTTAGGCCAGAGTCCAAGATTATATCTAAATTGTTTACTTCCGCCTTAACTTTTAATGGTAAGGGGTTAAGTTTATTTTTAATATCCTATTTCCGTTTTTATTAATGAGAAAATTTTCCTTTTTTTACTTATTTAGCTTGATGAAATTATTTCTTATCCTTTCAGAAGTACAAGACAGACATTGGATCAAACAGCACATAGCGTCAATGTCATCAGGTGCTACAGATAAATAAAGCTGTGTGTCATCTGCATAGCTGTGGTAGTTCACCTTGTGTTTTCAAATAGTACGGATTTAAAATAACAGCAGGCCCAGAATAGATCCTTGTGGTACACTTTATACAGTACCAGCTATGTTATATGGGTTGGAGACGGTGGCACTGACCAGAAATCAGGAGACAGAGCTGGAGGTGACAGAGTTGAAGATGTTAAGATTTGCACTGGATGTGACGAGAATGGATAGGATTAGAAATGAGTACGTTAGAGAGTCAGCCCAAGTTGGGTGGTTGGGAGACAAAGTCAGAGAGGCGAGATTGCGTTGGTTTGGACATGTGCAGAGGAGAGATGCTAAGTATGTTGGGAGAAGAAAGTTAAGGATAGAGCTGCCAGGGAGGAGAAAAAGTGGAAGGCCTAAGAGAAGGTTTATGGATGTGGTGAGAGAGGACATGCAGATGCTGGGTGTAACAGTGCAAGGTATGGAGGACAGAAAGATATGGAAGAAAATGATCCGCTGTGGTAACCCCTAACGGGAGCAGCCAAAAGAAAAAGAAGGTACACTGTATACAATATCATGAACCTCTGAACTACAATCACCACAACTAAGAAAGAATTTTCTACCTGTTAAATCAAATTGGAACCAATTTAAAACACTGCTGTCTATTTAAGAAATTGCTGTCATTGAAGCAATGTAATAAGATATCTGAAAGTCCATAAAGAAAGAAACTAATATAATAATAGACCACTTTGCAGTTAAAGTAAGATATTTGCAGGCATATAGACAAGTGCATAATTTACGACCTTTTACTGTATGTTAGATAGTTTGTTATGATGGCCAAGAACAAAAGTAATCTTGTATTAATGCAGAATGGAGAGAAAAAAATGACATAATAGCAAAAAAGGCATGTGTTTGGCATATTTTGTACATATGACTGGATGAATGACATGTGGATTATGCAACACAAGTAATGTGAGATTTCCTTTTTCTTTTTTTTTTCATATCATGTTTCATTGTACAGCACTGGTCACTATTGGTTTCTGCTGTGTGATAAACTTTCTTCTCTGCAGTCTGCATGAAAACATGAGGTTAAAACCTTTTCTCAGCCACTGCTACAACAGGCACATGAGGTAAGTACCATATAAAATAAATGTCATTGTTTTAACCTGCAAATCTTATAACATTGCAAAATTGAGCATAATAACACACACGGCTGTAATCCTTCATCAGCAAGGTCTTTCCCAAGAAGAAATTTCATACCTCACAGATATTTCCAGATGTGCTATTTAAGCTCTTCTTCAGTAGCGCAAACAAATGGGCAAAGTTGAGGGCTGGAAATGCAGTGGTTGGCTACAGAAGCTCAGCACTGCAAATGAAAAATACCTCAGGCTTACCTCCCTTTGAAACTGGAAGATGTCCTGCACCAGTATCAGCTCAGAACTGGCAGGAGCCATAGGTATCCTGCTATATCCATCTACAATATGGAGAAATCTTATCAGAAGAGGTCTTCAGGGAAGAGCTGCAAAAAAAATGGCATTCTAATTATGAAGGATTGGAGCCAAATGATTCCCCTATACACAAAAACAGAAAAGCATGGGTGCAGAAAAATGATAGCAGGTGCTGTGGAAAGATTAGTCAAAAATGTGAATTTTTTTGCCTGTAACAGAAAGCAGTTTGTCCACTGAAAGAATGGAAAATGGTAAATGGATGAATGCCTGCAAGCAACAGTGAAGCACGGTTCCCTGCAGGTTTTGGGTTGCATTTCTGCAAACTGAGTTAGTGATTTGATCAAAATTAATGGCCCCCTTACAGTTGACAGGTACAGGCTGATTCTTGTATACAGTATCATGCAATACCATCAGCAAGGCATCTGACCAGTGCCAACTCCATTCTGCAACATGACAATGACACTAAACACACAGGCAAAATCATAAAAACTCAACTGCAGGGAAAAGTGGAACATGGAATCCTGCAACAAGTGGTTAAGGTCCCCACTGAGCCCTGATCTCAACATTAATGAGACAATTTGGCAGAAGCAAGTAAGACCACTCAAGTATGCAGTGGAACTGTGGCAAGTCTTCCAGGAGGCTTGGAACAACCAAAAATGACACGAGTACCTTCAGAAGCTATGCATGAATAGACCATAGAAAAGGCAAAGTATTTTCACACCAAATATTGATTTCATTGTGTTTTTGTCTGTTTACTACACTTTCTAGGAACTTTATTGATTCATAAAAACATTCCTTTAGAGGTGACTTTTGAACAGTACTGTGTACAGAACAGTACTGCTTACAGTGTGTGTGTGTATATATATTACACCTGCTTCCTCCTGCAGCTAAAGTCACTTCTATACACATGTACTTTGTCAGCATGCCCATGTCAATCAAACAGAGGATGCTCTGCAGTCTACTTGTGACTTTACGCTGTAGGAAGATACATAAATAAATCAAGGTAAATAACATTTGATCTGGCTTTTATATAAGTAAAATATAAATGTTTTCATATAAAGACCATCACAAAACATAATCACAAACTGGACTTTGCATGATACCTTGGCAAACTCTCTAAGCCATGCTGTTTCATTGAAGGACAGGTGTGGGGCAGACTGACTGGCAGGATGGCACTGGACCTCTTTCTGCATCCAAACGGTGCCCATCTTTTGCTTTTACGCCTGGTGCAGCTGCATTGTTCTTATGTGTGAGTGGACGTCTCTTGCGGGGAGGGCTTCTGTTCTCTTTCTCAAATGTAGAACCCTCATCTGCATCTGAGTTCACCTCTGTTATAGCACATCTTTATTTGAAAACAACAGTGTCAGATCAGGGGGAGCGTAAACATGGCTGAGAGAATAAAACTGAATAATAATAATAAAAAAAAACACTAACCTTTACAAGTACCATAAATTTACACTGGCTATTACAGACTCAAATCAAATGTATGTTCTTATTGTATAATAGTAACAATAAGAGCAGCTCACTGCTTAAAATGTTTACTTATGTTGACTCAGTAGTTCTTACCGCCATACTACCAAAACAGTCGTGTCAACAAAGTACAATAACCAGATTTTTTTTTCTTCGGTTATATTCGTGACTGAAAGCTCACTTGTACATTTTGTGAAAGTGTTTATTTGATATTTGGACTTCAGTCTTCACACATTATACACTTCATGTCAAAATTTTGTTGTTAGTACTAAAACATGAAAAAAGTTTGCCTTTTAAGTATGTGTTCAACATTTCTTGTATTTCCTGTCATCTTACCCTTACATAGATCTTTGTAGACACAGATCACCCATGAAATGCATGTGTTCCAAATAACCATATATTATTTACCCTCTACTTCTCTAGGTACCTCACTCCCAGATAAACAAGGCTTGAGGTGGGAGAGCGTTTCGCCCTTTCTTTGATGGTGGGGGAATGGGATAGCAGGCTGCATCGCTTGCTGCTTGTGCTGTTCGCCACATTTACAAAAAAAGATGCTGAATGGAGAGGTGTGAAGGGATTTAAGGTGGGCCGGGATTACAAGTTTTTTTCGTAGACTTCAGGAATTCTAATGTTAACCCTCCAGGTAGACTATGTCTGTGATGGTTACATTAGCCTGTAGGATTTTGGTCTTTTATTTTTTATGTGAAGATCGTCTCTCTTTGAGGTGTTCACCACATAGTTTGTCTTCTCCTGCACCTGCTGGCAGGCGTGGGACACTAGGTCCAAGTCATCAGCAAAGTCCAGGTCTTCAGGTTGAGTAAAGACTGTTCATTGAATTTCGGTCCTTGAGTGGAATGTGAGCATCTTCGGTTTCCAGTCAATTATTATCTACAAAAAATGCTGTAACATTGGAGGTTCATCCCAAATGCCCAGTAATCTCCATAATTCTTAAATGGAATAAGTTTGGAACAACTGTGACTCTTCCTAGAGCTGTCTGTTACATCCAAACTGAACTATTGGGGAAGAAGTGCCAAAGTAAGAGAGGTAACCAAGAACCAGTGGTCACTCTGGCTGAGCTCCAGAAACCAGTGTGGAGATGAGAGAAACGTCCAGAACGTCAGCCACCACTGCAAGACTCCAGTAATCTAGGCTTAATGGCCAAGTGATCAGACAATACATTAAAGCCCTCTTGGTATTTGTAAAAAAGAACCTAAAAGACTCAGGCTATTTAGAAATAAGATTCTGGTATGGTGACACCAACACTAAACTGGTTGGCCTTGGTTATACAGTAAGCATTACAAATAGAGGAAACCAAGTACCATGTATCAACTGTGCTATGCTGTTCCTACAGTGTAACATGGTGGTAGTAGCATCATGTTGCGGGGCTATTTTTCATCACAGGAACTGGGAGACTTGTCAGGATTGAAGGAAAACTGAGCAAAGCAAGGTACAGAGATATCCTTATTGCAAACCTGGACCGGACTAGGCTGATGGTTCACCTTTGAACAGGATGATAACCCTATGCACAAAGCTCACACAACATAGGAGTAGCTTAGCATCAACTCTGTGTATTTCTGAGTGGCCAACCGGAGCCCAGATTTGAGCCCAATCAAACATGTGGAATGACCTGAAAATAAATGTCCTGCTTTTCAATTAGATAATGCTTCTGTATTTTTACATTTCAACTATAAAAGTAATACATGTCAGCACCCAGTAATATTCTGTAAATTTACACTTAAAAGTCCTAGTCTACTACACTACGTGGTCACCTATTGCATGCATTTGTGCCTCTCTCTTTAATGTTTGTGCAGTATTTACTTTTAGCAATTTTTCATCTGCACCCCTGTATTCATATTGAAGAGCTCATCTTAAAGCAGCTGGGATTTGACTTACCAGTAATTGTCTTTTTCCCACACATATAAAGCCAGCCAATAACATGCTTCCTGACAGAGCCAGCACTGTACAAAAGATTAACAGGTATGGCCAATTCAGCTGCAGTCTCTTGATCTTTTTTTTCTTTTTCCATTCTGTCATGGTATATAAAACACAAGACATCAGACAGATAAGCTTCTCTTCTGTTTGTGAGGTCCAAAACACCAACTTCCATTATTCTTTATCACTGGCTGGCACCCTGCCCCGGATTTGTTTCCTGCCTTGCACCCTATGTTAGCTGGGATTGGCTCCAGCAGACCCCTGTGACACTGTAGTTAGGATATAGCAGGTTGGATAATGGATGGGTGGATGGATGTATTATAAGAGCTGTACTTCCAGATGAGCATTCATTGGTTGCCAGTTCTGACACATACAGAGCCCACACTTATGGCTAAAGAAAAATCAAACACATTTTAACATTTTATATTACTAATATACGATATACTTTCAAAGGCCACGTATAATCTACAATGTTAGTGCCATTAGTTTACCTTTGGCTAAACTCCAGAGTGGATGAGGCATCTACAGGACACTGTAAGTTAAAATAGTAATAGCTTATGAAGATTGCACCTATGCCATTGATGAAAGCAATATTTAGACCAATGGTGGTCCTGCAATGGTCAATATCCACCTGAAATAAAGGTAAGCATCAGCTCCACAGATCTTTCAAAACCTACATGAGAAAGTGACACAAGTAGACATAGTGTATCTGTCTATTAAAGTAATATGATACAGGGCATCATATGTTTTAAAACAATTAAAAAGAAAAGAGTTAACTCAACACTTTAATATAATAGTTTTTCAATAAGATGCTTTCAAAACTTTACAAAGAGAACAAACGTTCTGATTTGGTATAAAATTACTACATTTCACAAAAACTATCAACTATAATTCAAATTAACTGAAATGGTCAGTATTCATTAGTACTCTTCAGTCAGGTTTTAGAATAAATCACAGTACAAAAACTGCACTCATTAAAGTAGTAAATAACTTGCGTGTTAATGCAGATATAGGCTCTTAGATCTGAGTGCATTTGATACCATTGATCACAATATTCTTACAAATTGTCTTAGTTAGTGGGTGGGCCTCTCTGGCAGTGTCTTAAATTGGTTTGAGTCTTACTTGGCAGGTAGAAAATTCTTTGTTAGTTGTGGTAATTGTACTTTGAAGACACATGATATTTTATATGGTTCCATTCGGTCAGATTATCTCAAAGCATAACATGAGCTACCACAGCTATGCTGATGACACACAGCTGTATTTATCAATAGCACCTGACGACCCCTCACTGACCCAAGGTCTTACTTGTTTTTCTGAGTGGATGAGTAGTCATTTTCTCAAACTAAATAAGGAGAAAACAGAAATCTTAGTGATTGGCAAAAATGGATATAATAAGGATACTAGAAATAAACCTGATCTATTAGGCATAAAAATCAATACAGAAGTAAAGAATTTAGGGGTAATTATTGACTGACGTAAATTTTAAATCACATATTAATCAGATCACTAGGACATTTTTTCACTTAAGAAATGTAGCAAAAACTAGATCCCTGATAACTTTACAAGATGATGAAAAATTAGTTCACGCTTTTGTTTTCAGTTGACTAGATTACTGTAATGCACTCCCCTCAGGACTAGAGACTGAGACCCAAAATGCAGCTGCCAGAAGAAAAGAAAGGAAAAGAAAATCTGAGCACATTTCTCCAGTTTTGATGTCACTACACTGGTTACCCGTGCCATTTGGAATGGACTTTAAAATACTGCTTATGGTTTACAAAGCCTTAAATAATTTCGCTCCATCCTATACTTTTTGAATCCCTCTCACCTTACACTCCAAATCGTAACCTTATATCTTGTGATAAGTGTCTGCTTATAATTCCAAGAGCTAAACTTTAAAGAAATGGTGAGGCAGCCTTCTGCTGTTATGTACCTAAAATCTGGAATAGGTAGAACACATAGAAATTTGCCAGGCTAATACGGTGGAGCACTTTAAAAAACTGCTAAAAACCCATTATTTTTACATGACTTTCTCATGGCTTCATTTTAGTGTAACCCTGATATTCTGTATATGCATTTAATCATCATTTTTATCATGGCTGTCCAATTTTCACTAACACCTACTTTCTTTGCTGTTATTTTTCCTGTTTTCTGTGGTGGCAATCTCTACCACCACCACCACTACCTGATCAAGGCACCATGCAGACCTTACATTGATGGATCAAAGGCCAGATGTCCCCATGAACATCATTGTCTAATACTTACACGTGAAGCCTGAAAACCATAAGGGCTGTTTGAGATCATTTATGTTAGGTATAATGCCCAGTGAGTGTTTGGGGTCTCATGGCCTCAGAACCCCTGCAGATTTTATTTTTTTCTCTGCAGTTTTTTTTTTCTTTCCCCCCTGTAGTATTGCTAATCTTATTTTTATTTTTTCTTTCTTCATCTTGTAAAGCACTTTGAGCTACATTTGTATGAAAACTTGCTATATAAATAAATGTTATTGTTGTAAAATTCTTTACAATAGAACATCTCAGTTTTGTATGAAAATGTTCAGTATGTTAGGCAGGACAGGAAATGGTTGAGTCAGCATGCTTTTCCTAGTCAACATCCTGTTGCAACAACCTGCTGACATTGTTAGGTATGTTTTTGGACTTGAGTCAACATTACCTATTATAACCAAGCGTCGGGTAACTGGCAACATCACCGTCCTCTGTTTGTCTATGGCAGACAGCTGTAAAATAAAGTAGGACTTAATTGTGTCCTAAATACAGGATGTCTAAAATATGGATTCAACGTGGTGCACAGAAATGACCCATTATTCTAGATTTAACATAGTAAGGAGAAGGACACTTACAAACTTGACTAAAACATCTGCTTTTTGGCTCAAAAAGAAAATCCTCAATTCTTGGATGACAGTTGACTTGCAGGCAGAACTTCATAACTGTACTGTCATTGTTGTCCACAGTCTCTTGCAACTTGCTGAGAATAGAGATGTCTGTCAGAAGTTTAAAGTGAGAGAAAAGGCCTTTTAGTGAGAAAATAAAAGGCCATTCCTTCTGAATATGTACAATGTTGAGAAATATTGGTCTAGCACTTAAATGTAGGTACAGAAATGTCATGAAATGAAATGAGTTTAACAGAGTGCAACTGCAGTCCACAAAAGCTATAATGTCACTCATCACAAGGTGTTTGATCCATGTAAAATAAAATGCATTGCACTTTTTGTTCAAATAGATACCATGTACAACCAATACCGTAACTTAATAATGTCAATTTTAAATGGTAAAAAATTAGAAGAAATAAGAAATGTTGATACAGGAGGTACTAATTACATTGTAGTCCATTGACTGTCACACACAGTGAAGTAGTGTATGACTGCATGGGTCTCAGACTAAGAGTCCAGTGTCCACTCTTTACTGCTCTTTATGGATTTTATTTATATTCATATTCAAGACATTTTATTACATTAATGAGGGCAGATCATGAGAATGTTTTGGATTAAAGTAATATGAACACTCCCTCTGTCATTCTTTTTTTATGTAACCTTAGTAAGATCTGGAAAAAAAACAGAAAAAGGAAAATGAGCTCCAAATGCAAGAAGTGCAACTGGACAGCTTAGCCTGCCGTGATAGCTTCTAGTGCCTCCCAGCCTGGGTAGGACAGTAACTGGGCATTGGAGGTTGAGAAAAAGGAAGGGAAGAGAGGGGAGAAGAAAATGGGAGATTGTCATGCCCACCGGGAAACAGAAAGCCCCATCAAAAGGCTGAAACCAAAAGAAAGGAAGAGAAATGATTCAGGGTGATGAAAAATAAGCACTCATTCTACATTCATACATTTTTGGAGAGAATGTATATAAAACTAAAAAAGGGGAAAAATAAAAAGTGGGTTGACTGTCTGGATGAGTACAAGAAGAAATAAGAAGTGTTCCGCTGTGGCCAGAGACAAAAAAAAAAAAAAAAAAAGATACATGGCTTGTTGAATAGAATGTTTCAGTGAGTATTAGTGCTAGATTTAGAACTCATGTCAATTTTGAAAAAGTGCATAAGGGCTAACTGATTTGTCACAGCAAACATCAATGATGTTTAAAATCTACAAACTACAGTCTGCATTAAAAGAAAATATGACCATGGTGGAATATCAGTGTCAGAGAACAAAAAGATTAACTTGCCTGTGATATTGATACTAAATAGTGAGAAGAAATGCTACCAATGTCTACAGTAATCCAAGGCAGCTACATCACTTTATAATAAACTTACAGGGAATAGAATTGGGGGCAATATTTGAGGAATACTTAATCTTAATAGCTAGAAGTGTTAAGGAAGTGCTAGAAGCCCTCATCAGTGAAGGACCACAAACTCTTAAAGGAATGTATCAACGGAAAACCATGCCAATGAATTGTGGCAAAATGGGCCAGCAGTAACATGGAGTGAGGTCAACTATTTCATCCCATGCACAACCAGAAGTGAAAAATGATACCTTGGTAGTTGAGAAATGCCTCAGTGGCGTTTGGGGCCTCGGTCACACTAATGTTGAGTGTGTTTGTTTCAATTCTGGAAGTTTTCCCTGTGGAAAAATAAAAATCAGTTATTGATCAAATCTGGTGTGCGTGACAAGGGCCACGAGAAGTCTGTCTTGCGACAAGTGCAGCTTCTGTTTTCTGTAACGAACAAGAAGTTACAAGTGCCCAACTGATGACCTTTAAAATTGTGTAACTACTGATCCAAACAAAATTATTGTAAAGATGTAATGTCTTGAAATTCTTGTGCAACTAAAGTCATAAGGTCAAATTTTGCGCTTAGCATTATAAAAGATTTAGGACACCGACACCTGGGCGCAGATGAAGGGCAGGTGTCCTAGGACTGTGCTTCTCTGTCATTCTTACCTTTGCCTGGTGTGTATTAATAAAATATTTTTTACTAACTTTAATTATATCTCTCTGTCTTCAGTCACAAGAAATGACACTAGAGAAAAAGTGTCCACAGTTTTCTGGCGCCCAACGTGGGGCAGGAGACGGCCGGCTGACTCCTCGAGCGGGAAGATCTCAGCGATCTGTCTTCTTGAAGCAGACTGCCGCTACAGTGTACACCGGCAGCAGAGTAAGCAGCTCCGATAAAAGTTAGGACTGCCCTGTCCTGAGACGACTCCTGCGTGAGGAGTCCCCGGTCTCCTTCTGGTACAACCACGGTGACTGAGAAGGATTTTCCTGACAGAGCTGACTAACACCCAGGCTGGGGTAAGTAACCCGGAGGTTTCCGTAAAAAGATAAGCTGGGGGCGGGCTTGCTGTAGAGTATAAAAGTGACCGGGAATAGTAAATGGAAAAGAAATACCTTGTTTTAGGTCACTCCTGTTGGGAAAGATAGTATAGAACACTATCCTCTGGGAATTAAAAAGGGGATTTAGGACGGGATCCGGTGCGTGGCACACCCATAAACCCGGACAAATCTATTGGACAGAGGATAGAGCATAGAATAGAAGAATAACAGGTTAAAAAAAACAAGGGGAGTAATAAAAAGTACGTACTAGAAATAAATATTTGCTTTCACCGTGCACTGTGACAGTAACGTAGGAAATAGTGTAGTATACTTCCCCTGGGAATATTAAAGGGAACGTTGGGGCGGGTGAGTGGCACACTCAGCATTCCAATAGTTCATCGGACAGGGGACGAGTAGGACAAGGATAGAAAGATAAATCTGGCACAGGGCTCGGGGGGGAAAAGCAAAGGAAAAAATGGGAATACATAACAGCAAGCCTGCCAACCGGCGCCGGGGTTCAAGTCTTTTATGCTGGAAGGATTGTTTTCGGAGGATCAGCAGACGCCGCACAAAAAGGGTCACCTAGAAAGTTAATAGAGAAAACACAGGATTGGATTTTAAAAGGGCATGTAAAAAATGGAATAAGCAGAGCGGTGGACATTAGAAGGGACAGAAGACGCAAGTGAAATTCAGGAAATTAGAAAAATATTATGTAGAAATGCACAAGGGTGTTGTATGTAGAAGTGTATGAGGATGTTGTAATAGAGGTATGTGTTATGTATGACAGATGGGAGTTGGTTATTAAAGATTGTAATTTAAAGGCAGTACAGAAATGAATTATTGGCTGCAGAAAGTTAGAACTAGAAAAAAAAAAAGACCCGTTATATCCCACACTTGTTCCTCCACCACCTCCAGCGCCCACCGCACCAGAATTAAAAGATGATCCCTTGGGGTCTGGTTTCTTTGAAGAATATCATTATGATCCCTCATTACACACTGATCCGGGAATGACAAAAGTAACGTAATGGGTTCGGCAGGTGGGTTTCACGATCCTAGAACCTCCATTTCACAACGCACTAGAAGTCAAACCCTATTCCTTCAGCCCCCTAATCAAAACACCACCTTTCAATCCCCTTAAAGTCCCCAAACCCACAGGCCCCTTATTGGAATGCCCCCTGATTGAGATCCCAGAACCCCCCCGACATGATTCAATGCAACCTGCAGGAGCTAATAACCCCACTACTGTAATGATACATCGTAACTGAGACATTCAAGAGCTGAAGGACGTTGTGTCCGAATTGCCTGATCCCAAAGTCATCGGTGTGTTTAAAAAATTCATAGAACAATTACAGCAGCTGTATGATATGTATAAGCCTAATGCCGCAGAATGGACTCAGGTGCTGTGGAGAAAGCTTGGCACCACATGGGAGACTGTCAATCATGGACAGCATAACGGAAACCCGTGGCAGTGGAACGAGGCGTTGCCTCGGGGCCGGGATGAAGGTCCCTTTATTACGCAATGGGAACATGTTAAAATAATATTAAGGACAAGTATAAGAAAGGCAGAGACTGGTCTCTTATCTCGGCTGCCAAACAGAAAAAAAAAGAGACAGTAGATGAATGGGCACACTGAATTTAAGAGTTAATGGCAACACACTCCGGCCTTGAAAATCCAGACAACCGAACTAAAACTGCAGTTCCTCTTTTTGTTTCCGGACTTAGAAGCGACATTCAAAACAAGGTATCCTGTATTAGATGAGAGGCTGCCGCGTTTGAGGAAGTAAAACGTCACGCAGCGCATGCTGAACAACAGAGCAAGCAGAAAGAGTCAGACACCCAGACAAAGCTGATTGCAGCACAAATGAACTATTACACTGGTGGGGCCACTCCCGGCAGAAGTCGTGGACGTGGAGGATTTTTCCGGGGACAAGGGTGTGGACGGGGACAAGGTAGCGGATATATGTTACCTAATCCAAGTGGATCATCCACTCAGCTGCCTCCCCTCCAGATCCAAACGCTACACCATATGCTTGTTACGGGTGTGGTGAAATGGGACACTTCTGCCGCAATTGCCCTCACAAGTGCCCACCCCCTCCTCCACCACCTGAACAATTTGATGTTTCATGGACATAGGAATCCGCAGGGATCCCCAGCCCTTCTCTTCAACTACCTTTGCTCACCCATAATTCAGAGACTGATCCATTATTGACTTTGCTGGCTGGTGAATGGCACTGAAACTGTTTTCCTCGTGGACACAGGAGCCACGCGCTCAGCCCTTTCGCTGAAGGAGGTCCCTGCCTCAAGAGATTCTTCGAGTTCAGCTGCATTCCAGTGATTCCACTTTAACACACTGATTTCTTTTAAATCAGCTCTGTCCAGTTAACCTCTTAGGAAGGGATCTCATGACAAAACTTTCTCTCTCCATTTCAATGAAATGTTTCCCCACACACCATCCTTCTTAAAGCCCTTCACTCATTTCCCTCCTGCTTGTTTCCCAATCTCCAAGCCCCTGACACCCTATTGCACTGCCCAATATTTCCCTATAGAAGTAAACACCCCCTGGCTAGAATCTTTTCTTTCATCAGGTACCTGCCCCGAAACCCTTCACATCCCCTGCATTTTCATTTCCCCACAAAAGCTGCTGCATTTGTACATCTTACATATTCACAGAATATTTTTACCTCATATTTCTTTAGCTAAATCAAGCACTGTCCATTGGGTGGAAATCGGATCATGGGTAGAACAATGTCTTAATAGAACAGACTGGGTACATGTTGCTTCAAGTGTTTTGATACCTCAGACCATTTAATAACTAAAGTTGTGCTTCAAACTGATTTTTTAGTACATCGTACATTATGCTGCACTTCCCTTTCTGCGTTGTCATTGCAAACTACTTCCCTTCTTGGCTCTTAGCGCTTCCTGACTCTTTGTGGTCTCAGGGTAAAAATGATTATGGAAGGATAGCCCATTGTGAGCCTCTGGTGATCTACCCTAAATCTTCTTTCCGTCCGCACGTGCCCAGTATCCTCTGTCTCCTGAAGCAGAGGCTGGCATCTCCGCCGTACATTCCGATCTTGTGAAGCGTGCGATTATTCCAATTAAATATTCTCCAGTTAATTCTCCCATTTTACCTGTAAAAAAGGCTGACGGTTCATGGCGTTTTGTTCAAGACTTACGACAAGTGAATGCTGCAATCTTTCCTAGAGCTCCTATTGTACCTAATCCTTCCACTATTCTTTCTGCAATCCCTCCCTCTGCTCGTTATTTTTCAGTAATTGATTTAGCCAATGCTTTTTCTCTATCCCGTACACCCTGACTCGCAATTCTGGTTTGCTTTTACTTTTGAAGCCGCCGTTGGACATGGACTGTCATGCCTCAGGGATATACTGAAGCCCCTTGTGTGTATGGACAAGCGCTTGCTCAAAATTTAGAAGGGTTCTGGCCAGACCGAGGTAGTACATTAATACAGTATGTAGATGATATTATGTTATGCAGTGCTACTGAAGAAGATTGTGCGCAAGATACTAAAAAACTACTGCAGTTTCTGGGGGACAATGGACATAAAGTTTCAAAGGCTAAATTGCAATTAATTCAAACAACTGTAAAATATTTAGGTCATGACATCACAAATGGAATAAGAGCTCTCTCTAGCGATCGCATTAACACCATTCAAAATCTTCCCAGACCTGTCACAAAACAACAGGTTATGTCTGTATTGGGCATTCTGGGTTACTGCCGGCAATGGATTTTGAATTTCACTGAAAGAGCACAGCCGTTACAAAATTTAGCAAACACCCCTGGCCTTCCTCTTTCTGGTCAGGTGCAATGGTCCGAGCAGGCTGAGAAGGCTCTCTGTGACTTAAAAAATGCACTTTCGGTGGCACCAGCCTTGGGCCTTCCGGACTTTTCTCGTCCCTTTACTCTGTTCGTGGACGAAACGGGGGGATATATGAATGCAGTTTTAACACAATTACATGGGGATAAACAAAGGCCAATAGCTTATTTTTCGAAAAAATTGGATCCTGTGGCCGCAGCACTTCCGCCTTGCCTTAGGGCTGTGGCTGCCACAACAGAAGCTGTGCTAGCCAGTACAGATATAGTGCTCATGAGCCCCCTAACAGTAAAGGTGCCTCACGCTGTACATTCCATTTTAGTACAGGCTAAGACCTCCCATCTCACTACTGCTAGGGCAATACACTAATTGCCATACAGAAATAACAAAGGTTGTAAAGCCTCGAGTAGATCTACAAGAAACACCTTTAGAAATTGGAGAAAATATTTTTGTAGACGGATGTTCTTTGCGATTGGAAAACGGAGCACCCTCAACTAGTTACGCAGTGGTCCAAGGGGACCGCCTGCTGGAAGCAAATCGAATTTCATCAAGTTTAAGTGCACAAGCAGCTGAATTAATAGCGCTCACCCGAGCATGTCAGCTGTCGAAGGAAAAATCATAACAATTTATACAGATTCCAGATATGCCTTTGGAGTCTGCCATGATCATGGGGCATTATGGAAATTGAGGGATTTAAGACCAGTACTGGCAAGCCCATCCAACATCAAAAGTTAATCGAATCCCTCTTGGAAGCCATAACTAAACCATCAAAACTAGCGATTGTTAAATGTCAAGCTCACACAGGAAAACAGGACCTTGTCAGCAAAGGAAATGAATTGGCAGATTACTTTGCTAAAGAGGCTGCATACAGTAACACACCAATCTCTTTATTCCAACAGAGAAATGACAAGGACCCCGATAATCAAATTATTTCTTTACAGAGTGCAGCCACGGACATTGAAAAGAAAAAGTGGTCCAAAGAAGGATCCCTCTCTGATGGAGTCTGGACTCATCAGCAAACTAACAAACCTTTTCTCCCAAAAGCTTCTTTTCCAGGTATGGCAAAAATAGCCCATGGCCTCGACCATGCTGGGAAAGATGCCATGGTTCAAGATGTTGAAAAACATTGGGAAGCTGTAGGCTTCTCTACATATGCAGAGCAATTCTGTAGACGCTGTGCATTATGTCAAAGGTTTAATGTAGGAAAAGGCACTCAGGTAAGTCCGCCGTTACTCCTAACCCAATGGGTCCGTTTGAACACCTCCAAATGGATTTTATTGAACTAACACCGTCTAAAGGTTACCGATATTGCCTTGTGATTGTCGATGTGTTCTCCGATGGGTAGAAGCTTTCCCTTCAAAACGCAATGATGCCAAAACGGTTGCTAAAGCACTAATTAAAGAAATTATTCCAAGATGGGGCATCCCAAAAGCTACAGACAGATAATGGTACTCACTTTGTGAATTCCATAATAAATGAATTGACTACCTGGCTACAGATCAATGTACATCATTACTGCAAATACCATCCACAAAGTGGGGTATTGTGGAACGATGCAATGGCACCCTAAAAGCTAAGCTTGCAAAAATTTGTGAACAAACCAATTTATCCTGGCCAGATGCTTTACCCCTGGCTTTAATGGGATTGAGGGACGGACACACCGGCAATTGGGGCTATCGCCGTTTGAAATCCTGACCGGACGACCCATGCCCGTTGGCATGGTTATAGGAAATGTGAACCTGCATACTGTGGACAATGATCTTCTCTCTAGTCTTACAGGCCTCCGGCGTCCCTGAAGGAAGTCCACGAGCAGGTTAATCAGGCTTGGAGAACCAGCCCTCCATCTAAGGACTCGCCGATTCCCTTGGGCACCTGGATCCTGGTTCGAGACACCCGGAGGAAACATTGGCATCAGCCTAGGTGGAGAGGACCGTTCCAAGTTCTTTTGTCCACACCACACGCTGTAAAGGTTGAAGGATTGCCGCCTGGATTCACGCCGCACTGCAAAAGATGGCACCCATAATATACATACTCTTGTTGTTTTTTCTTCCATTATCCACTTCACGGGTGACACTGACTTTCCAGGTTGAGGAAACTGCCTCATACCAGGTTGACTTTTGTGCAATTGTTCTGGAGTGATGTGTTTGCAAACACAGGACCAAATGACTGGGGTTATGAACCCTGGCAGGCTACTCAGTATGGCCTAAAGACTCGATTCTCTATTTTAAAGGGACATGCCTCTCATGAGTGTGCTAAGAATCAGTGTAACCCATTAATCATTACTCTAAAGAATCCTTCTTTGCATGATTCAGGAACTTATGTCTTAGCTGCATATGCAAGTGGTCATGATCCCCGAGGACTCTTTCAAATTAAGGTCAAGACACCTGCTCCCTCTCCTCTGTCCCCCTTTCCTACTTAGTTTTTGACTACTGCATCCAGCGAGGAAAAACCCTAGTCCAGGCTTTGAATCTAACCACCTTAACAAGCACGTTCTCAGTAGAAACTGGTTATGGAGACCAGAATAGATGGTTACTTATATTATAACCAGCAGCGTTTCCTTAATTTTACTAGAAATGCTATAGAAGGTATTCATGAACAATTAGATCATACCTCCCTAATGACTTGGCAAAATCGTTTACTTGCTGAGAAAGGTGGAGTATGTGCTATGTTTGGTGATGCTTGTTGTACATATATCCCTAATAATACTGCACCTGATGGGTCCATTACTCGAGCACTAGCCAGCCTAACATCTCTTTCCAATGAACTTGCCACTAACTCAGGCATTTCTGACCCTTGGGATCGATGGTTCATGTCCACCTTTGGGTCATGGGGCCAAAGGCTAAAATCAGTATTTATTTCTTTGGCAGTAGTATTCATTGTCCTTTTACTTATCGGATGTTGCATTGTTCCTCTTATTCGCTATATAATATCCAAATATTTCACTGCTTCTATAGCCAAGGCCTATATGCTACACGAGGAACATATGCTCCAAATTGCCTCTTCAGTTTCCTCATCCCTTTCCCCCTCTCCTCCTCCTTCCCCATCCCTTACCTCCACCTTCTGAATTTTCTTCACTCTTTGTCATGCCCAGATTGATAAAAAGGGGGGAATGTGGAAAAATAAAAATCAGTTATTGATCAAATCTGGTGTGCGTGACAAGGGCCACGAGAAGTCTGTCTTGCGACAAGTGCAGCTTCTGTTTTCTGTAACGAACAAGAAGTTACAAGTGCCCAACTGATGACCTTTAAAATTGTGTAACTACTGATCCAAACAAAATTATTGTAAAGATGTAATGTCTTGAAATTCTTGTGCAACTAAAGTCATAAGGTCAAATTTTGCGCTTAGCATTATAAAAGATTTAGGACACCGACACCTGGGCAGATGAAGGGCAGGTGTCCTAGGACTGTGCTTCTCTGTCATTCTTACCTTTGCCTGGTGTGTATTAATAAAATATTTTTTACTAACTTTAATTATATCTCTCTGTCTTCAGTCACAAGAAATGACACTAGAGAAAAAGTGTCCACATCCCTTACTCAGTGCCTAAATGAGATAAATTATCTCTTCCTGCTGTTGGAGAAGAACCAAAACTAATAGATCAAATTACCAGCAAAGAGATGATGGAAATTAAGATGAGTATGAGATTGACAGTTCTTGGACCAAATGCTGGCTTATATAAAGAAGCTTCTGACTGTGCATATCTGTCATTCTTAATGCAGAGTGCAAAAAGAAGGACACTATGTACATTAGTGACTGACCAATATAAAAATATATTTTGAAGTCACAATTAGTTATTCCTACATGTAACATCTGAGCTCTTTCCTTACTCCATCTAAGAGTTTCCATCCATCCATCCATCCATCCCGCTATATCCTAACTACAGGGTTACGGGGGTCTGCTGGAGCCAATCCCAGCCAACACAGGGCACAAGGCAGGAAACAAACCCCGGGCAGGGCGCCAGCCCACCGCAGTAAGAGTTTCTAACTGGATAAAAATTTGTGGAACATCTCTGTACACTATTCTGAGAAGTTCATAAATATTTGGAATTTGCTTTGATTCTATACACCTTCACTGTTTCTTTCAATTCTCTATGCAGCAGTCATTACTGAGTATAATCTGTGTAAGGATTGAGGAATGGAATGGAGAAAACATAGGCACTTACCTTTTTGAAGATGGTAAGAGGTTATTCAGCTTAAGTAAAGAGTTTGAGATTCTTCCCGCTGTTGCTGGTATTCTCTATCTCTGGAAAACTGAGAAATGTCACCACAATGCTGTATCTCTCATATAATCCACCCATGTCAGTGTATTTGAGATTACACTGTTGGCCAGCTTCACTGAATTCTCCAGATGACACAGTATATGTGAAGCTCAGTTTAGATATATTGTGAAAGCTCTTTACAGAGAAGTCATATCTGACTGAGGTATCTGATTGGCCCTTTTGTATAAAACAATGAAGTCAGCACCACATTTATTAGCGATATCTGTTGTCTGAGCCTCAAGTTCATAGCAAAGCCAAAGAAGTGATTCCCAAGTCTTGTGTGAAGTTTATCATTCAGGTTGGTGATTTAGTGAGGTGCTACAGACTAGTTTTGCTTTCAGCGCCTCTATACAGTCAGTAAATAATATCAAAAAATAACTCAGGAAGAGAATATAACTCTTGTACACCTCATGAGCATTTCCCTCCTATTGGAAGCATACACACATAAATATACAGCACTCACCCAAACTCAGAAAGCATTTAGTCAGTTACTATTTAAGTAACCAGTTATTAGATGGCAGTAATAACAACCACATTCACACAGCATGGCATGAAGAATTGCCTTAATTAACCTGAAATTCGAAGAATCCCCCAACTTCTTGTCTTACTAGCCAAGATAATGAAATGGCTATACATCTTGATGCTGAAAATGTTGAGCTCCATATCCATTCTTCCAACTTATTTGAATTGTGCAGTATGTGAGCTAAATAACTGGTAGCACGAATTTCTGAGCTTTTGAATGACTTTCAATTTTTAAATAGTTTCCCAACACAAACAAACACAGGGCACAAGTTAAAAGCACAAAGAGCCTTTATTGTGGGAAACTCTTCTTATAACAATCATTTCCCACCACTGCCACAAGTACCATAATAAACACAAGTAAAATTCTTTCTTTTCTTCTTTTTCTGTTTCTTGTCACTGTCTCCCCAGCAAGCTTTGTCCACCTTCCACCCGTCTCTGGCTCTCTAAAGTCTGGCAGGCAGCTCCTTCTATTTTAGCCATACCGGAAGTGCTTATGAACATCCAACCACGTGATCTGTCAGCACTTGTGGGTGAGGCGGAAACACCCTAATGCAAGGTTCTTCAGTCCTGGCAGCACCCCCTGGAGGCTGTGGGAATCTGGGGCATTGTTACAACCAAGGTGGGCTGCCATCTACTGTTCCAGAGAAGGCGGTTCCCTAAAGAAGCTGTCTTCCCTCATTCTTCCATCCCTTGGGCATCCAGGCCGAGTAAGAACGCCAGCTGTCTGTCACACCATAGTTTACATTGGCATTGTCTGCTGCGTGAACTAACACTTTTTGTTTAACTCTATCTCAGCTTTGTCTAATTGGTTATAGCTTTGGATGCTTCACTGGTCTTACTGTAAAAATCTAGAAGCATATGTTGCACCCGTTTATTAAAGTTAAAGTATCTTCAAACTACTATAAAGTACTTTAATGAAATATGGACCTAGATCATTTTCACATAAAACTTTTGCATTGGTTTTTCTACAGGTCACTTTTCTCAGCTGCAAATATCCATATCACATCAGCAAAAGAGGCAGAATTAATGGAATACATCTTTTCTTCTCTTCAAAATGAATACATGTTCTTTGGACCTGCCTGATTTGTAGGAGGTTTTACATTTCAGCATACTGTGGTTAGGTTAAAGCAAGCATAAACAAATATTCATATAGAATTTGCAATGAACAGATGACAGGGAGCAGAAAAGCCAGGCTGTCCAACCTAAAGCCAAATAATCTGCTGCCCTACTCTAACTGGATACTTGCTACCAAGAGGACAGTTTTTGCACAGCCATGTGATCTTGATACCTAAAGAATAATTTCCAATGGACCATGAAAAATATTGGCTAATATTTAATGGACAATTTCTTTGAATTTTTGTCAAGTTTTTTTAGAGCTACAAAACATAATGTAATCAGAACATTAACACATTTCAACTTTCTGCTTACTTTGGGAGAAAACATGTATGAACAGTTCAAAAAAGAGAGAGTGGCTTTATGTAAACTAGAAACTTCAAAAGAAATCTGGAGTATGCAAGCGATTTATTCAGTGCGCTGGGGAAGAAAGATGTTCCCTTATTTATATACAGTAGGCTGCATGTTAAGCTTTTCGTTAGCTAGAAAAGAGGGCTAAACCAGAGGGATATGCCTACTTTAAAAAACGCACTGTAAAATACGAGGTGGCTCATGAAAGATTTCATTTAAATGTTGAGTACTAAAGTAAGTGATTAGGAGCGGCAGGAGAAAGTATTACAGTACACTCTATTCTTTATACAATATTCAAACAGGTTAATGAATGGATTTTTGAAGAAGAATTCATGGAAAATAAGTGGGTATAAAACATGAATACTGAAATTCTGAGGCCATGACACTAAATGAACCTTGTGTTCTTGTTGCTGCTGGCGTATGTAGAGTGATGTAACTGCTGGAGAGATGTGCCACCTTATAGTTTAAGCAGAGGTGTAGATGTGAAATGCAAATGCAGGTTTTTATGCATTTGGGGAGATGAAAGGAGGCGATGAAGATGAGTGAACAGGTGTGCAATATGCGGCCACTGTTTTTAACTTTTTTATTAAAATATGAATATCCTTTATGCACTTGTCTAATTAACTATGTAGATCTTGTACTAAGCTCGAGGTGATATAACAAAATAATCATACTAAATCTGAATTTTACATGAACATTTCTCTCAATACTGTACCATGCATTGTTTTACTTCAATACTCTAGCTAGCATCTTAAACTCTTAACATTTTAAGAAAATCATAATTATTACAACATTTTCCACTAGAAAAGAAATCAATATCACTACAACCTTGTTTTTTAAATGTCCTGAAAGATTACATTTGGCAGATTTATCTGATTTCTGGTAAATGTAAATTTCAAAGTGTATTTTTAAAATATTTACACATTTTAGGCACTGTCCTAAATATGGTCTGACCACTTGACTCCCAGGTTGGCCAACCCAATAATTCCCTGAGTTGAACATCCCAGAAAATGGGGCAGGTATACGGAGATCTGTGTGTTGTATATCAAGTTTGTCACGACTGACTTTATCGTTGTATTGTTGAAGAGAAAGGGGTTGAAAAGCAACATATTTTGCATTATACCTGAATCACAGAGATACATTTGAGACATTCACAGAATGGGAATAAGAGACTGAGCAAGAGAAGAGCTACTGCAAAGCGGGAAGAATTAAGATAAAAAAGTATGATTAAAAATTAAAAAAAGGATATTTGTAACTTACTGTGGAAGTGGAGATTTCAGAGAATGAATGCACAAATGTTTTAAAAGTTAGAGCAACTGTATGACTAGGTGTTCTGGTTTAATGCTATAAACAAATATAGTGGCAGACAATAGACAAAGCACTTTTACGTGACGCACTGAAATCTGAGGACATGCTACAACGTTTGAAATCCGTCCTCTGACAAAATCAATGAAAACTGTTTCACACAATGAAATACTTAATATGCTTTACAGTACTGTTACCATTATTTAAGCTGGGTTTTTTTTCCAAAAATATACAATGTGTCCCCAGGATGTTATTCCACCACGCTTTCTCAGGCAGATTATTGACACTGTTGGCCCTGATCTGCTGTCTGTTATTAACAAGTGTCTCCAAACTGGTACTGTTCCCCATGATTTCAAACTTGCTACAGTGAGACCTCATCTTAAAAAAACAAATCTCGATTCCACACTGCTGTCTAATTTCCGTCCCATTTCAAATCTGCCTTTTTTATCTAAAATCCTTGAGAAAGTTGTTTTAAACCAACTTCAGTCACATTTATCTTATAATTCTATTTGCGAAAAGTTTCAGTCTGGTTTTAAATCTTGCCATAGCACGGAGTCAGCCCTCTTACGAGTTTTAAATGATGTCATGTTGACTACGGACTCTGGCCAGTTTACGGCTTTGGTTTTGTTAGACCTCAGCTCTGCCTTTGATCTGGTCAATCATAACGTTCTAATTTCACGTCTTGAAACGTCGTTGGTTTACTGGGGCATAGTATTACAATGGTTTAGGTCATATCTTTCTGATAGGAGGTTTGTGGTCAATATTGGGCACCATTCCTCTTCTGAGATACAGTTAAGATCTGGTGTACCTCAGGGATCGATTCTGGGTCCAGCGTTGTTCTCTCTTTATCTGCTTCCATTAGGGTCTATCTTTAGTAAATATGGGGTCTCTTTCCATCTGTATGCAGATGACACTCAGATTTATATTCCTTTAAAGCGTGGAAATAAGAATGCCTTTAAGCCTATTCTGGATTGTTTGGAGGAGCTAAAACTTTGGCTGGCAACAAACTTTTTGAGCCTCAATGAGAGTAAAACTGAATTCATAGTGTTTGGTCCCACTGATCAATGCGTATATGATTTTAAAAGTACATCTCTATCACCGTACAGTACCTCATGTGTCAGAAATCTGGGTGTTTTGTTTGACAGTAACCTCAAATTTGATAAGCAGATAAGTACAGTGGTTAAGTCTTGTTTTACCATATTCGTCTTCTTTCAAAAGTAAAGCCATTTCTATCTCTAAAGAAGTTTGAAATAGCTATGCACGCATTTGTAACATCTCGGCTTGACTACTGCAACTCTTTATATGTCGGTGTCTCTCAGTCTTGTGTCTCTCGATTGCAGTTAGTCCAAAATGCAGCAGCCCGGCTTCTCACAGGAAAGTGCAAATACGAGAATATTACGCCGGTTTTCACTTCATTGGCTGCCAGTTAAATATAGAATTGATTACAAAATCCTAATGTTTGTTTTTAAATCTTTACATAGTCTGGCCCCACAGTACTTAACTGATTTGTTACAGCCTTACATTCCACCAAGATCACTCAGATCTATTAATTTTAATTTATTGCAAGTGCCTAGGTCAAGACTAAAAACCAGAGGTGACCGTGCCTTTTCTGTTGTTGGTCCAAAGTTATGGAACGATCTCCCGTTTCACATCAGAACTGCTCAAACCTTGTCTGTTTTTAAGTCCACTCTTAAAACGTATCTATTTTCCTTGGCGTTCAACATCTCTTGAACTATTGTTCTGTGTTTTTGGCCTTAGGAACTTCGCCTGTGTTTACAGCTTGCGTGATATCACGTTTTATAATTTGTGTCTGTTTTACTGTGTATTTATTAATAGTGTTGTAAAGCACTTTGGTCAACCTCGGTTGTTTTTAAATTGTGCTTTATAAATAAAAATTGTATTGTTTTGTATTGTATTATATTACAACAGTTCACTCAATCTGACACAATTCGCTTCTGTGAACAGGATCCCACTGTGGATGAAGGTCTAATTTCACTCCATAAAAACAGTTACCCAAATCATACATAACAACTAACAAACTTTATAAGAACAGATCTGTAAAGAAACTAAACAGAAGAAAATATTGTAAGAAAAGTTAACAGGCCATTCAGTACAAAAGCATGTCAATCTTTATTCACTTAAGTCTTTCTAATAAACTGTTCAGTAACATATCCCATGTATCTATTCTTCTCTGTATAAAGAAATACTTTCTAATGTTAGTATGAATTTTCCCTTAACTAACTTCCATCTGCAGCCATTGATTCGTGTTCAAGTGTTGATTCTTGTTGAACTCATTTTAAAGTAACTACTAACGTCAACCAATGCCTCCATGATTTTAGCCACTCCGTCACATCAACTTATGTCTCTGTTTGCTAAACTGAAAAATGTAAACTGTTTCAGTCCTTCTTCTCAGATCATACATACCCCTACAATCCCATAAGCCAGCTTAATAGCTTGTGCAAATTGCTTTAGCCTTAGAAGGACAGCAGCTGTCAATTGTGTCATTCAACTTTTTCTCAATGTGATGTTACTTGTATACATAGAAAAAATTACATATTTATAAAACAACTATAAATAAGAACAGTGATGAACAAATAAATGACAAAAGCACTGCTGAAATTTCAGTGACTGTCAAGATCTATGAAAGGGAATAAGGATAAAAGGCTGAAAACATGGCCAAGCCTATTTAGTGCTGTATGAGTACTCAATGTGGCAGAATATTTTGTAATACTGGAAATAATTTTGGCGCAATGGTTGTGCATTTTTTTTTCTTTTGTACAGCACAAACAACAGAATCAGGATGAGACTGTCAACATGATTCCTTATTTCATTCCTTTATTTGCTTTTACTGTTTTCACCTTATAACTGTTAATCTACCCACTCTAAATATCACATCTGCACTGATCCTTCCTCTTTTTCTTCAGCCTTATCCCCTTCCTGTGCTTGAATTTTAAGCTTTCTTTGTCTTTGAAAGTCTTAATTTAATACATAAAATTCTGTTTGGTCATGCCCTTTTATTTTACCAAACTACTTTGTTCTTTTTACTGGAAGTTAGTAAAGACATTCTGTATATCATTAGTCACACACAGTCCATAACATTCCAACAAATCTTATTTATGAACCAAAAATGTATTCTGCTACATTAATCATCATCTTTAATAAAACCCTTGTGTGCGTCCAGGTGTCCGTGTGTGTGTGTCTTCTGGTGAAGTGCATGCGGGGCCACAGGCGCCTGAGTCACACACACACACACACACACAGGCGTGCACAAGTCATGCACACACACACACACACACACACACACACACACACAGGCGTGCACAAGTCACGCACACACACACACACACACACACACACACACACATGCAGGCCCGCGAGAGAGACTCACTCGTGTAGCATTGTTGCAATGTTACTTTTCTTGGTTGTTTATTAAATTACAGATTTTTCAAATGTTCATTTTTTCCCCTGTGCTTAAAACTCATTAAAAAAGAGGGTCATAAGGCTATAGCGCAAATTCTTGCAGTGTTAGTTTTCTCTGGTGTTCAAGGTTTTCTTAGTGTTATTCAATGTTTTTACATTTAGTTTACTATTACGCTGTGCTTTCTATGGTATAGTTAACTATATTTGTGCTTAAAAACTTAAAAAAATATATATTTACATACAGTTCATACGGTCTGGAACGGATTAATTGTATTTACATGCAGTCCTATGGGGGAAATTACTTCAGTTCACAACCAAATCGGGTTACAACCAGAGTTTTGGAACGAATTATGGTTGTGAACCGAGGTTCCACTTTATTACTGTCAGACAAAATTACAGGCATTTTACGGAAATACAAACCAGTATTACTGAGAGAGAAAATTAAAGGCACACAATACAGTGACGCATATTACAGCCATATACAAGGTCCCTTGCCATTTAATATAGACTGTTCATACAAATGTTTATGCACTACTGTTCTAGGCCCCGTTATTTTAACAGGCTTATTGTCTAGTTTGTAATAATTGCTTCACCACACTAGAGGGAAGTGGACAATGTTCAAAGGATATAATAGCTGTGACACTAAAGGGCACTGTCGCTCCTATAACCTGACAGACAGACATCCAGGACACCAGGTAAAAGTACTAAGAAGTATTTTAATTCCTTCCTTTCTTTTAATGAAAAGTCAAGCAAAATGACACCTTTTATTGGCTAACTAAAAAGATTACAATAAGCGAGCTTTCGAGGCAACTCAGGCTCCTTCTTCAGGCAAGATGTAATAGAGAAACTGGAGTTCCCTGTGCTTAAATAGACACCGGGACAGAGACAGCATTGGAAAACCTTTAAGTGAGAAATCTTAAATGTAAAAAATTAATAGACTCCTTCAGGCTAGGGTTAATTTAACAAAAGAGACGAACAATGTATGGTCAAGATCTTTGGATAAGATAACTGTCCAACAAAGTCTTTTGACGTTTCTAATGAGTTTTTAATACAATGTGGATCTGTAGTCAGGTTGTCTGTGTCAGTCTGAGAGATGCAAACAATCCTCATATCTGGCGATAAAACTCTTGTCTCTATTCAAACCATGTCGCAATGTATTACATTTTAGCATGAGTTTAACTTCCCATTCTTTTCTCTCTTGCTGTGTTCTGAAGTTGCCCATAAGCACTGTGACTTTAAAGTCCCTCTCACAGTGTCAATGGCTGTTAAAGTTGGCCGATACAGGAAACATCTGTGTTGCCACATTTAATGTGAAACTTGTGTAAATTCATTCTCTGGCAGAGTGTTTGTCCAGTTTCTCCCACATAGAGTGCTGTCTCTGTCCCAGTGTCTATTTAAGTACAGGGAACTCCAGTTTCTGTATTACATCTTGCCTGAAGAAGGGGCCTGAGTTGCCTCGAAAGCTTGTATATTGTAATATTTTTAGTTAGCCAATAAAAGGTGTCATTTTGCTTGACTTTTCACTACATTCATAATGGCTAACAACACCCTAGTACTTCCTTGCTTTTATAAATAGTGCCTCTGAGCACCACAACCACCATACACAGGCAAGTAAATACAATAATCACACACAACTCTCTCTATGTCTCCTCCACTTCTTCCAGCAAGCTCTGTCTTCTACCTCCCAACTCCAGGTCCCCCTTGTGCCACAACGCGGTCTTGTCGGGTTGTGCCCACAAAATTATGCAGGTTTCTGCCAAACAGACAGCCAGAAAATTCTGCGGACTATGCCACTATCACAAGAAATACACAAATACATTAAAAAGGTTTGGGGCAACCACCCATGTATTGTGCCCTGGCTGCAAAAGGATTGTTTTGAGGAGTTGTATTCAGGTTTGAGTCCTTTTAAGAACTGACTAGAGATTGAGAATATGGAGGCTTTAAAGACAGGGACAAAAAATGATGTCTTCAGGACCAGAAGTGATGTCATCACTGGTGCCAGAACCGGAAGTGATGTCTTTGGGACCGGAAGTGACCTCATCCATGGTATCAGTACCAGAAGTGACGTCATCAGTGGCACCGGTACCAGAAGTGATGTCATCACTGGCGCCAGAACCTAGCGGGATTTCCTGTGGATGGTCTGCAGAGGATTGAGAGAGAAAGTCACCTGTGACACCCTGTATAGTGGAAATTAGGATCACCAGCCTACACTCTACGTGTCTAGTACGTGGGACCGAGCGTGGCCAGGATGATGGTGTAAGACAGAGAAACACGGACACAAAAAGGGCTGGGTTTTTTGAAAAATAAAGTGAGGTTTTATTTACAGGTGCACTTCAAGAAAACAAAAATAATGTCCTGTGGAATTTATATATCAATACACAGTCCAATACCGCAAAGGACACACAAAAACAGTAATCAAATGGAGCCCAAAAATGACCATATACAGTATTTACAGTGCTGCCAGAAAGTCCCAAATAGAAAAGTAAAATACACACAAACTAGTGCAAACCATATATACACAAACCAAAAATGAAGCTGTCTTCATCCACAGTGCTCCAAGTCAGGAAGCTGCTCCTTCAAACAGTGTATACAGGATTCACAAAAACAAAAATATTCAAAATACAGAAAAAGTGTATATACAAAAATAAACAGTGGACCAATAACCACAACCCTATATATATGAGAAGAAAAATATTTACAAATAGCAAGGCACAAGCTGCAATGCTTGGTAAATTCCAAAATGCTGTTCTACCAAGTACCTTTCTCTAAGACAATCTAGTCAGAATACCCCCTCTAGAGGCCGTAACTCCTTTTTGTATTCGGCGCCCCTGCGCTGACCAATTAAACTGTTCAACACAATTACTATAAAAGTTCGAGCAGATGCGGACTGCCCTTCTGCCTTAAGTGAAAGTAAGCAGTTTTAAATTGTTTCAGATGGTAGTTGGACTGTTTAAATAAGCAAGTGTATTGCAATCCAAAGTTGATACATTTACATGCCAGGTGAAGGACTGCTTATTAGTGATCCCTTTTCCCTGGACGCCCTCCCCAGCCTCCCTACCCACAGCGGCCAAATCTTAATCCCCAGTTCAAACCATACATAAAGGAAAAAGGATATTAAAAAGAGAGAGATTAAAAGTAGTCCGTGAAACGGTGAAGAATACTGCAATTTGCAGATATGGCCTCCTGGCTTGCTATCCCGAAGAATTTAAAAATACGAGTCTGACTCACCAATGGGAGCACGCACAGAACCTCAGGTCCATATACCGCAACCCCTTTGTTGATGTGATGTGATTTATATAATTTTTTAAAGGTAGTAACCCTGTCTCCTAGGGTTAGAATAAGGTCATCATTGTTCTTGCACAAAAGACAACTCAAAAAGACAAAATGTGAAGATCGAAACCCAAAGTTCAAACCAGTATGCCTTAAATCTTAATTACTAACCAGAAAGCAAAGGTCTTACTTTCAAACTGAATTTCAGAAACCAACAAATACCAAAAAAAATAGAAAAAGAAATGCATATAATGCCCTTAGAAATAACTAAATCTTGGATTAATTCAGACCTGATGATAATATAAATATTCTTACACCGATGTCAGTGGCAAAGCACCCCCAGTGAATCATGGGAACACTGCCACAACAACAGGCTTATTAAAATCCTCAGGATGGCAGTGACCATAACCAAACAAAATGGTATAGCAATAAAATGTGAAAACATTTCAAAAGGTTTAAATGGCAACTGCAAAAAATATATTGATGTCAAATTTGAATTGCTCAGGCTTGGAAAACATCTCAAGGATTTAAATGGTGGCTAAAAGGACTATATATACGGCTGCAGAAAAATTAAAAGAGAAAGCCAAATATTACAACCTGGCCTTCATTAAGAAATATAAAGATGAAAGTTTTAAAACCTGGACAGCTTAAAGCTCATACTAACCCATGTGTGCCCCCACCTGTCCACAACAGACAGAGAGGTGGGACCAAACCCCAGAGAGAGCAAACCCAGTTTGTGATTGTTGTAGACCTGATGCACTGTGCAGTGGCTGGTGTGGAGAAGAAGAAGAGGAAGGAGAAGAAGTGAGTAAGAGCTGTGAATGAGAGTATAAGAACTGAGAGAGAGCAAGTGAGGGAGAGAGAACGTAAGTATACTTGAAATATTAGGAGTGTGGCAGGACGAAGTAATGAATGTGCTTTAAAGAAGTACATTAGATATGTGCTGCATATACAAGACACAGTAGAAGTGTAGTGGTCTGAGAATGCTTAGTGAGAATGGTGGAAGGTGTTGGTTTCTCTGGCAGGGGAGCATTGATGGCAGTCCTGGGGTTGGTATACTTGTTTGTGAAAAACTGGAAAACAAAGTGGTGGAGATGAAGAGGGTTAATGTAGTTTCTATGATGACTGTTGATAAAATGAATTAAGTCTTGATATATGCCCCACAGATTGGCAGAAATATAACATTGAAGAGAAAGACACTTTTTGGGAAAGGTCGGTGGAGGTGATGTCTTATTTGCTTCAGGGAAAGTTGATTGTAATGGGTTGCAACATTTATCTTGGAGCCAGTGTTGATGGTTATGAGGGAACCCATGGGAGATTTAGCATTGGTGTCAGTAATGCATGCATGCTGATGATCTTATACTGATAGCAAACAGTGAAGCATAATTGAAGGAGAATATACTGAAATGGAAAGCTAGTTTGGAAGCGAAAAGCTTCAAGGTAAATGCAAAAAAACAAAGGTTTATGCAACGCTATATATCATTCTGGAACAGATGGCACATGTTCTGCTGTGACAGGTTTTAACTACAGGGGAACCAATATATTGAGGACACATATGTGTGGGCTAGTAGAGGGTGGTTTAAATTAGGTAATAGAGGAAGAATATTAGGACTTCTTCACATAAAGGCATTAACAATGGTATAAATAAAGATATCCATATATTAAAAATTGCGTGCCTTAAAGGTTGTAGTACTAGGAAGAAAACAAGTGAAGTTTGGTATTAGTGTATGTAATTATATCCAAGCAATAACAGAAACCTGACTAAGTAATAAACATTTTCATTCAGGCATACTGACATTCTGACAGGGATCAAACATGAGGTATTCTCTGAACCATTCGTGTTTAAGGAAAGTAAACCCTAAACCAAAACATCACCTGACCTCAGTGCCAGATCTGGCTGTGACCATAATATGATTCTGCCATTAGCAAAAACCAATTGGTCCCATTTCATTGGACCATGTGACATTTTTTCGATCTGTTATTATTGACAGAATTATTGTTTCTGTAGCAGCAGCTTCCAGTTATTTCCATTTCCATATGCATTACTATATACCGTATACTGTAAAGCTTAGCATGGTGATGTGGTGGTTAATGCTGCTGCCTCATGGAATATGTTTGCACATTCTTATATCCATCTTGCATCCATGTGGATTTTCTTTATATGCTCCAATGTCCTCCCATTTTCCCAAGATGTTGAGGCTACAGTGGCTGGTGATGCTGAATTTGTCTAAGATGAGTAAATGTGCCTAACAATAGATTGCCATTTTTTCTAGGGTTGAATCATGTCTTAATCCTGATGCTGTTCCTATGTCAATATTGAAATAAAAATGAATGAATGAACGCACAGAAAATATTTTTATCTCTTCCTGTGTGAATAATAAAGTATCCTGGATCAGGATATTTGGAATTAATATATCTAATGAATGATTTTTAAATGGTTAAATCACGCTTTGTCACTGTTTCTCCATACATTTTGAAAGCTTGAGTGTTGCTTATTCAAGCACACTGCCACCTGGACACAGCACTCCAAATTAGATCTGATCCTCAGCCATTGTCAGGCGATTAATTTTTTAAAGTACAAACCAATTTTCTCCACTTTATTTGTATAGAGTAGTTGCTAAATCTATTATGACGTACCTGTCTTCTGTGTTTCTCAATTGCACTAATCAATTTTTATTTTATTCAATACGGCATTCCATTTATAATGTTCATCGTCACTAGTGTACTGTAGCAAAGCAAAGGAACTTCCTATTGATTATCAAATTGGCAAAGACAGGATTAAAAAATGCCTCCAGTACATACTGAATCAGATTTAACAAGTTATCATATCGACATACGTTAGAAATGTTAAAAACCTGACATTTATTATATAGAAGATGTAAATAGTGGAGTCAAATGAAAAAAAGGTTAGGATTAGGTATTGATTTTTTCAAATCAAAAGGCTCACAGTGTCTTATTGTTGACTTTAAGCACAAATAACTTTGACTTATTTTCTTTTTAAAGTAAATGATTTAAGTAAGATTATGCTTCACGAAAAAGTCAAGTAACTAAATCAAGCCAGTTTTATTTTTTAATCACAGATTTTGCTTTTATTTCGAATTGTATTTTATTCAAGTTGAATTTTCAATTTCACTAGAGACATTAATGTAACTGCTATTGTGGCTCATGCTACCTGTGCGTTTGCTACACTTCTATGGCTTTTTTTTTCATCTCCACACCTTTGAAGTGACAAGCATTTTACATGTTGGAGATGTTTTACAAATTGAGAAGCACATTGTCTGACAAAACACTATAGTGGAATTTGTTTAATTTTATTTTTAATTTACTGCCTCTAGGACATTGTTGAGTCAGGCATTTAACCTTGATAGAGGCATCTGCCCTCAGCTTAAAGCATTATTATTGTTAATTTTCTTTATATTTTCATGTTTCATTTTCTTCTGGAATCCAAGAAGGCCATGAACTCATGACACGGTGACATTGAGTCAAAGTGGCTATTTTACCTATAAAATCTTGAAGCATTTTATGATCATCAGCTTTATAGGCTGTTTGTGGAAATCACAACTCCATATTTTGGAGTTTTTATTTCCTCTCTTGTATATTTTTAGTACATTTGTGTCCTCATTTTTTCACATTATTATTTTTTTAATTTCTGACTATGTGTTATGATACAGAGATTTTATTTTTTTTTGTGCCTCCTAACTGCGCTCCGATGTTTTTCTGCAGTTTTAAATGCAAAGAATTCAGTTCATCTGCACCTTTATTTTTCTCTTGTAACTTTGTTTTAATCTTGTTTAGCTTTTCACATTTCCATAATTCATGGTCTTATTGCTAGGGGGCACATCAACAGAAGTTGCATTCACAAGTACATAAGTCGACATTGTGACTCATTGTCACGATCCACTCATTTGTGGATATTCTACTTCAGTTTTGTTTAGTGGTGCTCAAAAAATATCTTGGGTAACAAAAATGTTTGGCAGAGTTTATTGCATGTAGCTTTCTGGTTAGTGTTTTGGTTGTAGCCTTTTGGTGATAGTCTCACTTCCTGGCTATTGTCATTTGCATGTTTTCAGTCTGAGTTTGCATCATCTCCTGGGGTCACATTTATAAAAAACTGGGTGTTGCACCTCGCCAGTCAGTTAATTACTTCCAGTACAGCGAGCATGATGGAGTGAAGCTTGGCTGTCCTGTCAATCAGTTCCCGGTGAAGTGACAACAGGTAGCCGATATAAACTTCACTGCAAAGAAGCAGCATTGGCCCACTTAAAAGAGAAAAAAAATAAAATCTGTGCATCATAATTATCAACTTTGAGGTGTAATATGTTTATCATGTTAGCATACATTATAAAAACAGATCGGTGGTATGAATTATTATACACAGTTATTATATGCGTGGGTCATATTTAGCTGGTTTGGCTGCATTTCCCTACTTGATCAAGGGTGTTTCCATTTTCTGGTTTCTCTGAAATTTGGCATACAGATGGGTCAGAGTTGCAGTAAATATACACAAATTCTAACATCAAGTTTTCTTTTTTAAATCTCGACATTTGTGTGTAAAGCTGCGTATGCACATTTCAAGCCTCTTTTTGTGCATACACAGATTTATCAATCTGCCCACTGGTTGTAGTTGCTTTAAATTCTAATCTACCTCTCCCCCTTTGTAATTTTATAAAGGTAGGTGCTTACTCCAACCATGCAGGCAGGCATGGATCCCTGAACAGGCCTACCTGGCCCAGGCCCAGGGGCCTAAAGTTCATGGGAGCCCTTGTGAAAAATGAAACCAACTGAGTCTGAGAAGCTGATCACAGATGTGGTGCTGAAGATTTTGAGCCTGTTGGGTAGTATTGCAATTCCAATGGTCTTTTAGGTCTCTTGTTATATGTGAGTACCCTAAAGCACAGAGTGCTTTTCCCCTCTAAATAATGCTCTTATGTAAAGGCCTCTTGTTCTAACCCTTCTCTTTTGTATGTCCCACTGCCTAATGCCATTTGCAACTCCTGGTAATGTTGTGTAAGGGAACAGCACAAAATTGGCAGAACTCATAATGAGTCATAACATATTGTAATACTGCTGCCTTACAAACTTGGCCTTACACTGAGGTGGTTAAGTACGTTTTTTATTTGGGTTCATAAAATTAAGCACTGACTTGATGTGACTTGGAACAGACACTGTCACTGCCACCATCAGTTGAAGCAGAGAAGGCATAACTTTATGTGTTCATTTCTCCTACTGTGGTGGTTATTGGGCTGTAAAAGCACCAGGAGACAAAACGTGTCAATATGTAATACCTGGATGCCAGTCAGACATCTAAAACTATATCAACAACAGCACTTTAATTCCTTATTATTTACCTGTTATTTAGTGGTCAGTTAAAGAAGACATACGTTTCTCATTAAGATAAACACAGTCACTGATAAGAGAGTAGAATCATGCTGATTAGCACATGCAAGTAAGAATTTAGCTATATTCTGTATACATGACAATAGCAACCCTATAAACCTGTACACCTGCACATGGATTCTTTGACAGTTAACAAATTAAGAGAGGGTACCTGTCTTTACATATCATATGGTGTTAAACATCTTCTAACCATAAATATTTGAAGAAATAGCCAATAAAAATAATCTGTGATTTTGTTTTGGGAGCATACAGACCCTCCTCAAATATCAAGCATGGGCACTTTTCAAAGGCTTCAGTGATTAAAGGGGAGAAATCAACAAGGTTAAAAAAGTTGCAATCGTGGGCAGCACGTACATGTGTGGAGGGTTACAGACATAAGCAACAAAAAATATATACATTATTCCTGAGGCACCATGAATTGTATGCAAGACTAAAGCTAAGAAAGAAAAAAAATGTACCTGTTCGTTTTTTTATTTTTAATGTGTAAGGGACAACAGTCGAAGTTAGCTGTAGACCAAAGTAATGTTAGCATCAAACCATAAAAATTACAAGCAAGTGCAAATGAGGAGTAACAGGCCAAAGTCAGCTTCAAAGATCATCACCACCACCAGCAAAGTTACAGGAAGAGTAGGAAGATGACAGTTCTTGGTGATAGATAGCAACTGGCCCAGCATTTTGAAGAGATAACTAAAATTGACCAGGTGAGATGCACTTTAAAAATTGGTGGTTTGACTATCCGGCATCAGTGTGATACACACAGGCCTTGCCAATTGTTTGTAGTTCTACCGGATCACTCAGGTATGCCAACAGAAGACCTATTCGTTGCAACTAGTGAACTAGTGACTGATTTTCATGATCGCTAATTGGGAACAAAGGCAGATAAATGAGGATCATGCTATTTCCAATTTTGTGTAAATGCTGAGTGTGTTATGGCAGAGTTTTTACTGTACTTATTTTGTTATCAAAACCAAAAAGTGCATTGTGTTTTTCACCAAATAACAGCTCTTCATGTAATTTTAGAGCAAATTATTGTTGTGTGAATGATATAGTATTTGCTATCTGCAGAGCCAGCTCTACCACTTTTGGTGCCCTAGGCAAAGCTGTAAATGGTGCCCCAACATCTTCTTTGCTTTGAACGGAATCATCATTACCAGGCCTGTACATTGAAACCTGAAAACAGCAAAATATGAAGGGCTTGGATACAAATACTGAATTTGCCATTTAAAATGTTGAGGTAAGCAGTTGACTACTTATAGCAATGTCTGTTTACAAGACTACCTCAGAAAAATACACTCTGGAAGGGTGGCCATTTCCGAAAACAAGTAGGAATTGGGCTGTATTTGCAGGCTTGCTTTATTGATTTATTTATTGTAAATTTAACATTTCTTTAACATTTATCACTAATTTACAATTATAAATCCTATAGCACTGGTTCCCAAACTCACTCCTGGGGACCCCCTGTGGCTGCAGGTTTTTGGTCCAACCATCTTCTGTTTTTAATTGGAGTCCTAGCCTATTTAAATTACTTCCTCGTTTCTGTGTTTTGGGGTCAATGTAGAAATTATAAAACTGTTTTTAAATTTTGCATTAAAATGCATTGTTATGGGGAATAATTTAGTTTTTAAACAATGTTTTCATCCTGATTTGCATTCTGCTTTTCAATATTTTCTGGTTTTATAATCCATTATTTACTAATTAGTGGGTGTGATGCTGAAGTAGTTGCAGTCTTTTGTCATTCAGTGTTGTTTTCCCAGTTCTCTGTTCTGCTTCTTTTGCTTGTTATTATTAGGATACAATGAAACCTCCAGCCAGCTACGTATGCACCTTACAATGATGGTGACAGTCTTACCTAGTCAGCTTCATAACACATACAGTACATGTCATTTAAATTAATTAAAGGAACTGACAAACTTAAAATAATCACACAATTCACTGAAACTGAAGTATAATGATTATGTTTAAATAGGAATCTTTACCCACAATTCTAATTTACTGTATCTTCTTGTATGCAGATAACCCAATATAACTATTTAATCAATGCATGACCTCACATTTCCTGGTGAGAAATGAACAACAGTATGAAGAAGTGCTTCAACATGCCATGAGGAATCTCATAGATGGTAGTAAACAAGAGAGAATGATATTTGCCAAGTTTTAACACAATTTTTAATGTAAGCCCATTTGGGAGATTTTTATAGTTTGAATTAAATCAGTCTTTAGCAATGAGTTCAAGAGCTGCAGTCCTGTTGCTATTCTGATTGTTTAATTTTATTTACCAGGTTTCTGTGTTATCTATGCTACAACCTGAGAATTATTATTATTATTATTGTTGTTTTTGTTGTTGACAATATTGTTGGATTGTGTTGGTCATCAGATGTTAAGAGCAAACTTTGCTAGTATGTGAGAATAATATAAAACAACATAACCCAATAGGCATATTGAGTCTGAGTGTTTTAAAAAAATGCTCCTTCCCAAATTTTGCCACCATAGGTGACTGCCTAGTTCGCCTAACTGGTAGAGCCTGCCCTGGGTATATGTTCAACTTCTATAATGAAGTTATTAAATTATGTTTGACGACTAAAAATAACAATCAGCGTTTATTTTAATAATGCATTTTAATTGGACATGACTATAGTTTGGTTCTGGCTGGCTTCAGGGATTGGCCAACAGCTTTATCAGGCCCAGGGGCTCCTGGACTTGGTGCCGATCCCTAAATCCAGGGACGGATGAGCAAAGAACTTACTGGCTTATCTTAGGTTTAATATTTATCTTATTTCAAGTTAGACTTAAAGGATAAGTTTGGTATCATTTCAGTCAAACTCACTACTTCACAATCAATCAAATGAAATTGGGCGCTAAAGTAAAGCATATTTTATACATTTTAAAAAAATAACTAGCTGGCTCGTGTGCTTTATAATTTGAACTAATGCGTACAAGGGTCCCAAAGTGGAAAAAAACCCTTAAAACTTGCTGAAGCAGCAAAGTTTCAGAATGTTAGTGATGCATATGAGTCACATCAAATGTAAACTGAAAAAAACATCTTTTAGCATAGATTCTTGGTATTATTTTCTTGAGGTATGGATACGTTTCTTGCTTGTCTGTTTGCATGTCTGTTTGCAGCAGACGTCGTGGGTAGAGTTATACATCTAGAATTCTGTTTCTTTGGCAGTTATGCTCTGCCATAGCTTCTAACAACAGATAAATGCATACTCACATCATTTGATTATTTTTTCCTAAATGGCACCTTCTGTTCACCTGCTTCATTCTGTGTTACAAGCGGTGGTGAAGAAGGCATTTAACAATTTCATCACACTCTATATACATAACAATAAATCTGAACTGAACTGATTACACAGCATTGTGTGTTTAACAAATGACTTTAATATTTGAACTAGCCAAGCCTCCCGCATCTCTCCCTTTCAGTGGTGTGTGGTGTGTGCACAAGATAAAAAAAAAAATACTCTGAAAATGAAAAAGAAACGTTATGCGATAGAGCCCAACCACAGTTAAACAGATTGAACCACTACAAACCAATTAAAGAATGTTTTAATGTATGTGCAGTCACTCTTGCTAATTGAGTAATAAAAGATCTGAGGGCACTTTTTTGAGTTAGTAAGCTCACTGACTCTCATGGATACCAATCAATGCATAAATATTTGGGTGACATAAAGGGGTAACACATTCAAACTTCATGCAGAATCTGGCACTGTGAGGCAGGAATTACAGCTCTGCACTACCATTCTGCCTATGCTAAAACATCTGTACTAAACTTCAATCTGATTAAAACTACATATATAACATTTGCTCAGTTCTTGTCACTTGACTGTATGCTACACGGATACCAAATCTTTCTCTCTCTAGACCACTTAAGTACTTATTTGTGTTATGAGAATGGCTTCAGCAGGCATTATCTCTACAAAATAAAAAATATGCTTCTGTATAATTAAAAAATGTAAGCAATCGTAAGTACCACTTTTTCAGTTATTATTGTCTAGTGGAACAGAGACAAAAATTCACATCTGGACATCAACATTCAATAATGTTAATAATGTTGCTTGACGATGACTTTCCAAAGTGAATCCATGGCCGTGGCCCTGAATGGTTGCTGCAGAATAATACAACCAGTGAAGTGAAACTCACAGAAAGTCTCCTTTTAAAATGGTTGAATCTCACAAACGTTTTGCTTTTTGATTTTTTTTCTCTACTTAAAATAACAAGGATATGCTGTTTTGCATTATGAACAGTATATAATGTGAAGATGCAGGTCAATTCTCAATAATATTTTTAGCTTGAAAACACAGACATATTCTGTAAGTTTTAGTGCTTTTTCACACTGGGACCCTGGTACCCATTAGCTTCATTCTAAAATGCAAGAGCAGGCTGCTTATTTAAAATGTATAAAATATACTTCACTTTAGAATGCAAATCATGTGGGAAAAAATACATACTCTAATTGTGAAGAAGTAATTTGACTTGAAAGATACCTAACTTTAAGGGCCTATGAAGTATTCTTACACCATTTTATTTTCTTCGTCTTCTTGTGTTTCTCTACCACTATCCAAACTTTTGGGAACTTTCCATGAAAAAGCTGGATAGACTAATGTGTGGATTGAGTGGCAGAGATTTAAAGGGTATTACAATCAATTGAATCAATAACTCCACATTGCTTAAATTGTTTCTTTTAAAATAGTGTAATCAAAATCTTTTTCTTTGAGTAGAAGAGTAGCAAGAATACAGATGGGGAGACATTTAAAGATTTATTTATTCATGCTTAAATTCATGGCTGCATTAATTTTGTATGTCATACTACTCCAGTAAAAAATGTAGTGTCCATCCATTTTCAAAATGTACCAGGAGCTAAGTGTGGAGCCAGAACTTGTTCTTGCAGCTGATGAAAAGCAGCACACGAGACCATTGCTCTCATACAAATACTCCTACACTGGGCTAATTCTGAGTTAGTATTTAAACTAATATGCACATCTTTAAAAGTAGGAAGAAAAAATAAATACACAGAGTGTTCAGATACAATGAAAATGTTCAGATTACACAAGGATGGCGATCAGACAAAGAATCTAGAAAGTTGTGAAACTACAGGTCCAATTATTGTTCCATTGTATTCTCATGGTTTTAAATGCCTCTTTAAGTATTTCAAGATAGTTCTCTTCTATAAACCATTTTCATGATTTGTTTTCCTGTAATAGTTCAGTACATGGTCAGAAAAATCATATGATAAAATGTTTGATGATACATTTTTGAGCCACCTTCAGAACTAGCATATGAAGATTTTGTCTTTACTTATCCATCAAAAGGAAAGTGAAAATAAATGATAAGAAGGCTTTGTACACAGCTATATCTGGCATGGTATTGTGTTAAACTGTTAAATGCATAGTAGTTTAATTTCAATAAATTTCAGCCAAAGGCCGCTGAAGTTGTTTTCTTAAATCTGTCTCATTAGGATTTGAACGAGCCATAGAGGGAATCATGGAGCAATCTACATTGTAAATGATACTCTAGAGCTCAGCACAGCAATCTTAAGATTCTACACACTTGACTTTCCACATGTTGTTCACACCAAAGTAAATAAGAAGTAATATGTTGACAGAGTTGTGCAATGGTTTGCACTTACGTTTCATTGCTCAGTTCAAATCTTGGCCAATGGAGACAGTGTTCCCTGTGTCTGCACTGGATTTTCTTCCTTTAAAATTGTATCAACCAACTTCTGCTTGCTAATATTTCAACATATATAAAAGGTCCTTGCTTCAGTAAAGTGCTGCACATGGGGAAAGGAAATGTCAATTATAAATTCAAGATGGGATTAACTGTCATATAGGAAGCAAACTCTGTGCAGTTAATGGGGTTCATGTTGACACATTTTCATCATTTAAGCAATATGAAAAAGCATTTAAAAAGGAAATACAATGTTAGGCTATATTGTAAAAACCTTTGAATATTAATTAAGGGACATTATACTCAGACTATGTAACACATAAGTAATAAACTGCATTTGGAGTTTTGGGCGCAGTTCTGGTCACCACACTACAAAAAAGACTTGGCAGCACTTGAAGCTGTGCATAGAAGAGCAACCAAGTGGATCCCAGGACTTAAAGACATGCCACCGCCTCTTGCCCAGTAACCATTATGAGAAACACAAAGTGAAGTGCCAAGACAGCTCCTCACTTTTTAAAGCCATACATTTTATAGCTTTTGTAAGAAGTGGAGACTGCATGGGGACCTAGAATCTTCAGAATTCTCAAAGGCATTGATAAAGTAGATTGAATTAATTCAACTTAATGGCGAATCACAAACTCGAGGACACCAGTGGAAATTAAATGGAAGTGCATTTAAGTCTGAATTCAGGAAGAACGTCTTTATACAAAGAGTTGTGGTAATCTGAAGCAAACAATCAAACCACTTAATTGAAGCAGAAACCTTGAAAACCTTTTAAGAAATATCAGGATGAGATATTGAGATGGCTTAGGTATTAGCTAATGTGAACTTGGACCCGGACACAGGCAGACGGACATCGTTGGCTCCACCACACACTGTTTATTTAGAATAATTATTTACAAATCCACGTGCACTCCCCAGTGCCTCTTGCACCGATTCCCCAATTGTCCAGGCCACACAGTCCTTTGTGCCTTTCTCTCTTGACCGCCTCCCCTCCTCTCTCCAGCTCTGTCCACTTCCACCCGACATCCACTTCCGACTGGAAGGAGACGGCCCCTTAAATGGGAACCCGGATGGGCTCCAGCTGCTTCCCGGCAATCAGTCCTGGCCACACCCACACTTCCTGGTGTGGCGGAAGTGCTGGGCTCCAGAGCTGTTCAGGCAGCGGGGCGCCGCCTGGCGGTGGCCACGGGTCCCTACAGGGCTGGGCTTCCAAGCCCTCTACCCGAGGCCTCCAGCATAACCAGGACGGACGCCCCCGCTCGGTGTGAAGGAGGCACAAGCCCTCCTCTGGTCCTCCCGGGCGTCCCGGCCGGGGACCACACGGGATATACCGGCATTGGGGCGCCGCCTGGCGGTGGCCACGGGTCCCTACAGGGCTGGGCTTCCAAGCCCTTTACCCGAGGCTCCCAACATAACCAGGACGGACGCCCCCTCGCGGTCTGGAGGAGGCACAAGCCCTCCTCTGGTCCTCCTGGGCACAAGCCTGATGGACTGAATGGTCTTCTCTTGTTGGTTAAACTTCTTATGCTCTTACCAACTTATTTCTACAGTGGCTGGTACTAAAGCCATTTCTATAAATTGCTGCTTGGTTTCATATACTGTATGTACATCTCCACTTATAACTGAATAATAATAAATACAAATACCAACCAGGCATTTTTAAAATACAGAAATGAGAATATTAATATCACAGCAAATCTTTTGCACTTTAAAAATTTACAAAGTAAACAATAAATAAGCAGAAAAACAAAGTATAAAACAGAAGTGTCCTTACGCCACAAATGGTCAATTGTAGAATATGGAGTCTTCACCATTGTTTGCTGTAAGTTAACATTAACTTGAAAAAGCTGCTGGATTATAGTAGTGAATCTCAAGAAACAAATATCATGACTTTGCTCTAAAAACAGGAGTGTATGCAGGTACCTCGATGTGGGGACCGTTTAGTGGTCTAGCAGTACCAGGACTTTGCAGGGTCATTCTTAACTCTAGAAGTGATTATAAGGTTGCCTTGGAATTTAACTTTACTGTGATTTACTGTAGGTAATAAATGAACAGCTCATTTTATGTCAAGAGTAAGGAGATCAGTTTTAAAAGATAGGGTCATCTAATAGGAGGTGTATGTCTAGGTATCTGGAAAACAAAGTGGCATAATACGCAAGTCATATCTTCTTATATAATACGCTACTGTGGCTGTTCGTTTGTCTGTCCAGGATTTTAAATCACCTGTAGCTCGCAAACCGTTTCACCTACTGACTTGAAATTTGGTAAATATATACTACGTGACGTCTACTATCCGCTTTCGGTGTGATGATTTTTATTAATCTTTTTATTTTTATTTATTTTATTGTAGAATCAACTCTCGGCAGCACGCAGCAGGGCGGCCATGCGGAGCATGCGCATGGGCGTCGTTCTGATTCCCTAACACCTTCGCTAATCATTCTTGAGACAGATTGAAGACTTAAGTGCCAGCTTAAGTGAAAAATGAAAGAAAACGTACTAAGTAATTGCAACACAAAAACGAACTTAATCAGTTTTAAAGCGAAAAGATGCAGATGAAAGAAGAGAAGCAGTGGGCCGCTAGGGTAGAGAAAAGAAGAGCTGCTCAGGAAGCAGCAAGCGAATCAACCTCTGAGCAAACGAATGCTAAACGTACAGCGAAAGAGTCTAATAAATAGGAATGCTCAAGTCAAGTGTATTCACTGCACATTATCGTGCAGTACGCCATTACTAGTTACATGATAATTAGGAGGAAGACTACTTACTTACCTAGTGTCTGCTTGACTACTGGGTTTCCTTTGCTTTTTGGGGGGATTTATTGCAGTGCAATATAATGCTGCAAATAGTACTTCGGTGCAATCATCCTTTATGGTGTTTTAGTAAAACACTTTTAAAATGTGGACAAGCATCTGCAATACAGAAAGTATGTCAACAATGATGGTGAAGAATTCTTCTTGTGTATTCTACTATTTTCAGTTAGAAAAAAATAGGAATTTTCAGATAAAGAGAGTCATGATAGACCAGAAGTTTTAAAGAATAACCCTTGCAACATTCTGTTTAAATGTCAGAGACACATTTGAAGAACATTTGGCAATGTCTCCTTTTTCTTCTTTTCCTTAAGAAAAATGAAGTGGCGTGTTACTGGACATAACACAACCTAATTCAAAACAAAAATAATAATACGACATAAGATGTAAACATTGTTCTCGTTTTTTAAGACAGATAAGTATATGGTAGCCAAAGCTTGAGCAATCACAGCAAGCCTTAGACATGGAAAACACACTTTCATGATAACACATACTCATGCGTGTTGCACAATTTTCGTCATCTAATTTGCTCCTGTAATGAAATGGAATTTTGAAGAAGACATGGCAGTATAATGTACAGTATACTGAATCAAAGCCAGATGCAAACCTTCATATAAACCTTATTTATATGCAATGGAAGTGCCTCTAGTATGACTAGTATACAATCTTATTAAAAGAAATCACTGTCAGCTCTTCCCTGAAGCTCTCTCAGTAAAATGGAACAGCAGTGAAGTGTTCAATTAATCTGCCTGTTTCTACATTCTTTTAATATAAACTGGAATGATTTTTAACAGGCAAAAGCAAAATTGCAGCAATTTTACAGGCATTTGGTCTGATTTTTATAGCTATTTAATGCTCTAAATAAATTGCGTCTGTGTTGACAAACAATGGGAAGGCACACCACTTCCCAGACTGAAACATTTTACAGATGAATACTGATGCGGCCTATCACTAACTCCATAGTACATCAGTATGAATTTATACAGTATACTGTATATTTTGTCACCGTATTTAACAAATAATCATTCTGTACATTTTGCATTTAATAAAGATGACAAGGCAGGAGGTTAATTTATTTTGTGACATGTGAGAGTAAGAAGTGGCTGGTTCATTGGCTGCCAGAGTGAAAAGATTTGGGACATCTTGGTGCTACACAGGATGAGGCTCTCGTTCATAACTGAGTCCTGAAATCTTCTCGCCAAGGAACCTGGGTAAGAGGCCGATAGACAGAGTGAACTCTAGCTCAAGACCTGCCATCACTACACTCCATAAATGAGAGCTGGGGTATTTGTAGTGACTAATATAAATGGGCTACCCCACTGTCCTGCATTAAATTAATTCTAGATTACAGAATTCATAATTGAACAACTTTAAACTACTTCCGCCACAATGGGTTTTACAGGGCTTAAAAGACTGTTTTGAACAGCCAAAAGCTTGAGACATTTCTCTGAATGCTACAAAAGGTGTGCAACCCAAAAAATGAGGGACCATCTTATAAAGAGTGGCACAGTGGTAGCACTACAGCTCTGCAGTAAGGAGATTGTGGGTTCGCTATCCCAGCTCCTCTGTGTGTGGAGAGTGCTTTGAGTAGTGAGAAAAGCACTATATAAATGTAAAGAGTTTATTATTATTTATCACAAGATATTGAAAATACAGAAATGTTTTGGTGCTCTTCCACTTTTGTTTTCAATCTTGACTTTATTAATAGAGTTAAGCTGTCTAGAAGCTTCAGTCATGCGTTTAGATGTGAACTGTGATACCAAGCTAGCAGAGGGTTCAGTTAACTAATTGTGCTGACAATATATTATCAGAAGCATCTCTGCTGTCTGGTGAGGAGAAACGTTTCACTACACTTAGTCTTTCCAGGCAAACCAGGCAGAGCGTTTGGTATTTTGGTCACACTACATTACACATTCCTTCTCTGTAGCTTTGCACTGCTTATGAGGTGAGACAGAATGATGGCTGCTCTTGTGTCAAATAGATGCTTTGTGGTGAAATAGATATAATTATGTAATATATGTAACTTCGGTTTGACAAAGTGTGATACTTGATGTAATTAATTTAGCTGAAATTTGGGAAAGACATTTTTGAAGGATTTTTTTTGGCAAAAATAAAAACAGGCTGTTAAAACATTTCTAACCAATACTAGCAGAAGGCTATTGTGTCTTTTTTTCAGTAATAGACATGCTGTGCACCAAGGCATGACCGGATTGTTAATGTGCGAAGCTGTAAGTCAAAAAAAAAAACACTCTTGGTAGCTTACAGTACATTAGATAGTTTTTCAATCCTTATGCCACTGAAGTAGTTATATATTTAATTGCTTACATCAAGAGTCCTGATTAGAAACATTTTAAACTGCAATAGCTGTAAAATGTATGGCGTTAAACAGTGAGGAGATGTCTTGGCACTCCACTTTATGTTTCTTATAATTGGTTCTGGGCAGGGGGTAGTGGCATTACAAAGTTTTGCCAATATGTTTTCTTCTTAAGAAAGACACATCTTTGTGTGCAATGCAACTGTTTGCTAGATCCCTGGCCAGACTACTGCCTCTCTCTGTTTCCCTCTTTGTCTTCTCAGAACCACACTGTAGTGAGAGGCAGAAACAAGGATACAAACCTCTCAGTTCTCCTTCAGCATTTTTGTAAGAAAAGTCTGAGATTCAAGCCTATGACCTCACTCTGATCAGCAACATTGCCCAGTGACTGAATAATCAACAAATGCACACCAGTTGCTCTGACCTCATCTGACCTGTTAAGCAAAGAGCTAAAGGAATCCAATTGTCAGCTTCACAATAAAATGAGACAATAGAAGGCCGAGGGGGCAGGCGATGAGGCAACAAAAGAAACACGTCTTTCAAGGACATTCCCAATAAGTAAATGTCTCTTGAACCTGAAACAGATGTTAAACTGCTTAAGCCCAGGCTGCTGGAGGCACATTGTGTTCTGTGGAATAGTGTATCCAGATGCTACTACCTGGAAGGCATTCAGCATTTTTTCTTTACCCTGACTGATATTTATGAAAAGAAAATTCAAGATGACAATAATTGCACAGTAACACAACATTTTACGTGTTGGAAATGTATTATATTTATTATTTAGGACCAAAACAGTGATGACTTATTTATTGGCAGAACATTATAAAAAATAAATAAAAAAATCCATAACTAGAAAAGTTTGTGTTTCTGTCTTCATTTGTGAGGAAAGAGTCATTACATTTTTTTATCCATCCTACTATCAATTTTAAATACTTGCCCTTTATGGCCCCTGCTTCTTTTCATTCCCAGAAGTAACAGCACAAAACATTTATACCCTCGGCTTAATGGTAGTTCATCATATACAAGAAGACAAAGACAATGTAAAATTTCGAAAATCAGACTTTATCTCACATTTTAAAGTACAAATAGAAATAGAATTTACTGTGTCCCCATGTTCTTGATGAACTCATTTTAAAATAACAGTCTCAGTCCACTGTACGAATTCCCTTCATAATTTTAAACATTTCAATTATGTCACCTCTTAATCTTCTTTTGCTTAAACAGAAAAGGCTCAGTTCTTTTAATCTATTCTTCATACTTCATCCCCTGTAGCCCTGGAATCAGCCTAGTCGCTCTTCTCTGGACCTTTTCTAGCACTGCTATGTCTGTTTTGTAGCCTGGAGACCAAAACTGCACACAGTACTCCAGATGAGGCCTCAACAGTGTGTTATAAAACTTGGCATAACCGCCTTGGACTAGTACTCTACACATCTTGCTGTATAACCTATAATAACCTAAATACTTTACATAAGGTGTACTTTTGAGTTTCAGACCTCACATTGTGGGTTCAAACTCTAACATTTTTACTTCCTATGTGTAATGCTTTACAATTACTTGTGTTTAATTTCATCTGCTCCAAATCTGCCCAAGCCTGTATGTTATTCTACAATTTTTATAAGTACATATGTATATAAATTGTGGAATAACAACTACAATTAAGTCCTTCATTAAACTAATGACACCAGTTACTCTGTAATTATACAGTGTCACACACGTGCGTCTAGGAGGCAGTCAAAAATCCTAAAGGTGAGTGAAACATCGCGAGACAAAGGGTTGTCATATGGTACTTAACCAAATCTCTTGATCACCCAACAGGAAAACCGAGGAAAAATAAGTCCTTTCATTTCCAGGTTTCAAAATGGATGCCAAGACGTCACTTCCGGCACCATTAATGACATCACTTCCGGCCACTATGGATGACTTCATTTCCTGGTCCATTCAGAATGACGTCACCTCCGGCTCCCAAATTCAACATCATTTCCTGCCAACCACTTCCCGTTTTCATTACCATTCTGTGTTTAAACGCCATTTTGTTTCATGTACTTTCTTAATTGCTACCATTACAGTACTTTTGACCATTTTAACCAGTTTTTCTGCTTTATTTTTGTCCGTTGGACAATATACAGGGATGGTCTCCAAAACTTTGTTTTTGTGGAGCTTCTTTTTTCTTTATGTTCCACAACAGGTAATTACATGGTAAGTACAGCGTAAGTAGGGACACCTAATCTAAAGTGATACATTTTATCACTTATTGCTTATGACTACATTAATTACTTTGCATTTTGTGCAGAGTGTAAATTGAGTTATACACACCAAAAAAATACAATAACATAATGAATCAAAAAAACTTAATTTCATGTAGGTTAAGTTTGCTGTTATATTGTCTTATTTACATGGCACCTTATGAATTGCTGTTTTGTAATAAAGGCACTTTGTAACATACAATGTGATTGTCCTGAATTTGATGTTCAGTGGTAGCGCTGCTGCCTCACAGTTAGGAGACCTGGGTTCGCTTCCTGGGTCCTCCCTGCGTGGAGTTTGCATGTTCTCCCCGTGTCTGCGTGGGTTTCCTCCCACAGTCCAAAGACATGCCAGTTAGGTGGATTCCTGCCTTGTGTCCTGTGTTGGCTGGGATTGGCTCCAGCGTGACCCTGTGTTTGGATTCAGCAGGTTGGAAGATGGATGGATGAAATACTATGGATATTGATGAGGCTTACATATCTGTATAAAGCTAGTGCTTGAAGGTGAGTTGAACTCAAAAAAGAAATTTTAACTCACATAAAAATATCAGTCTTCATTTTTTACAATCATTTACTGTGACCCTTTAACTGAGGTGTGTTAGAGGTTGGTATGCATTGGACTTTCTATTAGGAAAATTTGTTTTGCTCTTGAGAAGAAAGGTGCTTATAATGCAAGCAGTCAGACAGTAGAGGATGTTAATGAAGCCCTGAAATTATATTAATATTGGGCACCACCACAGAAGAAGAAAATAAGACACTGCTCAAAGGAGACAGTGGAATCAATGCAAATATAAACATTGTCACACACGTGCGCATGGGAGGCAGCTAAAGGGCTTGAGTGAAGGCAGTTCTGAGGCATGCCGGGATGTGGCAGAGTGCACTGACTCTTTTTCTCCCTTCCCTGTAGACCATTCCCGGGAAATTCCACCAGGCTCTCTTGACGTCACTTCCAAGACCGAACCAATGGAAATAGACCTTACCAGCTCTGGCCCCTCTGATGTCACGTCCGGGCTCGATCCAATGATTGATGAACACATGCCCGATCCTTATGACCTCACTTCCTGTCTTCCCCTTTAAAAGCCTGCCCCTTTTCCCTCAGTCTTGTTTTGGACTCGGTTGTATGCACTTCAGTGCTCCGTATTTCTATAAAAAAATGACTTTGCAGCCAGGATACCAGATTATACGGGTGGCTGCCCCAAACCTTTGTCTGAGTATGTCTCATTCTTGTGACAACATATAAAGTTACAAGTAACTTTGAGTGTGATCTGTGATGCATGAGAAAGCATAAACGCATAATCATCATTACAGTACATTGCAGCTCACAAGATAACAAGAATAAAATAAGCATTAATAAATGCATCTATATTATTCAAAGGTTAAAATGAACAATCACATATGGATACTCTGTGCCACACTCTCCTCATCTCTTATGGAAGCAATATACAGTGGAACCTCGGTTTACGAGCATAATTCGTTCCGGAAACGTGCTTACAATCCAAAGCACTCGTATATCAAAGCGAATTTCTCCATAAGAAATAATGGAAACTCAGATAATTCGTTCCACAACCCAAAACTATTCATGTAAAAATGATTAATCCAAAATATATAAAAATACATAAAACAAATTAACCTGCACTTTATCTTTAAAAAGAATCATGGCTGGTGTGAGTGAGTTTCTAAACTCATGTAGGATTCCACTCAACGGGACGACACGCGGAAGAGTGTCCCAAAGCAATCGCAGTCTCCCAGCGCTGTAGCAGTTCGCCGTATAAGCGCATTTAAAAAGATCACAGACATGCTATACGCCGTCAATGGGTGATACAAGGAACATTATAAAGATCCGCTACAATAAATAACAGCGCTGTTGCTGTTTCAAGCTGAAGGCGGCTGGTGTTGTTAAAGTACTGAGACTCCGCTTTGTGTTTTGGGGCGCAAGATGGGGACTCGCACTTCACAGCACACACGTGTGCGCGTGCACACACACACACACACACAGTCACAATGCTGTAGTAAACAGTATACGCTCATACGGAGTGAGGCACACAGACTCATACGGAGAATAGGAGACAATTGCCCTCAAGAGAAGAGACAGAGAGAGACGCGCTGTGCGAGGGAGCGAGCGAGATAAGGAGAGAGAGAGAGAGATGCGCTGTGTGAGCGAGCGAGCGAGATAAGGAGAGAGAGAGGGAGACGCGCTGTGCAAGCAAGAGAGATAAGGAGAAAGAGAGAGAAGAACCATCAGCTCAGTTGTGACACTCAGCAGACAAAGTGTATCCATACTGCTCGTATTGCAAGACATCGCTTGTTTATCAAGTCAAAATTTATTAAAAAACTTTGCTCGTCTTGCAAAACACTCGTAAACCAAGTTACTCGTAAACCGAGGTTCCACTGTAATATACAATTTGGTAAATGTTCTGCACTAAGTTGGTGCAAAGTCATTGAAATATAGATAATCAAAGAATATTCAAACACTGTATTGTCTGATATTCGTCAACTGAAAACTATACAATTATGCTCAAAGAATTATTCTCATTACAACATGTTGACCAACGATGCTCAAAACCAAAACTGCACTAAAGCGAGAGCAAGTAGAGTGCCAGTTTTGCACATATTGGGAGAACTTTCAAAATCAGTTGACAGGAAGAATTCGGTTTAGTGAATTTTCGCCAGGTCACATTTAGAACAATTTAAACATGGGAGCTGGGTGAATCTGAATATTTGCTTTAAGGAGTGGTTAATTTTCAAACCAAATCCCTAAATTACAGATAAGGCAAAGGGAGATTCGTCAAGCACTGCTTTTAATTGTCTGACTGCTCTGAAAGGTGTTACATAAGAGACTCGTTCAACATCATGAGATTTGTTTTTTTAATGCCTCCTCGACTTTAGTTTGTGGTTTTTTTGGGGGAAAAGAAAAAATCAAAGAATTGTATGGCACACTAAAATCACAAAGCAGTGTATGATCAACTGAAAGTACTATTTATTTACTTATTTATCTATGTGTGTATTTATGTTTGATGTGCTGAGCCAACCACACAAGAGTCTCCAGAATGCATTTATCCATTTTTTCTCTTTTTAAATTTTCCAAACTAACGTTAGTCACCTGTTGCTGTAAATTTTACTGCAAAACAAGAAATCTAATTATTAATGTCTTATACGTCACTAGAAAAAAAATCATGTTAATTTATGTGTGTGGCTAATGAATCAAAATAATTAATATGCAATTAAAGGTATAACTTAGCTTGTGGAAGAGTGCTTTTTTGGTTCATAATGTAAGCTAACATTAGAAAGTCTTTTTTGCCTTTTTACTTTGTGCATTTTAGGCAGAAAATCACTTCCAATTAGTCACCAATGTTCACAACTACACATCATAACCACATTTGTTTCTTGTATATTTGGAAAAGTATTTTTTTCTCAATGAAGCAGTTCTGAATTTTAGCTTTCTACTACTGTCTGTCCGTTTCCTAACCTGATTTCCAGGAAAAGTTGGTTATGCAGTTTAAAAAAAAAAAAAAAACTTCATTATGGCATTTAGATGGCTTGATGTCCACTGTTTGTGGTATGCACTGCTTAAATGATCAGTGCTTTTCTCACATCTTTCTAATCAAAATATTTAAAATGAAAGTCATGCTTCAGGGTCACTACAGGGGACAGCTATTTAAAAGCCATTATCTTCTATACATATGGGTTTAAAGTAATAGTTGCATGACAGCCTGTTTTGTGGACATTACCAAAAATACATATATGTACCAAAAGGTTCCATCTTGTGACAGGAAAGTGCAAGTGCAACAAAAATATCTTAAACAAAGATGGCGGACAACCTGTCAGAAGTTCCAGCTATTTTTGAGATTTCTGTTCCATCCTTTTACAAAAAATATCCATGCAGATAAATGAAATATGACCAGAAAATGGAACATCAAAGGAAAAAATGTAATATTTTTTAAATATTTGTCTTTATGTAAGTAGTAAATGACGATTAACCATGTTATGTATCTACTGATATTCCAACCACCAGCTGTGTTACGCTACAACTGCATATTTTTCTGTACAGACACTTCTATATTAACATTTTCTCTGTTAATCAGACTGCTGTTTTTACTAAGGAGAAACTTCTGGGTTTTGGGTTTCTGTATTGAGATTGACAAGTGTTTTCAGCTTGGTTCTTTTGAGTATTAACTTCTGTACTGTAGTTAGTACTGTTTTGAAAGGTTTTATTTCTAATTTGTATTTCGTATGCATTTCTGTGCTTAATATTCCGATTGATCGGCATCTTTGTGTTGTTTTGATGACTAGTTTCTGTCTATTTCATGAATACTGGCCTCTTACTTTGTTTTCATAATTACTTCGATACTCACTGCTGTGCTCAATTAGCTGCTCCACACCTTAGAGTTCTTTAGCAGTTTTGCAGAAACGTCAGCACTCATGTACATCCCTTGTGTCAAAGCCTACTTATGTAAAGATTCCAAGTCTATCTATGCGAGTCCACTGAGCAAGGGCATCGATCAACACAGCAGATACTCTTACACATCCAGGTACACTATTTCTTTACTCCTTTGTTCCTCAGCACGTGTTTTAGTACATTCCTGTGATTAATAGTAGATGTTTCACTCATCCTACTAACAGGAGAGGGTGTAATGCAGACAGTCTTCTAAGAATCTGTCAAGCCACTCCTTCATAGACTCTTTTTGACCTGTAGAACTGCAAGTTTGCAATCAACAAAGGGGTCTTTCTTCTAGCATTTGCCACCCAAAGTGTGACTCCGAGTTGTGGCACTGACTGAGACATGGATCCATTTAGGAAATACGGCATCATCAACAGCTCTTTCCTCAGGGTTCAACTTCTCTCATACCTTTGTTCTGTTCATTACCTGTTGTACTGGAAGAGGTAGAAGGGCTGGTATACTGCTCTCCAAGAACTGGAGATTCACACCCTTGGGACCTTTATGCAATTACAACACTTTTTAGGACCAGGTAATAATTATCTACTACCTTATTAACATTAATATTGTTGTTCTTTGTCAAATCTGAATGTGCTGTTCTCCTCCATTCCAAATGATGGCAGTCCTCTTCTAATCCCTGGGGACCTGAACATCCACCTCAACAGTTGTTCACCTTTACAGACTTTCTATCTCTTTCTTTACACTTTCAACCTGACACAACTCCATACCCCACCACCTCACAAAGCTGGTAAACATCTGGAACTTGTTTTATCGAACTGCATTTCCACAAATGCAACTGTTGCACCATTACACATGTAGTCACTTTTTCGTTCAGTTCTGTCTGCTCCTTCCCTCTTCTCCCACTGCCATTACTACCACTGTGTTCTTCTGCCATCACCTCCACTCCCTCTCTCCCACCCATTTTTATTCCGGAGTCTCCTTTGCTCTCCCTCCTCCTGACCATTTCTCCACTCTTAATACAAATGTTGCCACCGACACCCTATGCACATTTCTTCCTCTTTCCTTTATGCTGTCTGTCCTGTTTCCTCTAGGAATGAATACAAAAAGCCCCTGCTTATGCTTATGATGGCTGAAAGGAAATGTGGAAAGTCAAAGGCCCAGGCTTAACTGGATGAGCGTCAATCTGTTCTATGTTCTCTTTTTTCTGCTACTACCAACACTAAGGTAAGCTTCTTTCAAAATATGATATGAATATGATAGCTTGTTCTCTGCTTTCACCTCTCTCCTCAGCCCTGTACTGCCTCCACCTACAACCTCTTTAACTACTAATGACTTTACAACATTTCTGTAGAAAAAGTTGGTAAGACATCAGCTGTTAATTCTCATCACCCATTCTGCACATTTTCTCATCTCTCCACCAGTGATATTTCCAACATTCTCTCTAGTTATCCCACTACTTGTCCACTTGACTCTGTCCCCTCACATCTACTCCAAGCTATCCCTCACTCATTCATATCTGCAGTTAAACAGATTATCAACACTTCTCTCAGCACAGACACCTTTATTACTGTGATCAAACAGGCCCTTTTAACTCCCCTTCTCAAGAAACCCACACCTGACTCATCTCAAGTAGTAAATTACAGACCAGTCTCTCCTCTAAATTTTATCCAAAATAATTGTACACGCTGTCTCTAACCAAGTCTATTCTTGCCTTCTATAAAACAGACTGCTTGATCTTATTCAGTCAGCCTCAAAGAGGAGCCATTTCACCAAGATGGTTCTACTCACTATTGATGACATGCTATGGCTGGCTAGAGCTATCAATGTCATCCGTCCTCATCCTTCTAGATCTCTTCTTTGCCTTTGGCCAGGTCAGTCACCAGATACTCCTTGCCACAATCTCTGACTTGAATATCACTGAGATTGCTTTAAAGTGGTTTAAGTCCTATCTCTTGGGCAGATCCTACCATGTGTCCTGGGGTCTCATATATAAATGGTGTGTACACACAAAAATGTTGTGTACTCCCATTTCCACGCTCAAATCGTGACGTATAAAACCTAAATTTGGTGTAAAGCCACGTACATTTTCATGGTACCTCAAAGCCTGGCGTACACAAGTTCTCCGCTCGGTTTTTCAGACTGGCAGCACCCAGCATCAAATCAGTGTTTTTGTTCCAGTGTGGTTTTTTTTTTTTTTAGATCCACATCCCTGACATGGCTTTATCATATACACTGAAATTAACTGCATACTGTTTATTAGTTTAAGGCAACTGATTGTAATTAACCTGGAATAGCCAAACTATTCCAAATACCATAGCTGCTTTACTGTTGTTACTCTCACTGCACCTTCTTTTTCTTTCAGCTGCTCCCGTTAGGGATTGCCACAGCAGATTATCTTTTTCCATATTACTCTCACTGCACCACTCAGAGTTTTTATATTACTGTATTTGAGTGTGGAATCACAGCTCTACAGCAGTTGATCAGAAAGAGAATTATTGGTATACAGCATCAAGCACATGCTGCCTCAGCCATGCACTATTTGAACTGCTCTCATGTGACAAACTGTACGGACTTCACAGTTCAGAAACAGTTTCATCCCAAGAACTATCAACACAATCAATCAGTCTATCAAGTGCTCCTTGCAGAATTGTTTGTACTTATAAGTACAATTATTTCACTGTAAACTTTACAGAGCGATACATTTATAATATTGCACAACCTGAGCTACTTTATAAAGCACGTATTGACACATGATGACGATATCATTTTTAAGATGAAATGCAGCAAAATATGTTTATTATATTATATAGATAAAATTTTAACTTCATTTAAATAATCTATATCTATACTAATAAAAGGCAAAGCCCTCACTGATTCACTCACCCACTCACTGACTGACTCACTGACTCATCACTAATTCTCCAACTTCCCGTGTAGGTAGAAGGCTGAAATTTGGCAGACTCATTCCTTACAGCTTACAGTGGAACCTCAGTTCACAACCATAATTCGTTCCAGAACTTTGGTCGTAAACCGAGTTGGTCGTGAACCGAAGTAGTTTCACCCATAGGATTGTATGTAAATACAATTAATCCGTTCCAGACCGTACAAACTGTAAGTGAATATGTAAATATATGTGAAGATTAAGCACAAATATAGTTAATTACACCATAGAATGCACAGTGTAATAGTAAACTAATGTAAAAACATTGAATAACACTGACACAAAACACCCTCTCTTTGCACTTGCTCGCTTGCGCTCTCTAATCTCTCTGTAGCACGTGCAGCATTTTTTTTTAAAATGAGTTTTAAGCACAGCAGAAAAAAACAAACATTAGAACAAATCCGAAGTGCATGCAAAAACCAACCACAAGCAACCAAAAAAGTACTGTAACAAGATCACTCTATTTTAGCCTTACATTCCAATCGCTGTAAACACTTTTTATAAAATGAGTTTTAAGCACAGCGGAAAAAATTAACATTTGAAAAAAGAGAAAAGTAACATTGCACCTAATCACGCTATGAAAAACTCCATTTGTAAACACTTTCATGAGTTTTAAGCACAGGGAAAAAAGCGAACATTTGAAAAAAGAGAAAAGTAACATTGCAACAAATCACATTATGAACTGAAAAATTAACTTTTGAAAAATCCTTAATACAAAAACCACCAAGTAAACTAACCTTGCATGAGTCGAGTTCTGGCATGAAGTGTTTTCCTTCAGGTGTTTTCTCTCAGGTGATTTCTTGGGTTTCTGGTGCTTTTAGCTGGTGGGAGTGAAAGCCTCATGCAGCCATTCCAAAAACAAAGTTCTTGTGACCCAACCCTTCGTGTTTGCCCTCCACATTACTGGCAGTCTGGCTTTGTTTGCATTATGCTGCTTGAAAGCACAAGGGTTCTCAGATTGGTAAATGAGTAAACTGGTAAACAGTTTTTCCACCTCTTGTAATTTCTTTCTTTATTTCGATTTCAATTTTCTTCAAAACTTTCTTCTCACCACTCTTCACTTGCTTAGAAGCCATAGTTAACTGCAAAAGCACATGAAATACTCTAGAGCACAAACAGAGTGCACGTCTGACTGAAAACAATGAACAAGGAGCGGCTTTGCTTAAATGAAAAAGCCAGGCAGCCATGCGGCTTGCTCGCTTTCTCTCTCTCTCTTTCTCTCTCAGCCTGCCTGTGGTGGGGGGATGGTTCACTTGCACTACAGCCTGCAGATAGGCAGGCAAACACGTGCAGCAATCTCCTCCTTCCCCTCCCCAGCAGGCATGCTCGCTCGCTCTTGCTCTCTCTCTCTCTGTCAGCTCAGCTCAGGCAGGCAAGGGAAACTGGCTTGTTCGTATACCGAGTGTGTGGCTGTGAACCGAGGCAAAAGTTTGGCGAGCTTTTTGGTCATAAACCAAGTTGTACGTGAACCGAGACGTTCGTGAACCGAGGTTCCACTGTACTTACAAAAGTTGGACAGGTTTAAATTCGAAATTCTACGCCTAATGGTCATAACTGGAACCTATTTTTTCGTCCATATACTATAATAGACTTCTGCTCGATGCCCGTGGGAGGCATAATTTAACGTAATTTAGTGCCTGCCCATATAAGGCTGTCCATCAGCGGCAATCTAATAGAAACAATGCTGCTAAATATTCACGGGTGAAGGACTGTGCTTATGCAGAGGAAGATGAGATGGTCAGAATGGTGTTTGGCACAAACTCAGCGAAACTGCAAAAGAAACTTTTAAGTGCCGGGTCTTAGCTAACATTAAATACAGCCATGGACATTGCACGAGATGGCACCAGCACAGCTGGGAAACTTCGATGCATGTACACCGAGCGGCTCACGTGAACTGATGCAGTGCACAGACAAAAAGCAACAGTTTCAAAGAGTGCTGAACAAAAAACGAATTACACAATTGAAAAGGCAGCAAAAAAATATGAAGTGTGTGATACATACAAGCATATTCATAAGTGCAGCTACTGCGGAAACAAAGCAAACCCGTGCATGCAGTGTGTCATGTCTGAGATAAAGAGGAAGACGAGCTGTTTATTGATCCAGTAAGAAACGAATCGATGAATGAAACCTGTTATCTTTACAACGATTGACAAACACGGAATGTAACTTGAACACAACACATCCTACAAATACGAACCTGATTGAAAGAAATAATGATAATCACATCCTTGATGACAGCAACACTCATAACACTCACAAAACAATTACTGTATATTGACAATCATGTTACGTTATTTTTAAAATGTTCCGTTTTCTTTTTCATAACTTCTTTCACACACTACTTCTCCGCTGTGAAGCCCGGATATATATATATGTATATATATACCCCGAGCTACATACTCTCAAATAGACAAAGCACATGCCATGGCGCAATGGTAGAGGCTTTGCCTCTAGCGCCGAGGTTCGATTCCCAAGAGGGGTGCACTGAGTATGTATGTGTGCTTCCCGATTCATTTTACTCTCGTATCCCCTTGGTTTGAGACGTATGAAAAAATATGCGGTTAACGCAGAAAGACAGATAACCAATTGAAGCTTTATGAATAATGGATACAAAGCGCGTTCCTAAGACTGATCGGAGGCAAATTTCATTTCAAAAGACTACCCGATGGAACTTTGATAAAAGCGTGGTTTTGTACAAACTGTCCAAATACGAACCTGATTGAAAGAAATTATAATCAAATCCTTGATGACAGCAACACTCATAACGGTCACAAAACTATTACATTCACAATCATGTTACGCTATTTTTAAAATGTTTCATTTTCTTAGCACAAGCACAGCTGAGAAGCTTCGATGCATGTACTCCATAACGCGTTAAAAAAAATAACGCATTTAATCACACTTTCAATTCCAAGCAAAGGGAAACTTTTGTCAATGCATGATTTCCTGGTACATCGATTACATTGAAAAATACAAAAATGAGTCGGAATAAAGCGCGTACCTATCGTAGGAAAATTTCATTTGAAAAGACTACCCGACGGAAGCCTTGATAAAAGCATGGTTTTGTGCACACTGAAAAGCAAGCAAAATTAGATGCATTACAGAAAGCGGACTTTGTGGCTCTTACTGGGGATCATTGGACTTCCATGACCGTTAGTAATTCTGATTACATCTAATTACAAAATGTTCAATGTTCAATGATCACACTGTTTTAGCCTAATGTACAAAATAATTTTGACTAAGGTTACTCAGAGTTTATAAAGGTGAAGCTGGTCAAATTACCTTTTATGTTTCTGCCTTATTTTTTTAAGAAGAAAAACTGTACTTTATGTTGAAATTTTTGTTATTATTATTTAAAGGCAATACCATTCTAAAAATGTACTTAAAGCACTTAAAATACCACTTTATTTTTAAGTCTGCCCAATTTTAGCCAGGGATGATATTTTTGTTTCTGTTTTGAATTGAAATGCAGTTTAAAAGCATTTTTTTCAGAAATTAAAAGAGCTTGAGTTTACAATATTCATGTCCATGTCTATTATTTGATTCTGTCGCCCACTAAAACCCTTTTAAATTAAAAAGAAAATTTGCGATTTGGGGCAAATTTTCATGTGTGATTACATACAATCAATCAAGATTAATTATTACACAGCCTCTAATTAATTAGATACATTTTTTTAATCGAGTCCCACCCCTAATATATATATGTAGATTTGTATATATATGTGTATATACAGTATATATGTAGATATGTATATGTATATATATGTGTGTGTGTGTATATATATGTGTATATATATATGTATATGTATATATGTATGTGTATATATATATGTATATATGTATGTATATGTATATATATATATGTTTATATGTGTGTGTGTATATATATATATATATGCCAGTAACACTCATGACAATGACAACACAATTACATTGTCAATCATGTTACGTTATTATTAAAATGTTTCCTTTCCTTTTTCATTACTTCTTTAACACACTACTTCTCCGCTGCGAAGCGCGGGTATTTTGCTAGTTTTTAATAATTAAACATGTGAGGACACGGCGCTAGCAAGGAGCTGGAGCTCCATTCACGGATTGTTCCTGCCTCGTGCTGTATTCTTGCTGGGGCTGGTGTGACACTAGAAGGATAGATGGATAGAATAATTAAACATGTACTATGAAGATATTTCAATGTTCCTTAAAAATTTTGAAGAAATTTTACGCTCAGAGGCGTAATTCTGGGAGGAGTTTTGGGAGTGGCAGCAGGCGCGTGCACGTGCGTTACTTTTCACGCTGACCGGGATTTATGGAGTGGAAGAACGTGGCAGTTGGCAAATGCACAGATTTATGCATCTGGATTTTTGTGTGTATGAACTTTTCCGTTTTTGTCCGTACGCCATGTTTTAGTGTGAATTCTATGCACGGCGTTATGCATGAGGCCCCTGGTGAGTAGAGATTTCAAGTGTGCACCAGGTATGCACAGGCTACCCCAAGGATTGGTATTGGGCCTATTCCTCTTCTTTTTATACACCTCCTTACTAGGTTGCATCATTATGTCCCTTGGTTTCTCATATCAGTGCTGTGCTGATGATACATAGCTGTACCTGCCATTCCCTCCAGATTATTACATAGTATCAGCTAGAATGTCTCACTGATATTGTAATTTGGATGTAGGTGCACCATCTCCAGCTCATCCTGGAAAAGTTGGATCTTCTTATTATCCCAGCTCATCTGTCTATTCATATCCCCATCTTTGTTCAGCTCAGTTCATTATCACTAACTACCAGCAAGTCTATAACCTTGGTTTGGTGATTGATGAACAGCTCTTCTTCACTGACAATGTTGCAATGTTGTCTTGGTCTTGCAAAGTCACTCTATTCAATATGTGCAAGATTAAACAGTATCTGATGGAGTATGCAGCACATTTCCTGGTCCAGTCTTTGGTCTTATCATGTCCGGACTAATGCAAATCTCTACTGGAGTACCAGCATTTGTCACCAAGCCAAATGCAGTGGCATGTCTGGTGTTTAACCAGTCAAGAGGGGCACATGTGTCTTCTCTTTTTAGATCACAACATTGACCCCCGGTAGCTGCACATATTAAGCTCAAATCATTAATGCTTGCCTACAGAGTAGTCAGTGAGTCAACACCTATATGAGGAGACACTTGTGAGGTCACCCACTCAGGTGTACTGATGAATAGTGTCTGGTGATGCCAACTTTGCGTGTTTGCGAATTTGTGTCTAGCTGATACTGTAACAAGCTTGCATTTTGTTCTGAACTCTTTGCTTGTAATGATCAACTTTGTAACCTTGACTGGTAAAACTTGTTCCCAAACAGCCCCAGAGAGTTTACTCGATTATACTGATCTGATTTGTAAGTCACTGTGGATAATAGCATCTACCAAGCAAATAAGAGTAAATGTAAAAAAAAAAAAAAACATTTTTCAGCAAATTTGTCATATTGTTAGTGACTGCAGTGATAGCATCTTTATCATCACATTTTCTGAACTTCAAGGACAGCATATCTGAGAATGTCCTACAGGATGATGGAGGAGATACCTCTGCCAGGTCACACATACAGGATAATGGAGAAGATGCTGTACCAGGTAACAAAGACATAGGTAGTGACAGTGAGTGCACTGATGAATGACTGACTGAGGAAGAAGGATCAGCAAGTACTAGCAGCAGGAATTTGTTAGCAATGAAGAAACATTCTCATCTAACAATGGTTAAACAACTCAGTGATTTATACTGCTTTATCCCGAAATGGTCATTCCCCAAGACATTTGACCCAGACTTGGAGAAAGAGCAAGGAAAGAAAAAAAACAACACACAATCAACATCACAATACCATTTTTGATAAGATTATACAATAAACACTTGAGAAGAGCAGATTTCCTGGATCAATGTTTCTCAATGTTCCCCATTAGATACTTCTGTATGTTACAGGATAACTGATGCTGGTTTTGTTGAGACATGCACAAACATTATGATCCAGTACAAGCCCACCTCCTTTGAAGAGCATAGAAGTGTACTAAGCACCCACTCAGGTCAGATTTTGTTCCAGAAACTAGTCGCCAAAGCTCACTAAAGGAAAAAATACACAGAGATTCCATAATGCTATACGCACAAGAGAAAACCAAATACATCTGCATTCAGTGTCTAGAGCCTTTATGTCCTGGTTAGTTTGCTACTTTCCAGTTTCGTAATTCATGCATCAAAGAGTTAATAGGTAAGTATGTATGTTTGGCTCTCTCTGCATCTTTAGGATTCAATGGACTGGCGACCCGTCCAGGGTTAATTCCGCTCCTTACTTGCACCCTGTACTGGCTGGAATAGGCTCCTGCCCCCCAGCAACCCTGGTCTGAATTGTGAATTATAAAATGACATGCTCTTTTAAGTTTTCATGTTCTATGAGACATCATCTTATTCATATAGCTTAAAATTTAGGAGCACAGATATTTTATTGAGAGTTATTTGATTTCTATTCGTTTGTGATGAAAATAATTTTTCAGCCACATAGACCTTCACTTGAGGTAACATGAAATGGTAAGGTTTCCCCAAATCTGAATTTAGCTTCAATCTCATTTTAGTATTTTTTATTCATATTAGTAAAAAGTACAAAAATCACACTGGTAACTTCCAAGGTTGTAAAGATGATGCTTCCTTAACCAAGTGAGAAAGCTTTAACAGGGTAAAATTTTACAGGTGAATGATAGTCATCAAATTATAGCACCATCAGAAACAACTGGTTCTAGTTTTCAAAAGTTCAAGAAATCACAGAATCTATTTTCAAGATATCGTAACAAAAAGGTAGTCTTTCCACAGTTTACAAAAGAAATAAATGCCTTATAGAGCCGTTTCTGGTAATCAAGCCATAGAATATCTTTATGATAAAGTGAACATAGTTTTTTTTTTGTATAAATTCCAAACTCCCAAGTAGTAGTAGTTGGTAGTATTAAACAAGGTAATATTCAATCGCTAAACTTTATGTAGCCATTTCCATTTATTTCAGGATGGTCAAAAAACTTTGTGCTCAGTCATTCTGAATTAAGAACTTCAGAACAGTAAAGCAGTTGAAAAACTTGAAGGCAGCACCAAACTACTGACTGTAGATTATGTGTGAAAAATGAACATATTTTCAGTAAGCACTTGGAATACCATCATCTAGTGACAGGACTTCCTCTCGATAATATGCATAATTTATTTGAAAGAATTATAGTGGTTGAGTTGATACTGTACCTTAAAGAATTAATTGTCAGGATCCTGATAGTTCGAACCTGGGTTTGCTCTTTTTAAATTATTTTTTTGCAGCTACTATTTTACTGGTTAGAATATTGTTTGACATTTGTCTGATTTCATTCTGTTTAATTTTTGGAATTAATACTGTCCTTTTTTGTTGTTATAAATTCTTATTGTTACTTTTCAGGGTTGCTGCATGTTGTTGATGGTTATATTAACATTCAGAACAGACAGCTGTAATAAGTCTGAGGAGAGAGCAGAACCACTATAAAAGATGGTGGCACACATACGTTTAACTTCTTGAGTTCATCAACAACTGAGGATTTGATTGATTCAAAATTACCTTAGCAGGGATAACTGGAGCTTTATTTGTTTCAAAATGACCATAGCCACCACAACTACAAATTTATTTGTTTCCAGAAAACTAAAGCAACTATGGTTTCACTTGCTTCAAAACGACTTTGTCAAGAGCTGCAATGTTAACATGAAAACATGTGAGCGGTTCATTTGATTGACTAAACATTAAGTCTTTTTCTTCCAAATACATGGATAAAATAGGCCAGCCACACAATATCCCAAAGTCGATAATTTCAAAGGGTATTGCTATAAGTGGCAGTGAACACAAAAATTGGCGCTTATTAGGACATTAGGACAGAGCAAACATTATTTTTATTTGGGTGTTGATTTTGTATTATGCTTTAGAAGGATAATAAAGTAAAGTTATGATTGTGCTGTTCCTTGCTATCTGGAAATAAAATGGAGCCTATGTCTTTAAGCAGCATTGTGTCAATCTTGGGATCTGTTCTTTGTGCCTTTAATTTTACTCTCCACAGTACCAATTGTAAGAGCATCTCTAATATCATATGATGCAACAACAACCACTTGTAACTTAATATTACAGAGACAAAACAATTGGGGGTGAGATCAGTCATCATAATGGAAATGAGGAGTAGGTGATTTTAAATATATGGTGGTCAAAGTAAATAGCAAACTAATATACCTGGACAATACAGACATGCTGTACAAACTGGACCAGAGCAAACTCTCCTTTCTGTGGAGATTTGTGAAACTGAATGTGCGTGCCAAGCAGCTAGAAATGGTATATCAGTACATACTTGTAGTGTCCAGGGTACTACTACATGCTGTGGTCTGATGAGTGTTTCAGTGAATACCAAATGTTTGAGTAACCTGATCAGAATAGGCAGCTGCTTTGCAGAAATTACCCTGGACTTTCTTTAGGCAATGGCAGTAAAAGGGATGAAAGCAAAAAAGGCCACGATGGATATGGCTGCTGATCCACTCCATGATGCTTGTCCATCAGATCATTCCACCATGGTATGCTGTTCAGAGCTAGTGAAGATTTTTCCTTTAGCCATCAGCCTATATAGTGCCTCCTTCTGTCATACCAATTCACTATTATATTTTTGTATATAATTCCTAATTTTGCATTTATGTAGTAGTTTGCAGTTTTGATGCTGTTTTGCACTATTTATGTTACTACTGGAGTAAGATGAATTACTATGCTGGATTAAATTTTATTTGAAGTGGAAATGTAAGGGGTCACCAAAAAAAAAAACAATACTGACATTGTTCAACAATATCACAATAAAATGATAATGTTTATATATTGTAGATAACAACAGCATGCATTAGCATCAGCAAGTTTAGAAAATTGATGGTCTAATATATTAGCCAAACAGTTTTTTTGGTAAAAAAATAAAAGCAAACTGGTTAATTAAAAACTTGCCATAATATAAATGCTGTCATAATGGATTTCTTTTGATCTTTGTTTAGTTATTTTTCCTTCGCATGTGAAATCCACATTGATTCTATTTGGTAAAACATTACATAAATGTCTTTAGAAAAGGACTTCTTAAATTTTTTTTATATATTTCTAAAAAATGTTTGTAGAGTGTGTCAAAAAAGTGAAAAGGAATAGGAAAAAAGCATGCTATGCAGAGGGTACATTGGAAAAGGGACATGCAAACTGCAGCAGGATGTGTGAAATGCTTAGTTCAAGAGAAGTGCAGGAGAACAGAAATTAGCTGAATTAGAAGGGTCAATTAAAAAAACAGAGTTTTGAAAGAGGTGAAGTCAAATGGAAAATTAATTCTGGTGAGTGTAATTTTTTTTTTTTTTTTTTAATGGGCCAAGGCCTTTTTTGTCAGCTGGTGGTAAAGAATCATTTCCACTAGATTAGACACCATGGTGTAAATTTAAGACGCGTCTTTCTACACATATGCTTACAGCCAGAAAGTGGAAACATGTAAATGAATTGAGGGAGAGATGAAATTGTGAAGTATTTGTATTGTAGTTTCCTCATGAGAAAAAGAGAATGAGAGAGGGGGAGCCGTGATGAGCAAATTCTGCGTAGTTCAGTGAAATCACAGAAATATTTGGGAATTTCACCACACTTCACAAAATGCATTAAAGTCATTATGAAACGAGGAACTAGACTAGTTTTGAGTAGAATTGTAACGGCCGACCCCTTTACCCAGCCGGCAGCTACACCTCCAAGACCTGTGGCCTGGATAATTTACTGAGAAATAATCTAACTATCAAGCCCTACTTCTAACCAATTAAACTTTTCCCTACAATCGACAGTGTAAATGTAAGTACACAAAAACAGGATGTAAAATTAAACGGATTAAATGTATTAAATGAAACAAGACATGCAAAAAACAGATATAAATATCCCTCCACCCCAGCAACAACAAGACACCACCAAAATAAAATACAACAAAAACCCTCCCTTGCCCCTGTAACATATAACACACAACACAAATAACAAAATGACTGATAAACTGAATGATTGTGAACTTGAGTCCGGTTATAAAACTGTGCTGAATACAGATGACTGAACTAGCGGTAAATGCGTTGTTTGATTTTCCCGGCGTTTGGGGCAACCTCACCGTGATTCCTCGGCGTATGGTGGATGGCGAATCGACCCCGGGGTCTCAGCAGATGGAGGTTGAAAGACAGTCCGGCAAAATGAAAAGCAAACTGGTAAAAAGGCGCGATGTGAAAAAACAGCAAGTAAGTTAACACGTGGTTGAAACAAAATGGTCGCCTTTCACCTTCTTCTCTCCTTCCCTCTCTCCTTCCTGATTACCTAAATAGTCTGTGACGGCTGTGATTGATTAATTAAGAACAGGTGTTTTCCAGGTTTGCGGCTGTGGTCTCCCTCCATCATCCGTCCTCCTTTACAGGGACGGCATTAACTGATACACATACAAACAGCAAACGGGACAATGAAACGAGTCGCACTCAGAACTGACATTTAACACTAACTATGTGGCCCTGCTACAGACTATAATGGTGAAATGGTCTCTTAAGGGTCCCTGAGGGATAGAGAAGCGTCTGCTAACTGTGCTGGGCCGATTGTTTTGGCTAAAACGGTGCTCTAAGCTGTGAGACAGCAGTGCTAACCTCTGCCCTACCATGTCTCAAACAACAAAAGATACAGATGAAATAATAACTACAAACAAAATACAACAAATGGCCACAAACTATTGATAAGTAAAAAGTATACATCAATGTGCTCAAAGAGTTCTAGTCCTAGGGGCGCGCATTGGCCATACCATGAAGCAGCAAAGTGAGTCTGGCTCATTACATTCTTTGAAGTCACAGCTCTGGGTGCTGCCTGAATGTCTTTTTTGTTAATAATCTCTGTTCAGATGTTTTACACTTTTTGTCTTCCATCAAGAAGATAGACCCACCTTGTAATTTGTAATAAATCTTTTGTTATTATTATTACTTCACAGAATCTCTCGTGTTTTCCAACTCAGAGAGGGGGAAGGGGAGAGCTACTTTAAGGGCTGTTTAGACTTGTAGCCTTGGTGCATGGCTAACTATACATGCATAACCAGCAATGTGAGTTATATATATCCTCATAATGTTCTCATTATGGTCAGCAAAAGGATACCTCAAATGAAAATACTGCAATTATTTTTTTTAATGCACACAGGTTGGAAATCCGGCTAGAATACTAATTGGGTTGTGACATCACACACGTGTAAAACAGATTGGGTATTGGTCTTACAGTAGGTTGCCTGAAAATTTCTGTGCATGGCAGCTCCACCTATGTGATGTAACGCTGGCCTGACAAAGCATCATTGGGTGCTGAGGAAAAAAAAAAACATTTGTCTAAGCCAGCCACACAGCAGATTTCTACAAAAATATTTGTCAAACAAGGTCACTGGTGATTCCAGCTGGTGCAATAAGCATTTTGGAAAATGTCGACATACAGCACTCTGTACTAAGCACACAGTAAGGACCAAGTTAACCTATACTATAATTTTTTTAAAGGAAAAGTAATAATAAAAGAAAAGACTAAGATGATTTCTGGAGCAACAGAAATCTGGATTTTTTCCAGTCTCTTTTGATGATGGAGCAAAGTGAGAAAAACAATCAACTTAAAACGTATATTGCTCCTGGCTGCAAGAGATTTATATTCAACATAATGATGTTGCTTGCTTGAGTTCTCAGAATGAACTTAGTTAGGCAAGATGGAGGATTTTATAGACTGTAACCCGGAAGTGACTTCAGTCTGGGTGCCAGACCCACAAGTGAAGTCAGTCTGGGTACCAGAACAGGAAGTGACATCAGATCAGGCAGGTTTTTCCGTACTTGATCTGCAGAAATAACAGAAATAGGTTTAGAGCACCCGCCACCCCCTGTCCTGGCGGGTAATCACCTCCACTTGGTCCATTCAGCTCGCTCCTAGTCGCACGTGTGTTACAGTAGTTAACTGGACAATTGTAGGGAATTGTTACAGCAGTGAAACATTAAGAGTAATGTTTAGGCTAAAACTGAGGTTGAAATACAAGACTTCTACAGAAACAAAGATACTGGCTGAAGAGATTTGGTGTTTCTCCTCGTTTGTATTAATTACTATGTGTACAATATCCATCCAACCATCCATTTTCTAACCCGCTGAATCCGAATACAGGGTCTGCTGGAGCCAATCCCAGCCAACACAGGGCACAAGGCAGGTAAGAAACTCCGGGCAGGGCACCAGCCCACCGCAGAACTAGCTATATTCTAAGTTTAATGTTCCCTACTGCTCTCAAAAGACAACAATACAAAACACACTTTAAGGTAAGTAAAAAAAAAAGTATATTAATGAACAAATCAACCAAACAAGTATCTATTTACAAGTCGCAACACTAATCTGAGGTCAGATTGAATTCAAAGATAGTTTTCTGGTTGTGAATCCAAATATCAGATACCTAAACAGTAACAAATGATCACATAATAGCAACATGACATTTTTGCTAACAATGTGACTGTAGCCATGTAGAAAAAGTACAAAATGGTAACACCCACTAGAGAAACAACACACAAAATAGCAAGACATATATTAAATAATGGCAAAAACTATCAAAATTGCCAAAAAATTAAGAAAACTATAAACACCTTTACAAAGGACATCTAGACACTTGAAACCTAAGATTATGACAGATATTTATGAAATCTTAGTTCTTAAATAACCAGGTATTTAGTGTGCCACAAGTTGATTTGCATGAATTAGCAGCAACTAACTGGGAAAAAATCTCTAGAAACCAGTGGACAAGTCAAGGAAAAATGTTCAGAGTATACCAAAATAAATTTAAACAAAAGCAGATTCTGAGAGAAACGTATATATTAACAATATGAAATTAAATTTTGTTTTCTTTTTTCCTCTCATTTGGCATATCTTTGATATTTGAGATATTCAAGAATCCATCATTTTCATAAAAATGGTATATACAGAGCAATGAATATGTGTGTTTTTTGAGCATCATGCATGATGAATAAAATTAAGATTTTTTTATCTATACTATATTTTCAATGTTGCATATTGCTGTGAACATACAAGTAATATTAGTCCTTATAAAAATAATTTGAATTAAATAATGCTGATTTAAATAGCAGATATATATATAGTGAAGTTTCTGAACTCTTTTAGGACCCACCCTTGAACCCCTCAACACCCCAGGGGGTTGGCACGCCAAAGTGCAATCTGCCATATCTGTGGAGAACTGCTTGTCTGCTTGTCCATCACAGAGGCAAACACAGGTTCACAACAAAGCAGCAGAGTGCCACAGAAAGAACTATGTGCCAATCGAGATCACGCTATATGTGCCTGCCACCGATGTTTGATGCAAAGGACATTATAAATGCAGGAAAGAGTAATACTTGGCCACTAAATTGGCTCCGACCCTGCTCATTTGCTTTGTCTCTGTATAGGACAGATCCCGCTACAATAAATAACCATGCTGTTCCTGTTTCAGGCTGGTTTTGATAAAGTACTGAGACTCAATCTCGTTTTTTGGGTGCAAGACAGCGACTCACGCATCACAATATATATATATTTTTTGCTTTTCTTTTTTTGACAGTATATTCTTTCTATGTTTTTAAAGGATTAAAGCATTACAAAAGCATAAAATTAGCTTAAAAACATCTGTCCAATCTGTTTTGCCTCTATATTTATATGTAAGTAAAACTTATCACCTTGATTTATTCTTTCACAAATCCTGTAGTAAATGTTTGTTAAATCCCGGTACTGAACCGGGCTAATTTCATCAATGTGAGCAGAGACACCTTTAAGCATGGAATTTTTGAAATAAAATACTATATTCACATCTTTCTATTGTAAATTAGACTCCTTCTGGGGACAGCTTAACTGGTTACATATACAAACATTGTTTATCACCATCCAGCATACTATTACAAAACTACCACATCAGCAAGGTTCCTGAGGGGAGGATCAGTTCCCAGCATCTCTGGCAGTTGTAATCGTAGGTTTTATGGATTTCCTTTTTACTCAGCAATATTCAGGCAAATTAAAAAGGATTTTTTATCATGCATTAACCAAATTTACAAATAACATAACCATTGCTTTACATCATTTCATTAAACTAGCCATTAAAGTAAGAATACTTTGTTCTTAGAAAGTTTTGGTATAAGCAACACATTTACTGCTGAAACATTTAATGTGTTTATTTAGAAACATACAATTTAAGCACAGCCTCATGCTACTATAAAATACATTAGGGGGCAAGTAGAACTTAAGTGCAAACCCCACCAATCAATGTTATGTCTGTAGTAAAAGAAAATTCTTTTTTTTTTTTTTTTTGTTTTTTTGGAAAAATTAGCTTAAAAATTAGATTTGTTGTTACCATTATGCCAGTCCATCACAGGGCACATTGGCACACACCACCAGACCAGTCAGCGTCATCCGTTAAGTTAACACACATCTCTTAGACATGCAATTAAAACTGCAGTATCCACAGACTTTAGTCATACTCTCATAAAATCCTTCCTGATTACATCATTCCATCTGTCCATTACTAAAACAACAGCCTATAACTGTCCCAAACTTTTAATTCTTTCATTAACATTGATTATTTAATGTAAGCAATTCTTAAGATTTTTTTTTTCATACTCTCGAAGCTCACATTTGGCACACTTCAAATATTTAGATTTCCAAGAGTAAAGGCGGCTCACCATGTCCAGTGTCATCTTTTGGCAGTCATACTAAAAAAGTTCAGAGTGGCAAAATCCTTTCAATGAGTGGGCCTCCATATTTCTATAGACTTGCAACATTTATCGTTCTGTCAATTAAGGATGATTAATTAAAAAGCTGCAACTTTTGGAGGAACATTCTTTGGTAACGTTAAGAGCCAATTAAATTTAACAAATAGTGTACTGACAATCACATCTTTACACTAGAATCACAGACTTATGAAGCACTGCAGTATGTACTAAAGAAATGGAGATTTCAATGTTTTAGAGTTAAAAAAGAAAAAAGAATATGATACGCTATGAGTTATTAATTAAGAAGTATGAAAGATATATTTGAGCATTAGGTGCTTTTTGTCTCTGAGAGCTTTATAGAATACTTTGAAAATTAAAATCTTCAGAAGCCCTAGTAAAAAACAGGGGTGATCACAGTGACTTGAACAGACATTTAGGTGGGAAGTGGCTCAGAAGGGGAGAAGGGGCATTGTACAGGACACAATTTGTTACATTTTAATCCTGGACACAAATTTGTGCCTACTTCTGTCTTTTAAAATTCATTGGAGTTTTGGGGTGTTGGCAGCATGGTGGTACAGTGGTAGTCCTGTTGCCTTGAAGTAAGGAGACCAGGGTTCAGTTTTTTCTCAAGGAAAGTTCAAGATACAACTGTTGAGGCTGAATTGTTAGAAACCATGGAGATTATATCTTCATTATCAAAAAGAGTAGCTATTTATGTATCATTATCATAAAGATTTGAAAAATAACTCATTTTTATCTAATATTATTGAATAGAAAAATGAATGTATCTGCTTTTGGATATGCTTTTTGATGTTTAACTATCATGTAAACTACACATAAATATTATCAGAAAACTCACTAGTATATTGAACCTTCAGAATTGTGTAGCTACTCGTGAATGGAGGACTGATAGAAATTGCAAGATTATTTTCATTAAGTGGTCTGTAAGCATGTGAGAAATATCATTCTACACAATAAAATCTATTATCATTAATAGAAACAAAATCAACTTAGGGTAATTAGAGTATGTTTAGGTGCTTCTCCTTACACTTCATTAGTAGGAGAAGTGGAGTAATAGTCGTTATTCTTTTCGGAGACATATAGCGTAATGAATTACCTGGATGTCTGTACAAATGGCATTTACATTATTCAACAGCAGCAATTCTAGAGAAGTACTATCAATATCAGTATTGATATGTGAAATATAATTGTTATAATAAAATAGTGACAAAACTAGTGGCAGATTCAGAAATCATTATGTATTTATTCACACATGAGACTTGTATTTGACCGCCACGATGCCCTTTTAATCCAATTATTGATTTAGAAATAATGAGATGAAATAATGAGTCCATAGGTATGGAAGAAGATTTTCTTGGTACAATATCTTGATTGGTAGAATATGGATTTTATACAGTTTTATACAGCTGGGTCAAAAGTTCTGATAAGCATGTCAGCAGCATCTGATTCTCATGTTAAATATTTGAAAAAGGAATTGCAATTAGGATTTCTGACCAATTATTAGTTTTTACTCATAAAATTCTGGCAATGTCAGAGCCTCAGAGTGGATAATATAGTGCTTTGAAAAATAAGCCATTTTAATTAGTTGTTATCCCTATAGGTTTTAGAATATGATCATTGGCAAATAAACTGATTTAAGACATACAACATATACAAACTGGATTACTTATGAATAATGCAACAGTAATATCTCTTATATATATTTCTCTTCTGGTTCGTCCTGCTTCCACCTCGAAACTGGTCCCACCCACACGCAGCCCACACAGCATTTCTTGAATTCTATTCGTACTCTTCCAAACCCTTCCCCTCGCTGCCTGCGGCCTCCCATACACCCCCATGCCGCTTTTCACTTCAGCCATGTGTGCAGTTTTGCAAAAATCATAGTCTGCATCCAACGAAATCCACGTGATCTGAACCTAAAATAAAACAGACGTTTAGATATCATAAGTGAAAGAGACCGGTATCCACATGCCAAATAAAAAATGCTGTGCAATATGCAAAATTAAAAAATCAGTTTGATCAGTTCTTTAATGTCGCGCTGTGGAGAAAGAAAATTAAATCATTAAATTTAAGAAATGGCAAGGCGCCAGCATCACTCCTAGAGAATGTTAGATTTTGTTATCGTAACTGATTTAGCATTAAACTTTTAAATACACTCATTTGCAATAATAGAACTTAACATTTTGTGCTGTAAGGTGTAAATTAAATACATAGAAACATATCCGTCAATTCAGTAAGAAAAGCAACATAGGTGTTTGCGGACTCTCAATTAAACTTGATATATATACTAGCAAAATACCCGCGCTTCGCAGCGGAGAAGTAGTGTGTTACACTAGGAAGGAAAAAGAAAACTCACACAGTGATATTTGAGAAGTGAAATGAAGTTTATTGGATTTACAGAAAGTGTGCAATAATTGTTCAAACAAAATCAGGCAGGTGCATAAATTTGGACACTGTTGTCATTTAATTGATTCCAAAACTTTTAGAACTAATTATTGGAACTCAAATTGGCTTGGTAAGCTTAGTGACCCCTGACCTACATACACAGGTGAATCCTATAATGAGAGAGAGTATTTAAGGGGGTCAATTGTAAGTTTCCCTCCTCCTTTAATGTTCTCTGAAGAGTAGCAACATGGGGGTCACAAAACAACTCTCAAATGACCTGAAGACAAAGATTGTTCACCATCATGGTTTAGGGGAAGGATACAGAAAGCTGTCCCAGAGATTTAAGCTGTCTGTTTCCACAGTTAGGAACATATTGAGGAAATGGAAGACCACAGGCTCAGTTCAAGTTAACGCTCGAAGCGGCAGACCAAGAAAGATTTCGGATAGACAGAAGCGACGAATGGTGAGAACAGTCAGAGTCAACCCACAGACCAGCACCAAAGACCTACAACATCATCTTGCAGCAGATGGAGTTACTGTGCATCGTTCAACCATTCGGCGCACTTTACACAAGGAGATGCTGTATGCGAGAGTGATGCAGAGGAAGCCTTTTCTCCACCCACAGCACAAACAGAGCCACTTGAGGTATGCTCAAGCACATTTGGACAAGCCAGCTTCATTTTGGAATAAGGTGCTGTGGACTGATGAAACTAAAATTAAGTTATTTGGGCATAACAAGGGGCGTTATGCATGGAGGAAAAAGAACACAGCATTCCAAGAAAAACACCTTCTACCTACAGTAAAATATGGTGGTGGTTCCATCAGGCTGTGGGGCTGTGTGGCCAGTGCAGGGACTGGGAATCTTGTCAGAGTTGAGGGACGCATGGATTCCACTCAGTATCAGCAGATTCTGGAGACCAATGTCCAGGAATCAGTGACAAAGCTGAAGCTGCGCCGGGGCTGGATCTTTCAACAAGACAACGACCTGAAACACTGCTCAAAATCCACTAAGGCATTCATGCAGAGGAACAAGTACAACGTTCTGGAATGGCCATCTCAGTCCCCAGACCTGAATATAATTGAATATCTGTGGTGTGAGTTAAAGAGAGCTGTCCATGCTCGGAAGCCATCAAACCTGAATGAACTAGAGATGTTTTGTAAAGAGGAATGGTCCAAAATACCTTCAACCACAATCCAGACTCTCATTGGAACCTACAGGAAGCGTTTAGAGGCTGTAATTTCTGCAAAAGGCGGATCTACTAAATATTGATTTTATTTCTTTTTTGTGGTGCCCAAATTTATGCACCTGCCTGATTTTGTTTGAACAATTATTGCACACTTTTGTAGTATTTTTGGAGTGCAGGAAACGCCACTTTTTGCAGACACGTTCACATGATCAAAAGTCTCTGCGCTCTTTAGAGGTCTTGCTTTCTCTGTGTACTGCGTTCATAGTCAGTTCACGTGAGCCGCTCGGAATACATGCATCGAAGCTTCTGAGCTGTGCCTGTGCTATCTCGTGCGATCTCGCGATGTCCACGGCTTTATTTAATGTTAGCTAAGACCCGGCACTTAAAAGTTTCTCGCTATAGCAATTTTAACTCCGTTACAAAGTGATCCAAAGTCTTGTTTATACCTCGTGTCTTCTCATTAAACTTAATAAATAAAGTATTCGGCGTTTTTCTTCATCGCTCTTTGGGAGGTCTTCCTTCTTTTCTACATACTGCGGTCACAGTCAGTTCACGTGATTACGTGGGAGGCGTGATGATGTCACATGCAGCTCCGCCCCCCACGGCCATCGACCTAACGTCCATTACAGTATATGGAGAAAAATAGCTTCCAGTTATGACCATTATGCATAGAATTTCGAAATGAAACCTGCCCAACTTTAGTAAGTAAGCTGTAAGGAATGAGCCTGCCAAATTTCAGCCTTCTACCCACACGGGAAGTTGGAGAATTAGTGATGAGTGAGTGAGTGAGTCAGTGAGGGCTTTGCCTTTTATTAGTATAGATTTATATTTTAGAATAATCCAAAATGCATGCACATACACGTGCGTCTACTCACTCACTGCATGTGGACAGTTTGGGCATCACTTCAAATGAAAGCAAATCCAGAAGCGATTTAAAAAAGTGTAAAGGGAATAAACCACCAAGAAGGAAGTCTCCTTTCTCTGAAAGGCTGTAAGTGTTTGCGTTCCCTAAAATCCTGCATTTTAAGGAACCATTGGCACTGCACATCAGATTGTTACAAACATTAATATGATACTTAAATAGCCCATTGTTTGGCACTATAAAATGCTTGCGTTGTACACAAAAGCATATATACTGTAGGTAGGGGAAACGTAGCTCAGTTAAACAATCTGACGAAAATAAACACTGTCATTAATCATTATTATAATGCAATGGGATTTGGCACCCAAAAGGCACATCAAACAGTACCATCTGGGAATATTAAAGTAATACTATGAAGTACAAATAATCCTGACATTTACAGGTCTTAAAAGTATTAATCTTTTAATGTAAAATTGGGCACATGCAATTTTTAATTGAATAATTTAGCTGGGTGAAGAGCACCTAACAGATAATGCACTGTGCACCAGATTAAGGGTAAACAGATAAAACAATATAAAGGGTGGTCCAGATCTAATTATGCAGATGCAGATCGTCTGGATGACTTTGATTTATGCGGGGACGATTTCAGTTCGGTGCAAAGATGATTCTTCATGTCGTCAATTTGCACACTTCTCGATGGTCCGGGATTTTTCAGGTGATTTTCTACATAATAAACTTAATAAGTTATAGCGTAATAAAAATTGCATAATTAGAGTGTTTTGTTTCCCTGTTGACCATCAATTAGGATATTATGCTGTAATGAACATAAAATCAAGATTTATAAAATAGTATATTTTTATTCTTATTGATGTTTATTTACATGTTTGTAAATAATAATTATATATGCACACACACACTAATATGCATTCTTAGTCTAAGTCCCGACCTGAATTGTGTGGGTGGTTACCTACCAGTTGCAAGAAGTAGATCACGGAATGTTGCATAGTTTACTGTCAAATAATGCAAAGAGTACGTGACACGTGTTTCGATATCATTTGGGCTCATCAGGCGTACACACTCTACTGCTCCCTTCTAAGGGAATGAACCTCAGAGACAAAGCCCCTTTACGCTGCGCCACGCCGTGTAGTTAATTTATTATTTGACAGTAAACTATGCAATATATATATATATGATCTTTCGACTCATTATCTGTCGTCTCCAGCAAAACACCTATTCACAACTGTGTCTTTCAAGAAGTATTTCCTTCTTCTTGATTTCTGAATTCCTTTCTCACCGTTTTCCACTCCTATTCTTACACCGCCGTATGCAACGGCGGGCGTCGACTAGTTTTTATTAATTCCAGATGTAAAGGGGCAAAATAATAAGATGGCAGACACACTGGCAAAACAACATGTTTCACTGGACAACAGTCAAAAATGAAGAGATATCAGTTGAATATAATAATATTAATCTCTAATATAAAAAAAAACTTGCAATGAGACGTGATCTTTTGAAGAGAGACAGAGAGTCAGAGAGACACTTTCACATCCAGCGACACTGTCAAGTCACATCATACTGACATTCTTTGGAAGCAATTCACGCCGTACTTACAACCATTTTCAAACAAGAACACCATCATCTAACCACTCAGTCACATTGTTAATGCATATCTAAATTTGAAGCTAATCATCTTTTCTTTATTAAATCTAATCAAACAAAACTTGAACATAACATATGCAATAGCTCATTGATCACGTTCAAAATTCAAATATCAATAGTTCAGACAAATTCAAAATAGGTAAAGCAGTAATATTACCATCATCATATCAAGGTAGTCCAAGAGCATTGCAACAGTTATATCATGATGCAATGGCAATATCCCAAACTATCGGTTGGCCAGATTTACTTGTTACAATGACGTGCAATCCACAATGGCCAGAAATCCGCAGATTCTTGAGAACAATGCCACAGGCTACATCGGCTCTGGATATTCCCACTTTCGTAAGTAGATTGTTTTATCAGAAAGTCTTATTTTTATTGAATGAACTTGAAACGGTGTTTGGTCAAATCAGAGCATACATTTACACGATTGAATTTTAAAAATGGGGTTTGCCTCACATGCATTTATTGATTACTTTGCAAAATAAATTATTAACTGCTGATGATGTAGATTGGTTTGTCTGTGCTGAAATTTCAAAACAGAGAAACCTATCCTGAATTATGGTAGAAAATCATTAAACACATGTTTCACGGACCTCATTTAAAAGATTCAGTATGTTTGGACTCAAAAGAAAAAAAGTGTTTAAAGAAATTTCCAAAAGCGTTCTTTCATACAACAGATATGACTAAGGCTGGCTTTCCTGATAATCACCAAAGAAATAATCATCATGAACAATACACTTATCACTGAAAGAAAGATGGTAAAATTGTGATGCTCGATAATTCAATGATTGTACCATATAACCCATACTTGCTCAAACAATTTGATTGTCATGTTAATGTTGAGTATTTTGCATTGGTTATGAGTATTAAGTACATCTACAAGTACATTTATAAAGGGCACGATAGAGTACACGTAACGTTATCAAAAGAACAAGCACAGGACGAAGTTCAAGCATATTTAGATGCTCAGTACGTCAATGCAATGGAAAGTGGGTGGCATTTAATGAAAATGTCAATACATGGTCAAAGTCATTCTGTTGAATTATTACCGATTCATTTACCAGGTCAGAATATGATTCTATTTAAAGAGGGCAAAGAAGGAGAAGCTTTAAGGGTAGCGAAAGATAGAAATACTAAATTTTTGGCTTATTTTGAACTTAAAAAAATAGACATTAATGCAAAAGCATATACTTATGCTTAAATTCCTCAATATTACACATGGCAGAAACAAAAAAAGAGTGTGGCATCCAAGAAAAATTAATTGCAAAAGTGTTGTTCGATTAAATATTGTATCACCAAAAAATATCGAATGGTTTAATTTAAAATTGTTGTTACATGAATCGAAAGGAGAAACTTCGTATAAAGATCTTCTATCTATAGATGGAACTACGTACAGTACTTTTCAAGCTGCGGCACGATCAGCTGGGTTATGTAAATTGGACAACTATATGTTTGAAATTATGTCTGATACCGCTTCTGTAATGATGCCTGACAAATTAAGACAATTTTTGTGTGCATAATTATGATGGGTGAAGTTGATGCTTTACAGTTATGGGAAGCATTCAAAGGAACATTATCCAAAAAGTGGAATGAACAAATGGCTCATTCGCTCATCAAAGAAATGTTAGAAGCAGAAGATTTAACGATACAGCAATTTGGACTTCCAGAAAAAATAGATGAATCAGAGGTAAAGGAAGAGATAACAGCAGACGAACATTTTACAGTGGGTGACCATAAAAAATTATATCAGAAAAGTTAAATCCAAATATTATTTTTATTGAAGTTTTAAAGTAAAAGCAAACATAATGCGTATGTAAGAATTCCCATGAAAAAAGCAATCTCTTTAAATTGCATTTCTGGAAAAACAAACCCGGGGGTTGGCGAGCAGAGGACGAAGCCCCTAGTAATAATAATAATGTACGGGGGAATGGATCAATAAGGTGGAGTTCAAAGGGTGTTGGTCATAACAATTTTTTTATTATTTAGATGTTCTTCTTTTTAAGCCTTCATGTGTAGGGTTCATGTCCAAGGTCTGTTAATGGAAATTTCATTTGAGAGACATGATTCAGCCAGCTGAGCAGAACTTGTATGTGTATATATTAAAGATCATGGGTCCGTCCTTCTGACAGCATTTAATGTACAGTTTAGGGCCTTTATCTACAATTTTGCCTAACAATGAAATGGGCTGATGTTTTTAAGAGGATTTCCTCATCACCTGACTGAATGTAGTTTGTAATTTTTATATATGCTGTGACAGATTGGGTTCGCTATCACTCTCTTGAACCCTTGTCCAAGATGCCAGACACGAGGTAGAAGCCCAAATGTTGACTTTATTACTACTGCACAGTGCACAAAGCACCCTCCTCTCCACAGTACTCATTAAATAAACAATTCACTACAATAATCAATCCTCCACTCCCAGACGCATTGCCACCATTCCACCCAGCTAAGCTCGCCGTCTGGGAGTCCCCAGAGTCCTTTTATTATCCCTGACCCGGTCAATGTGATCTCCTATCACGTCCGGGTCAGATCAAAAGTGCTTTTCTTCACCCCGGAAGCACGTCATTCCCTTTGTCCATGTGACTTGGATGTACTTCCGGGGCATAAGGCAAATACTCGTTCCTCCCTGCAGCTTCTCTTAGCGGCCCGCATGGTATCCAGCAGGGCTGTGCATAAAGACTCCAATGTTCATGATGTCCTGCTGGTCTTCGGGGCACCTCCAACTGTAGGGAGGGCTCCACCTGGAGGCGTGGGGGTATAGGCCGGGATGAACGGCCAGCCATACATCACAATGCTCTTTAATGACTATTTGTGTGCATTTTTTAATATTCATATTTAATGTGTTAGTCTAAGCCAAATAATTGTATTAAAAAATATATTCTGTAAAGAGTATTGTATTTTTTTCCCTGATCCTATAAAATGCAGATCACTTCAGCAAATTCCACCTTATTTGAGTAGTTGTGATAGTTAGAATTTAAATTTTGAAATAATTGAATGACCATTACCATTGTAAATGTAGTGATGACTTGATTGTTAAGGTGTCTTTCAGAACAGACAATATTCCTGTGTTACTATTTCCTGCTTGCCCCACACACTCTTTGCATAACATGTCGTTCTTTTCACAAAAATAACCCTCCCTACTTTAGTACAAATTACACACACATGAAAAATTTAGTATATAATGCCAATGTGCTGAAAAAAGACAGCTGTGTTTTTTACTGGCTCTATTTTAATAAATATCTTGTAAACTTGGCCCATCAGCCTTACGGAATCCAAAACAAAAATCAGGGAAATGAAAATTAATCCTGAATGAATATCTTAAGGTTTTTACACAACATACAGAAAAGGAAAGAATCTTTTGTAGGCTTGCATCTTGTTATTTACTTAATGAACTTAGTGAAGCAAACTGTTGCTTTATATGCTACTGTATTCACTTAGTTACTGTTATATGTATCTGAGAAGATGTGAACATTAACTGTATACAAGCAAAAAATAAGGAAATCAAGACCTTCTATAATTTGACTGAACACACAGGCTTACAAGATTGTGTCATTTTCCTGTGATTTTACATTAGTGGTGAAAAAAGTGTTCAGCAGTTTCAAACAGTTAGAGACAACATCACTTGTTCATGCAAACACTAGGATCAAACCTAGACTCATACAGCTTCATTATAAAAAATGAGTACAAGTGGTTAAGTACCAGAAAAGCCATTTTCAAAAACAACACGTTAAAATGCAAATGCTGTGAGGTTACCTATTAGTTCTGCATCGTACCTCAATTTAAAAGATGATGATAGTTATTCTTATACCTCTACATTGGAATATAAATGGAGGCAGGGTTTCATGTTTGCTGGGAACAATTCTTCAAAAACCTATATTTTAACCTGCTTACCTCAGATATACATGGATACCATTGCATATTTCCATATACAGTACTATAAAACATACCATAACCTTTGGAAGTTTACTTAATCCAGTAGGGTCACAGAGAAGGGTGGTGCCCATCCCTTCAGCACTGGCAACAAGGCCAACCCTGAACATCGTGCCAGTCAGTTACATGGCCCAGTCATACACACACTCACCCTCACACACTTGGGGGCAATTTGGATTTGCCAAGTAACACACAAAGTAAACATTACAAAAAAATATGTCAACATTGTGTGGCAGGCATGGTTAGAAGCTAAGCATTAGTTTCCAACTGAGGCTAAACCTCGTAGCTGCATACCAAAGAGAAGAGATGAAAATAACATTTTACAGATAAGAAGAATACAGTCAGTCAGTTATTATCCAAACCGCTATATCCTAACACATAATGCATATTTTTTTATTATTTTTCCCAGTCCCTACACATTTAGAAATACTGGTTCCTTAATGGTATATTATGGTTCTTTATGGGGTTGTGTGCTTCCTTGTAGGAACTGTTGCTTGACAAGGCACCATTTCATTCTGGGAAGAGTTCTTTACATATGAAAATGGTTCTTTATGCTTTGATAAACATTTCCTAATATGTAGGAAAAAATTTAAAATCTTTAATGTATGGTAGCTGCCTAGCAGGACACTAACAAATGAAGAAAACCTGGACTTTGCCCGTGTTATTGTTTGTTGTACAAGTCCTTTGAAAATCATGAGCCATTGGTATTTCACAAATCTGTTACCATCTATTCATGGTTATTTACTGTATGAAGCATGTTACAGATCTAAATAAATAAAGGCTCTTTCTGGATGTTTCTTTTGGGAACCAAAAATGGTTCCCCCTATGGCATCACTCTGAAGAACCACTCTGGCACTTTTATTTTGAATAGTGTACCTGCTTTTTTTTTTACATTTTAGACAAAACCCATTGTCCTGCTTATGTAGAATACAACAGCAAACAAAACAGGAAGATCTGCCACCGGTCCGGGTGAACCTGTACAATTCTGCTCCGATCTGAGTGGATCTAGCAGGAAACAGATAGGAATTTTTTGGGACAAACTGGGAAATGCATACAAAAGGCAAAACAAAGCAAATAAAATATACCATATATACTCATGTATAAGTCGGGTCTTAAAACCCAAAAAATCGATCATAAAAGTAGACCCTGACTTATACTCCCATTTAAAAATGCAACACTTCATTTTTTTTTTTTTTTTTACATCTTCTTGCCTCTTTCAGTCTTGCATTAGTTTCTCAGACGCATTAAATTTTGTTGCAGTAGCAGTTACCAATTTCTTTCACTACTTCAACAACATTTAATTTAAAACCTGCTTCATATTTTCTTGTGATCGAACGCTCCATTGTAGATAAGGGATGCTCTTACGATAAAAGTGTATGAGGGTGTGAGAAACAAAAAAACACAAATCAGTGCAAATGTTGCTTTGGAATAGTTTGGGTATTACTATGTGGTCACGTAGGCACAATAGAGAGAGAGAGGTTAGGAGCATGCACTGAAACAGCGCATTAGAAAAGGCAGCATGCTCCATGGTTACTCTCTCAGGTGAGCATGTCATAATCTCTTGGACCAATAACGTGAGTTTTCTGCATTCAACTTATATGACCAACATTATAAAATATCAGAAATTATACGATAAAATCACGTCCCAACTCATCTGCGGGAGAACTTATATGGTAAGCAAAGTGACCTAAACACAAATAAGAGGCAAGAATCAAAGTGAAAAATCAAATAAGTCAAAAGCAAGCAGGACACGAAGATCAATTGGCAAAGAGTATTTTTTGTGTCTGTGTTTTAAGAAATTAGCTGCAGATCTCATAAATCTTTGCACTTATCTTTTATCCTGTTTTCCCACTGAACTCAAGGCCACCGTCCCGAGAGTAACACCTCTACTACTGCAGGACACAACCCTAATGCAAAATGGCATCTATGGCGGAAAAAGCAATAGGACCCTAAAATTCAGCCCTGATTGTGACACCCACAAAAAAACAAGAAGTTCTCAAATTCACAGTTTCAATGGATAACTTATGAGCACTCATAATATTCTTGATGTAAGACACTCCCTCTAAAGATGTTCCAATAAGTGGGACTGCATATAAATTATAAGTAAGTTCTTTTAACTTTATTTTCAAAAAAATTCAACAACAAAACGTAATCTAATAAAAAAGTAGGAAGTATAATAATATGTCTTGAAGACAATCCATAAAACCCTCACCCAACTTAGAGAGCTATAATTGAAAAAAGAACCCCATCAAAAGTGGTGCTTTATCTAGAATAAAACAGCAAACAAAACAGAAAGATTAACCACAGGTCTGGGTGAACTTGTAAAATTCTGGTCCAATCCGGGTAGATCCAGCTAAGCAAAATAAGTCTTTGTGCAAGCAGTGTGGTATAGGATATTACAACAGATTTTCTAAAACACAATGTCCTCCCATTTGTGATTACTCCAAATAATGCCGTTAAATAGCCAGGAGTGAATTTGGATCAAAGGCTATCATTAATTTTGCTGAAAAGGTTTGAGTGTTGTACATTTTTAGAACATCCAGACACCTGATGATATCATTCATAGATTCCATCTTGCCCTGGGTACAGTTTACAAAAGATAGGTCTAAAGTGGTTGCACATTGAACTAGAATGAATACTGCAAATGACTGAATTCCATTGCTCTTCTGAAATTTGAATGTATGGCTCCCTTTCACATTGTTCTCCAAGATTATCAAGAGGTAAATTCCATCAAATTTGATCATACACCCTATCTGGATCTTCACCAACAATATGCACGCTGATGAAAGAAGGAATTTGGGCAGGTTGCTTTAGACGAAGTCTCTAAATAACATACAGAAGGAATAGTGTGTGGGTTTAATTTGAAGCATAATAGTTCAAAGAATGCAAAGGGGATTCTTGTAAATATGAGTGAGAGGTCAATTTAAAGAAAGGAAATTCAAATGCAAGGCAGGCTATGTAAACAATAGAATGCTACTTTCTCTGCTGTGTATGTTTAAATAACCTGGAAGTCATTTTAGTGTAGCAGATATTTAGCATACTGTACTCTTTGACATGATTTAATTGCAAATGACAGGTTACACATTGCACCCTGATTATTTCCTTCTGCTTCTGCTAAGTATCATGTAGGACAGGAGGATATAGTTAGTGAAAGAAAGGTGGGAAAAGTAAGCCAAGGAAATAATCAGTGCATTGTATATCATGTAACTTGTCATTTGTGTTTTAGTTATTTTGTTTTATTTGCAGACTCTAGCCACTTTGTATAACTATGCAACACTGGTAATGTGGGGTGTCTTGGACATAATAAACACCATTAAATCTATTTAAATTAAAAGTAGAATACTTCAGGAGCCAGTAGAGTGAGTTCTAACTTGGTGCCCATGCAGTGAATTTAGAAAAGCCCCAACATAGGCCAGGTGCTCATTGAAGAGAAGTGGCGGCCAAGGAACAGCTTGATGGGAGAAGAAAGAGAAGAGCCGACAGTGAGAGATGTGCCAATGGAGTGAGCTGGTAGACACGCCACCCCACAAGACAGAGAGGAGTTCAACTGCCTTTTTGACAGCCCCTGCCTCTTTATTTGCCTGTTGTGCTCTCCCTGTGCTCATCCCTTCTTATAGTTTTAACTTAATATAGACATCATTTTTATTTGCCTTTTGCTTCCTGTATGTAGTTCTGGATTGCCAAGAGTGTCCTTCAATTGGAATGATTTTAGAAATTCTATATTAAGCATTAGCAACATAAATGTTTATTTTCCATCCAAAGTAAAATGTGTTCATTTTGCAAAATGAAATACAAAAAAAAATCTGAATTTATTGAGGCCAAAGCTATAACATCATCATCCATTGTAATTAGCAATTTTTTTTATTTATTGTAAATTATTTTATCCTTTTATTTTATGATGTATTAACTAAAGGAAGCGTTCAGAGTGTGTGCCTTTTCATTAGGGAGTCGATGCTAAACAGTAGGGCTTCTTAGCTGCAGGCTAATGCACATACCTGGCTTATAACACTTTATTTATTTATTTTGCATGTGAAGGTCTGCTTCTTTTTTAACTTTTTCACATGCCAGGAAAAATGATTGCTAGAATGCTTAATCCAGTTCAAGGACACGGGGTGTGAGTCTGTCCCTGGCAGCTCCTGGTGCAAGACACAGAGCAGAGCTATACAGGGCCTCATTGCAAAGCGCAGTTACACACATACACCCACACTCACACTTAACAGTCGACCTAACATTCATGTCCAATATGTGGAAGGAAAAACAGGACTAACTGGAAAAAACTCACACAGAGCACGTAAATTCCACACAGGCAACAACCGTGCATGGAATTCAAACCCAGTGACTGAATATGTGAGACCACAGTGCAAACTACTGCGCCACCACGCTCCACTGACTGATTAGTTTTATGAAAAGATTGTGTTACCAAATCATCTGCAAGTGGTCTGATGTACTGTATTTCCCAACATCTGCAAACTATCAAAAAAAGAACAATTATTTGAATGCTATGCTCCATTTGTGATATTTCCAGTAATCACCTCCATTTTATCTCTAAAATCACTAAAGAGCTGCAATATCAATCTGTCTTTCTTCATATAGTTCCTTTTTCAGCAAACACCATTGGAAGACACTTCACAAAACAAACAAGATTACAATACAATGAAACACAAGATAACGAGGCAGACTGCAGATAATTCCTACTCAACATAAACAAAAGGAAATACTGCGACACTAGGAAGAGCCTGTGTGTATTCTGGCACCAAGTCAGAATATAAAACAATGAACTGAATGTACGTAAGAGCGGGCAGCACAGTAGATGTAGCATTTGTATGGAAGGGACAACACTGTCAGTTTCAAAAGAACTGAATACAGAAACAGCAGTCATGGCAGTTGAGGTGTGAAGGGATAGTTGCATTTTTTTATAACAATAAAATGACAATGAGAAAAAGCTTACTTAATGCACCCAAACCTTTATAGTACAGATTCAAATGACTAAGTAATTGCTGGCTATACTACATACTTGAGTATATTGGAAAATGGAAACTATATTGTGACCACAATATTAATTGAACATATCACTTATTACTGTTTAATAATTGAAATTCAGATTCAGAATTTAATATGTCTTTGTCTTTCTATTAAGACAGCTGGACAAAGATGTTAAAAGAAGATATTTGATGTCCGTTTAAGCAGAATAATATAACACAAAAATGAAGAAATTAATACATTTTTGGTCAGAGCTGAAATAGAATAATGATGACATAAAGCATATACTCTATTTGGTGGAAAGGAAATCTAAATAGAAATGTAATACTTGCTTAAAATAATTCATTATTATTTATATATAAATACTTATTATGTATATATATATATACTGTATATACACCAATAATATGGGCACACACATATCTGTATTATGTAGTCTTTACCAGAAGCTGTGAGAATATGAATTATTAAAGTAAAAAAAAAAAAAAATCAAAATTCTTGTTTATCAGGATAAAGGAAAGCAAGAGATTGAAGAAATACAGAGTGTACAATTACTTTTATTAATCTGCTTCATTATCACTTGACCTATTATGAACAAGCCCATTATTTTTTAACCTAATAGTGGAAAATGAATAAATACTTTTCTAATTATTATCATATTTGCATAAACTTCATTGTCAGCCTCATTAACTTTTTGTTTCTAAGATAAAGCTTTTTTTCTATGCACAAAGGTCTAGCGCTTTGGAAACTGAGGCTGAAGTCATCTGCGGAGCATGCAGCATTATGGTTTGAATTAAGGACTGATTCAATAGCACTTAATGTTTTCAACATGTACAAATCTTAGAAAAATGCATACTTTAGGTTTCTCATGTGTTTCTGAGCAGGAAAAACAGTGTGTTGTCCTATTCTGGCTGATAGTATTAGTTTGCAATTGTTTATTTATGAAAGGGCTTGTGTGATTGAATTTTACAACACATCTGAAAACAATGAGTTGTCATACATTTATCATATGGTAACCATTTAACAAATAAATATTTTCAGCAAATAACAAAGTATTCTTGTTTTCATTTATATCCAGTGTCTGATTTAATACAGTTCCTTAAAGCCTTCACAAATGCTTAATAGTCCCCAATAGTATACCCTCTTCTTCATTACTTTAGTTGTAAGCAAGTGCTGTATGTTTAAAATAATTCTAGTCTAATCACTTTATGGATTACCTGCTTTAATACAATAAACATTCTCACCAAAGACAGAAAGAATATAGTTGCAGAACTATGTGTAAAAGATCCTTTGCTCAAAATGTACAAAAAGGATGAAAAAAATCATTACAATTATAATGAAGGTTTTGTAACATCAGGGTATAAAAACATGTATGTCTTTTTTAAAAAATATGATTTTCGTTGTAGTACCTTTGCTTGCAGATTTTCCTGTTTCAACATTTTACTGCCGTTGAAAAACCCGACCTAATAGCAACTCATAAAGCAGTACGAAGGAATCAATATATCTTGTTTATCCTGTTTAAATATACACAGTCCACATCTTCCAATTACTTCTCTGAATTATTGATATACAAACAACTAAGTAATTTTTTTCATATAAGGTAATTATATAAATTTGCTTACTTTCTCACAAACATTTTTATTGTTCATTCAAAGATCTCGTTGCAGAGTACTTTTTTTATTAAACCTCTCCCAAATGCAAAGCAATTCTGAATGGCAATTTTGTTCTTATTGTTTTTTAATATCCAAAATATTCAATAATTCAGGCTGAAATCAAGGCTGATATTAGCACAATATTCTGCAAGGAATATTCACTCTTTGTGTGATCCACTGTGGCAGCACAGTGCCATCTAGTGGACACTGAAATTGTGCTTATGCTCAGCAAATTGCTGATACTGCAGTAAAATACAGAGGACATGAAGGGGCAAACTGGTCACCACTTAAATCTGCTATTTTTTTTTTCTCTTTAGTAGAAAGGTGAAAGAAAAATGAGCAATGTTCCCATCACCCTGAAAGAAATTCAGACTCAGGCAAAGGCAGTCATATTTGCCAAGATAATTTGTGTGAGTACATTTTCCAGCCAAGACTCTTAGAAGCTACTGTATTTATTTGCCAAACAAGTACTTGCACAGTTTTAGTCTTAAAGCACTTTGTCAAACAGAAATGTAATGTAATGCTTTAAAATGTGTTGGAGTATTATTTTACCACCACATATCTTCCAGTTTCTGATAAAGGCCAATGCTGGCTGTTGTGATTAGCTTTTGGTATCTTATAATTAAGACAAATATACAAAAAGGGCAGCTGAAACAAACCTTTTGTAATAGTGAGGAGTAAAAAACAAACTCAGTTGACTGTATAGTCAGGATGTGGCATTAATTTTCATCTTCTGAGCCCGCAAATTCAATTACATGCTTGGAAGAGGCCAAAACCTTGATTACAGCAAAACAGAAACCTCTCCATAAATAATAAAGAATAAATTAAATATCCACCATTCAATGCATTATCTATGTTCACTTAATCTGTTATGTTACTGGAAACTAGAGACTATATCTGCCACATAAGGTGTTAGGCAGCAAACCATCACAGAGCACACTCACACAGAACCAAGTTCAATATTTACAATAAAACAAAACAGCCAAAGTCAGCCATTTTACATTTGCTTGGGAGTTCATCTAAGGAAACAGAATCATGTACAGCTTTTTAGTAAACTTGGCTATATTTGAATGTTTGACATTTATGCTTTAGACCAGTGCTTCCCAACCCGTGTGCCGCGGCACCCTGGTATGCTGTGAGCGCGGACTAAGGGTGCCGTTGCCAGGTGTCAGAACATAAAAAAATTAGATTTGAAGTGATAATAATAATACCAGTTACAGCTCAATACTAAAGTCATGCTACCTGTGTGCTTTAATACAGTCCAGCGTGCATCCTATTTCAACTGCAGTCTGACGAATTAATAAATATTAGCTCTAATTTACTTACTTGCCACAGGGTAAGTGACATTGCTTCCTGTTGTCTGTTTGTTTGTTTTTTTGGCGCCGAAAATGGCCGACTGTAGTGAAAGATGTAAACGTAAAAACAACAGCAGCATCAACGACCTCAATGAAAATGATAATGCGGGGAGCTGTAAAGTTGCAAAAACGAAAACACGATACTATCAGGACAGTTACTTGAATTATAGGTTTACATTTGTTGACAAAAAAGGTATTCAGCACCCCGCGATGTTTGTTGTGTGGTGATATCCTTGCAAATGAAGCCATGGTTCCAAGCAAATTGCAACATCACTTTCAAACCAAGCATCAGAATGCAAATAACAAGAACTCGGCATATTTTAGGCGTTTAATGTACAGCCAGCAGAAGCAAGCACAGCTGTTTATGAAAACTGTGTCGGTGTCAGACAAAGCCCACTTGGCTAGTTTTGAAGTCGCAGAACTGGCTGCCATGGCAATGAAACCACACACCACAGTCAAATCTTTGATTATGCCAGCATGCAAGATAATGGTGAAAACGATGCTTGGTGACGATGCAGAAAAAGTGATATCCAAAATGGCATCGTCAAACAACACCGTTTCTAGGAGGATAGAAGCCATGTTATCTGACATCAACAACAATGTGTGCGTTTTACTTCAGACCTGTAAACGATTTGCTCTGCAAATCGATGAGTCTACAGATGTTAATGGAAAATCCCAGTTGCTGCCTTTTGTAAGGTTTTCGAACGGCACAGAAATGTTGGAATAGTTTCTCTTTTGCAAGGAACTTATTGAAATGAAGGGAGAAGATGTATTTAAACATGTTTGCACATTTTTCAGTGAGAATGATTTGTTGTGGGAATGGTGTGTTGCTATTTGCACAGATGGTGCTCCTTCTATGATAGTGGTTTTACGGCATTTGCTAAGTGTAAAAATACGAACATAATCACCACCCATTGTTTCATACATAGAGAAGCACTTGTGAGCAAGACGCTAGCAACTGAACTGCAGTCAGTGTTAGATCAGGTCGTTAAAATTGTTAACTTCATCAAAGTCCGTCCAGTCAAGTGCAGACTGTTTGAGAAACTGTGCAAAGACATGGGATCAGAACATTACACTCTGCTAATGCATACAGAAGTCAGATGGCTGTCAAAAGGTAAAGTTCTGTCACGGGTGTATGAACTGAGAGATGAACTCCGCCAGTTCTTTCTTAATGAACAAGCAAACAATGAGTTCGTAACACTGTTGGCTGATCCAACATGGTGCAGTAAACTTGCATATCTTGTTGACATTTTTGAAATATTGAATGCATCGAATTCAGGCATGCAGGGCAATGATTCGAACATACTGTCTGTTACTGACAAGCTGCAAGCTTTCCATCGTAAACTTCTGATGTGGACAAGTGAAATAGAAACAACCCATTTCATTTGCATGTTTCCTCGTGCAGTACAGGCTGATCCTGGCGCCGTCGTGTTGCATGATATCATTGTTAAGCATTTGTCACAGTTGGGAGACAATTTGCAACATTACTTTCCAAGTTTAGACATCCCTGGCAATGACTGGATAAGGAACCCATTCCATCAGCAGTTGGACTTGTCTAACTTACAGATGACAGAGAAAGAACAGCTACTTGACATTGCGAGTGACCGAACAGATGAAGTTTAAGGACATGAATTTAACAGAGTTTTGGATTATGGTTGAAAAGGAACATCCTGTGTTAGGTGCTAAGGCTCTCAGCATACTTATTCCAATTCTGCACCACTTATCTGTGTGATAAGGCATTCTCGGCATTGACACTACTGAAGGAAGACAAAACACGGAGGATGTTTATTGTCAGTTGAAAATGACTTACGAGTGTGTTTGTCAACTGCAGTTCGAGCTCGTATTGACAAACTTTCAAATTCTCTTCGAAGCCAGCCTTCACATTAATTCTGACGTTATAGTCTGCTTTGTGCCTTGTGACTTATTGCACTTTTCATGTTTGTGTTGTGTTCAAGTTTTTCATTTGAGACTGGTTTACTGGCGATTTATTTTTGTTACCTTGGTAAATGCAAAAATGTGTAGTTGGTACGCCTTATAAAAATAGGAATCTCATTCTACTTAACTGATGAGTTAAGATTAAATTGTTAATTTGAGTAGTTACATATCAGAGTGAAGCGGTGCCGTTAGCTGAAAAGATTTCACTAAAGGTGCCATGGTTTGAGAAAGGTTGGGAAGCATTGCTTTAGGCCATTGGTTCTCAACCTCTGAGGAGTTATGGGGTGTTACATAAGGAAACTTAAAAAATAAAGCAATGGAGCCTATACTAGCTGCTCAAAGCACAAGGCAGGCACTGTTGGACAGGATGCCACATTCACACATATCTGTCAACAATAATGATGAAATGAGCAGCTCTATATGTCCATTTGAAAATTAAAATCTGTTCAGTTAGTGTTTCAAAACATTACCATTGCTTGGACATTTATGTCGATAAGCTCGTGAAGCTTTGAAGCACAAGGCAAATCTCTGATGGCATGACATAACACAAAAATAGAAGCACATCATCTCACACACATGCAGGTAGTGGGGCTACTAAAACTGAACACTTAAGTGTTGAAATCAAATCAACAAACACTACATTTATGATATTCCCTGCATTTTTGAAATCAAAATAATATTCATTACTGTAACACCTAAAATGTACCAAACATGGTGAAAGCGCAAATGGCACATTGTTGGGCAGTATGGGAATGAATGGGATGCAACTTCCAGTTATGAGTAATTATTGCTGTTCAATTCAGTCGTAAATTCTGGATTAACACACAAGTATGTGTCCTCCAACTTGCAGGGAAAACTTGGGGGTTAGTGGCAGGATTGGCACTCCTTTATGCTTTCCGTGGGAGTAGCTCTGCTTTAGCCACCCACAGGCAGGCTGTTTGCATTATGAAGGGGATGGGGGGAAGCCTTCAGGAGCCTCATCCCAGGAAAAGTTGAAACCGTCGGAGAAGGTTATCTTCAATAGGATCGGTGACCACTTGCTCACCTACCAGTGACCGGAGCAGTCTGGTTTTATTCCTAGCAAGTCTACCATCGAGCGCACCCTGGCACTGAGGGTTCTCATCAAGTGCAAATGCGAATATCAGCAGAGTTTCTTGGCTGTCTTTGCTAACCTTTGCAAAGTGTTCACCTCAGCTGATTGAGCTCCCCGTGGGACATCCTGAGACTTCGCAGGATCACCCCAAAGTTGCTGGTTATCATGGCCAGCCTGTACACTGGTACTGTGAGTGCTTTGCAGAGTAGAGGCAAACCTCCACATTTTTCTAAGTTGATTCTGGTGTTCATCAAGGGTGTGTTTTTGCTCCTACTCTTCAATGCTTCAAGTGTCCTGGAAGTTTACTTACTTCAGTCCCCTAAGGTTTTCTTACCTCACCAGAGACATTCATGTTTCTGGTGACTCTTTCCATGAAGTCAGTAGATTGATTGGGAAAGCATGGAGGAGGTCATGAGGTTGCTGGAAAGGGGTGTGTGGTGCTCCCGATATCTATGCAAAAGGACGAAGGTCCAAGTCTTTAGAGTCCTGATGCTTATATGGTTGCGAGGCATGGATGCTATCCAGTGACCTGAGATGAAGACTGGACTCTTTCAGAACTGTCTCTTCAGAGAATCTTTGTGTTCTGCTGGTTTAACTTTGTGTCGAACAAGGGGTTACTTATAGAGTCCCACATGAGGCACATTAGGTGCAATGTGACAGAGTGTCAGTTACAGTACTACTATCATTTGGTGCAAATCCAGAGGATGATCTGACTCACAGGATCCTCATCACTGAGGTTTGGAGCAGCCGGACCAGGCCATGGGAATGTCCATGTAAAACCTGACTGCAGCAGATGGATGGTTATTTCCAGAGGGTGGGGACAGACCTTATGTCTTCCTTGGGATTGCTAACTGGAAGCTCTAGCTGTTTCGTTGTGTGGTGGATGCGGCAATGTGCCGTACCACTGCGTGCTCCCCAACCTGTCTTGACCTGACTATATTTAATTTAAAAAGTTTGGTCAGTTATGTTAGACAGCTTAAAAACAATAGAAAAAATGCTGTTTGGAACAATTTTTAAATTATAATTTTAAAATGACAAATTCATTTTAGTAAAATAATACATTTTATTCCTTAAAGGTAACCTTAAAGTAATGAAAGTTCAGAACAAATTGGAAAATGAAAGCCTCTGAATTTTGTGAAATTTGAACTCTGAGTTAATTTGGCTTGTCCATTAAATATTACTGTACCATAGGCATTATTAACTAGGGAATGTCTTCTCAGTATACTGCCACCTCCCAAGAGCGAATGTCGCAAACCTGACAAAGTCACTTTCTGACAAACCTGATATGAAAGTATACTATTATAAAACCAGCTTTAAAGAGTTTGTGCAAATGAAATTGTTCTGAATTATCTACATATTTACTAATTTACAAAGCAATGACACAATACTATTTAAATTTTTTAGTTCTGGTTTTAAGCAGTTATTATTTCCAAATAGAAAATGTGTGTAAATGCATTAATTATAATTATTTAAGGTTAATTATACTTGCATTAAATAACAAATTAGCACTGATTATTGATTGATTTGCAATAAAATATTTATTAAAGTTCAAATAACATTAATGAGCGATAGAAATAATAATACCAACAAGTATAAACAGTTAAAAGAAAACAATTGCAAAGATTGAGTTTACAATAAAAATACTAATCACCATCACTCACCTGCAAAATCTGTGGTGTTAAAAAAGGTCCAGCGCTTATAGCATTTTTTACAGAGAGACTGACACTCCGTATAACACTAAGGAAGTTAAATTCGTTCAGTCAGCAATTCAGAATGTAACTGTTTTTCATAGAATTTATATTAGGTGCTGCAAGAGGATTCCTGCAAAAATTTATGGATTTCTTCACAAGAGCTAAGGTTTATTGTATGAACTTCAGGTTTTCAGTGATGGTCAATCCAAGAAATGTAAAGCCTGTTAAGAACCTCCACAACATCCTCTGACACAGATGGGAGGGTGGTCTACCTCATGCGTCCTGAAGTCTGTGGCCTGCTCCTTGGTTTTACTGACATCAAGGGAGAGATTGTTTTCCTGGAATCAGTCATAAACCATGTCTCTTTTCCAGAATCCGTTGATGATCACGACTACAATGAATGACGTCACCAGCAAATTTAACAACACAGTTGGAATTGGCTACACCATCCTATGTGCACAAGATGAACAGTTGGGTTCTCAGCCCACTACTCAGTTGGTTTAAGAGCTGTGAATCAAGGTGTAGGAAGTGATGCCACCAATCTCCATATGTTGGGGTCTCTCAGTCATTACCACCATTTGCCATGGAATTTGAGCTTTTAAGTCTCACATTTAAATGCTGAGTTGTAGTCTACAAGCAGCACACTGGCATAACAGTTTCTTATTATACATTTGTACTGGGAGGACATAAAATGCAAGGTTGTATACAGTATGATTATGTGAGTGCACTTGAATATAACTATAGATTAAATCTGATCTGAATAAAACATAGCAGATGGCTGAAGTTTTTGACAAATAGTTGATTTTAGGACTTTTTTTAATATAGGCCTCTCATTTGTGGAATAAGGAGCCACCCCTGAGAACAGGTCCAGTGGTGCACTAGTAGGCGGCTAGCAACCAAAGCAGAGATCTGCCAGTGGCTGCCGCTAGCGGCCAGCTGGCATTTTGCACACCCGCTTTTGGGCAGCCCCCTGGCAACTGCTAGCGGCAGCAGCGGATGGCTGACAGCCAGTCCATGGGTGGTAGGAGAGCATTTGCCAACAGAAATCTGCCGTTGAGCCACTATATGAATAGTTACTTAATCTTATATTAAATATTGTTGCTGGGAGTCCATTATTTGACCACCACTCATATAGGCAAGAATTTAACTAGACAACACATTTATTACATTTCTTGATATTTTTATTACAGTCAAACAGCAAAGATTATACAATATACAAATACAGCCTTTCATGTAACACAAATAGTCGTACTATTTAAAAAATAAAAGCATAGCACAGCCCAAAAATATGTACCCTAACAATAAAAAAAAACAGCATAGTGATCTAAGAAAACAATATTGACATATGGCTGACCTAAAACAGACATTTTAAAACCATATGAAAAATTTGAAAAAATAGTGTAATATAATAAAGTAAAATGTGTGTACAAATAGATTACATATACAATATAATATATATAGAATGTAAAATATGAATAATAAAAGTAGCAATATTACTGATAATATATTGTACAATTTTGCTCACATTTTTATGTTGAAATTTTTACTGCAATTGCCACCCATCCATCCATCCATTATCCAACCCGCTATATCCTAACCACAGGGTCACGGGGGTCTGCTGGAGCTAATCCCAGCCAACACAGGTCGCAAGGCAGGAAACAAACCCTGGGCTGAGTACACACACACACACACCAGGGACAATTTAGAATCACCAATGCACCTAACCTGCATGTCTTTGGATTGTGGGAGGAAACCCACGCAGAACCTGGGTCTCCCAACTGCGAGGCAGCATCTCTACCTACTGCGCCACCATGCAATTGACAATGATTATTAACATGATGCCTTTTGCATTGTAACCAAACAAATTTCTTCTTCTCCTATCCTTTCCACAAGAGTGGGCACAGTCAATGGGAAGTCATTTGCTTACCCTCGAGGTTAAAAGAATACACAGTGTATTTTCATGTGTGTTAGCATTTAAGGAAGAGTTGGGAACAAATAACAAAGTCTAACAGCAATCATTGCGTAGTGTTTTATCACAGCCATTTTTAGCTATATCCAACATGGTCTTTCGTTACATCTTCCTGAGTTTAGAGTATAGGGTAACATTTGTGTGTGTTATTAGAAAGCATAATCCACACTGCACATCTTATGTGAGTCCCAAGCAGTCCTATGACGTCCTTCAGTGTCTGGATCTGTGAGACTAATAAGTACAAAAGTGGGACAAATCAAAGTTTAAATTAAAAATTCAAATGACATCAGACATAATAAAATAGTGAGATTCTGGAAAGGTGGATTTCTCATTATATTTTCAAATGTTGCCCTCCTATTTAATCCTACAAGCAACTGTAAAACTGGCTGAAAAAAAAGTAAAATTGCATCTCAATGAACCTACCTAAAATGAAGGAATCACCCTGGTAACCTGATATATTCCCCAGACGGTTCTGTTATCTTTCATCACATACTGCATGTGTCATTTTAAAATGTATTCGCCAAACAGCATATGACAAGTCTGCTGATTTGTTTAGGACAGAACTGAAACAAAATTAAGAATAGGAATAATTTAGTTAGATTTTCAGAAAACCCATTACCCTTAAATTTCACGCAGCAACTTAAACCTGACCCATGTAGAAGACATAATGTACAGTCAATAATGGCAATAATAACACTTGACTAATTGATGGGCAATAATCTAAGAGTACAATTCGCAGGAAAATTAAGTGATGTCAAAGGATATATGAGCATATTGGAAAGACTGCACTAGTTTTCCACATTTATCTGCCATCCCCCTGCAGGGATTCATTATACACAGTGCCAGAGAGCTTTCTCCGTTATGTATGGGGTCTGTACAGTTCACATTTTAGACATTTCTTAAGCTTGCTTTCCTGGTTTGGGTGGATGACATCGAGTCCTACATGTCGGTGTTTGAGAGGACTGCCTCTCGGAATCAATGGGCGTGGGCGGAGTGGGCCTCCATCTTGGAACTGTATTTGAAGGGGCCCGCGCAGAGCGCTTATCATGATCTCCCCTAGGAGAAGGCCACCCAATACGACCTCCTTAAGACCGAAGTATTTAAACGCTACGGCGTAACTTCTTGCCAGCAGGCGAGGGAATGGCGGCTGTGGAAATTTGACCCACATGGCCCGGAGAGAGCCCAGGTGTTCGAGTTCTGGGGCAAGCTTGGGCGCTGGCTAAGGCCAGACGTGAACCAGGCCCGCCAGGTAGTGCAACAGATGGCCTGTGAGGGGTTGGATTATCTCGCCCAGCAGGTCTGACGGCACTCCTACAAAGATATGAACGGTCTTTTGGAGGTCCTGGAGTGCAAACTGGCGGTTCTCCAACTTTGGGGGTCAGAAAAGCCTGCTCCTGGGGTCTGACAGGGAAGCGTCGTCACCCCGGAGCCCACCCATAGGGTGGCGTAGCCTCAACCGAGACCAAGAGAGAGGGAGGCCTCTGCACAACGCTGTTTCGAGTGTGGTGAGGTGGGCCACCTCCTTCCCAACTGTCCTCTCAATACCGTGGAGCCGATGGACTGCATCTGGGCCAAAGGAGAGAGGTATTGTGCTCTGTCCCATCCGTTGGCGGTTTCTAATACGGGAGTGGTGTTGGTAAATGGATACTTGGTGGTGGCACTGTTTGACTCCGAGAGTAACATTTTCATTGTTGCTCCCCATTATGTTCTACTGCGACAATGAGCGGCTCAGAGAATGAACGTGACGTGTGCACAGGGAGACCAGATCATATAGGTCCACGAAATGTTACATCTCCTGGAAGGGGACGCTGAAACAACTGCTTGTCGTTGTTTTGCCCGAGCCCCCCTTTCAGCTTATACTCAGACAAGACTGGTTAGAGAGTAACACCGCTCCCACACCTAACCTGGGTCTGATTATGGGGGGTCAAGGGGTTCTCCCAGCCGCTCCCACGCTGTGCACTTTGGCGACTGTTGATGACGTGGACAGCCGCGTAGACACTTCTTCAATGACGGATCCTAACCTGGAAGTGCAACCGGGTGGGGCTCCGAGTCAGACAGGAGTTCCCATGGACTGCCCACCTGACCCGCTCGCCAGTTTCTCTTTATGCCAGCATCATTTAAAAAAGAACAGTGGAACGATGATTCCCTGAAGTTTGCCAGGAATGCTATCATTTCCGTAGACAACATACTGTCCGTGGATTCCACGCCACCAGTGCCCTACTTTGTATTAAACAACAATCTGCTGTACCGTGTGGAAGAACACAAAGATGAGAGGCGGAAACTGCTGTTAGTGCCACGAACCTACCAGCTGGAGGTTTTCGAACTGGCTCACTCCGACCTCTGGGGCGCCCACCTTGGGGCTAAAAAAACGTTGGAGCAAGTAAACTCCGAATTTATTGGCCCGAAGTAAATGTTTCTGTCAGTCTTGCCCAACCTGCCAGCTACGTCAGATACCCCGGAGGGGTCGTGCTCCTCTAGTTCCTATTGCCCTCATAGATTTTCCATTTGTAAAGATTGCTGTCGATCTAGTAGAACGCCAGGAACCTTCAGCGCGAGGCCATAAATATATTTTAGTTATGGTTGATTACGCGACCCGGTACCCAAAAGTGGTTCCCCTGCGAGCCACTCCCAAGTGGGCATACCTAAAGAAGTACTGACGGACCAAGGTACGCACTTCACTTCAGATACGCTCAGGGAGGTTGCCAAGTTACTCCGTATACAGCATCTTAAGACATCCATTTATCATCCTCAAACAGATGGGTTAGTGGAAAGATTTAACCAGACCCTTAAACAGATGCTCCCAAGGTAGTCAGCGTGGACAGTAGGAATTGGGACCAGCTGTTACCCCTGGTGCTTTTCGCCTATCGGGAGGTGCCCCAAGCCTCTACGGTGTTTTCCCCTTTTGAGTTATTGTATGGACGCCAGACCCGGGGCATTTTGGATGTCCTAAAAGAGGGATGGGAGGGTGAGGCACTTCCCTCCGCCAATATATTAGAATATGTTGCTCAATTGTGCGATAGAATGGGAAAGATCAGACCTTTATTAAAAGACCACATGTCGAAAGCTCAAGCAGCACAGGTGCGGTTTTATAATAGAAACACCTCCTTATGAGAGTTTCAACCAGGGGACAGAGTAATGGTGCTTGTGCCCACTTCCCACTCCAAATTCCTGGCCCATTGGCTTGGCCCTTACGAGGTGAAGGAAAGAAAAGGGCTCCTGGACTATTTGGTAAGCCAACCAAATCGTCGATCGAGCAAGAGAGTATATCACGTCAACCTCCTAAAGCCATGGAAGGACAGGGAAGACCCTTCTCTTGCCGGCCACAGAAACAGCTGACCTTAACCTCAGTCACAATCTGGCACCCCTCCACCGACGGGAGCTCGAACGAGCAATCCTGTCTATTCCAGAAGTGGTCAGGAAAGCACCAGGCCACACCTCACTGATTCAGCATGACAGAGTCACAGATCCAGGGGTGGTAGTCATGGAACGCCCCTACCGCCTCCCGGGCAGAGGTGGAACTAGAGGTCCAGCGCATGATGGATATTGACATCATTGAGGAAAGTCATACTCCCTAGTCATGGAGATTTTGTCATGACTTTTGACATCTTAACCAAGTCTTCAAGTTTGATGCATACCCCATGCCCTGCATGGACAAGCTCCTCGAACGGCTGGGGACAGCCCGTTATTTGACTACTCTTGACATGACGAAGGGATACTGGTAAATTCCTTTAACGGCATCCGCAAGAGAAAAAAACTGTATTTAGCACCTCTAGTGGACACTGGCAATACAAGGTCCTCCCATTCGGACAGCACGGGGCACCAGCGACCTTTCAGCGTCTGGTAGATAGAGTGCTACGGTCCCAACAGTCCTATTGTGCTGCCTACCTGGATGACACTGTCATTTCTTCCGGCGCCTGGGAGGAACATCTTTATCAATTTTATGTTAAATGTGCTCCTCCATCCCATCCACAGGAGGGGACACTTATTTGCACTACCTGAAGCAAAGCCGTAGAATTGCATCTCCCCTGACTGCTGCTTTCAAAATTATACAAAATACATTTAAAAAGATTGTAGGTAGTCTTGCATATCATGTTCTTCTCCACTATGCCACTGCATCCCATTCAATGGAAGGAACAATCATTTCCATGGCTGGAACAGAGCCATAGACTTGTGTGCACCCTGTCCTGTCTATTGCATTAAAAATGAACCCTAGATAAGTAGCATTATCTAAAATCCATGCTTAAAGATTGATGAAAGCCTTCTATATCACTTTCAAGTCTACTGTGCCCCATTGTCCTCTCCCCTTGAAGGGACACTCATTTCCACAGCTACGCCTTTGTCTCAGAGTTTAGTGCCCCCTGACTGCTGCTTACAAAATGAACATTAGACAGCTGAAATTGTTGTTGGATTGGTTGTTGTTGTTTTTATTATATAATATTTATTGATTTAATTATTCATTGAACTGCTATAAAAAAGCAAAATTTCCTTTTGAGGACAAATAAATTTCTATCTATTTATCTACAAGTAGATGTCAAAAATAAATGAGACACTGAAATATTAATTTTACTTCAAGTCAAGTGATGTACCAAATATCCACTGATGCACATTTGTATGACAAGTCAATAAAAGAGCCCACAGACAAACTGCAATCCAAATATTAAACATTTTGTTGAATGTGTTTTGCTATTATAATATTTAAATTAAAATCACTAATAATAATTATAATTACCAGACTACTGGGTCAATTTTAATGTCAACATACACTCCAGGGCAGTAATATCATTGTAAAATAATATCAGTAGTTTTATAAATTCCAGAATGTGAATCAATAGCACTGGCATAAACATCCTGAATATAATTTGTCTCCTAAACTGAACAAATAACTTTCATATTCCTCCTGCTGCCCTGCTTGTCCATTTTGAACAAATAAAGGTCATCTCCTTGAAAAATTATATTCACAGAGCAATTAATAATATGGTGCAATGTAAAACACTTCAAACAAACCTTCAAAATGTACATTTTCTTAATTTAAGTTGACTTCCTCAATGGATCCAACACTTACAAATACATAGGCCACGCCCACACTCGCTCACAGTAATACCGTTTCAAAGTGCCACCCAACCTGATGCCAAGACTTTCAGATGGGTAGTGAAACCCAGAAAATGTCTTAATGGACATTGGAAGCAAAAGACTTACACTGACAGTGACCAAGTGTGGAGCTGATGTCAAGGCTCTAATTCTATGAGGTGGCAGCAAAATTCAAAAACTATTTTAAAAAGCTGATTATAAAAGATAACAAGAACCTCAAAAGATATTCTGATTAATTTATTAAAACGCCATAGAATAAATTCTAACAAATGTTTTTCCTTCAAAAGTCATGCTAACTTCAGAATTTGTGTCTTTTATTTCGTACTTTGTGCACACATTGAAGCTGTTTGATGGAAAATGCAGGTACATGTGTAGCTAATTGTCAGTGGTTACTGTGTAAATGAATATTTGAAATACATATCCTGCAATGCCAAATTAGAAATGTGAGGAAGACAAAACATTGTACTTTGCTTAATATACAGTACTTTAAACAAACTGTGATCACAAAATGACATAATCACTTTGACTTCTTTGGTACCCAACAACAGCAGCTTTCTTGTAAGAAGTTTTATCAGCTTTATAAGCTTTATATGGATTTAAGAAAATTTCACATAATTAAATAAGACTCTGGATGTGATTGATTTTTTTTTTTATTAAAAACTAGCAAAATACCCGCGCTTTGCAGTGGAGAAGTAGTGTGTTAAAGAAGCAATGAAAAAGAAAAGGAAACATTTTAATAATAACGTAACATGATTGACAATGTAATTGTTTTGTCACTGTTGTGAGTGATGAGTGTTGCTGTCATATATATATATATATATATATATATATACATATATATATATATATATATGTATACATATACACACACACATTTAAACATATATATATACATATACATTGTAAGAAGAGGAGACCAGAGACGTAGAAAGGTTTGGGGCAGCCACCCGTTTAATGCGGTTTCCCGGCTGCAAAAGTCTTTGAGGCATTGTTAAACAGTTGTTACACAACAGAGTCCAAAACAGAACTGCCTGCCTAAGCAAAGGCAGTGAGCTTTATAGCACAGAGGGCGGAAATGATGTCGCCCTCTGGGCGGAACTGGAAGTGACATCATCCTTGGGGCCGGAACCGAAGTGACCTCATTCTTGGGGCCGGAACCGAAGTGATGTGTCCTTCCTGGAAATGGCGGCTCCTGGTGGGATTTCCGGTAAGACCTGCAGAGAACTCAGAAAGAGCGTCAGTGCACCCCCCTGGGCAGATGTATAAACAGTATTTCTAAGCCCTTCAGCTGCTTCCCATGCACACGCAGTGTGACAAGACTCCCCTCAGCCCAGACCCGTCGGGTCGGGCGACCTGCACCGAGAGGTCGTGGGCCCGGGAGAGGGCATCGGCGTTGGCATGAAGAGACCCCTGTCGATGAACGAAGCGTATACTTGTACTGCTGCAGGTCAAGAAACCACCTCGTGACCCGTGGATTCGACTCCCTGTGAAGGGCCATCCACTTCAGAGGTGCATGATCCGTCACCAGAGTGAACACGCGACCCAAGAGGTAGTACCGCAGCTGAGTTACCGCCCATTTGATCGCCAGAGCCTCTTTCTCCACCGCCGCGTACCTGGTCTCCCCTGTCCAACAGTTTCCGCTCAGGTACATAACGGGTGTTCAACACCGCCGACGCTTTGGCTCAACACGGCACCCAAGCCTGTGTCCGGCGTCCGCCTGGAGGATAAAAGGAGAGAGAAGTTAGGGGAGATCAAGATAGGTGCTGAAGTCAGAGCCCTTTTAAGTCACTGAATGCAGCCCCGCTTTATCAGACCATACCACCGTATTAGGAGCTCTTTTCTTTGTCAAATCGGTCAAGGGCGCCGCTCTCGAGAAGCGAGGCACAAACCGGCGGTAGTACCCGCCAAACCGAAAGGATTGGACTTGCCGCTTGGTTTTGGACGGGCCAGGCCATTATGGCTTGCAACTTGGAACACTGTGGCCTCACAGTACCCCGGCCCACTAGGTAGCCCAAATATTTGGCTTCCCTCAATCCAAAGAAACATTTCTTGGGGTTGATTCGGAGCCCGGCCTCTCCCAGTGTCCGTAATACTGCTGTGACCTGCTGTATGTGTTCCTTCCAGGTGCTGGAATAGATGACAACGCCATCCAGATAGGCAGCACAGAACGAGTTATGGGGCCGGAGCACTTTGTCCACCAGACGCTGAAAAGTCGCAGGCGCCCCGTGTAACCGAATGGAAGGACACGATACTGCCAGTGTCCGCTAGGAGTGCTAAACGCGGTTTTTTCCTTCGCGGACTCCGCTAAAGGAACCTGCCAGTACCCCTTTGTCATGTCAAGTGTAGTCAAGAATTTGGCTGGTCCCAGTCTCTCGAGGAGGTCATCCACGCGAGGCATGGGATAAGCATCGAATCTGGAAACTTGGTTAAGCCGACGGAAGTCATTGCAAAACCTCCAACTGCCGCCAGGCTTAGCAATCAAGACGATGGGACTGGACCAGGGACTACTACGTTCCTCGATTACTCCTAGTGCCAGCATTCGCTTGATTTCCAGTTCCACTTCTACTTTCTTTGCCTCCGGAGTCTGTAGGGTCGCCACGGACGATCACCCCGGTCAGTCAATATGTCATGCGCAATCAGAGAGGTCCGACCGGTTTTCACTTACCACCTCTGGGACAGAGCGGATAGCTGCTTCGAGCTCTTGTTTCTGCCTGGGGATAGCTGCTCACGAAATTAAGGGAACTTACTTCAGCGAAGAGAGAGCAGGGCTGTCCGGAGGAGGGATCGGGACCCCTCTCCTTCCACGGTTTCAGCAGGTTTACATGATATATTCGCTCAGCTGGTCGGCGATTGGGCTGTTTCACCAAATAGTCAACCAATCCCTTCCTTTCCTTAATTTCGTAGGGGCCTAGCCAATGCGAGCAGTTTAGAGTGAGAAGTTGGTACCAATACCATGACGCGATCCCCGGTTGGAACTCCCGGAGAGTCGTGCCACGGTCATAAAGGCGGCCTGTGCTGATGGCGCCTCCTCTATATGACTTTTTAGAATCGGTCTTATTGCATCAAATCTATTGCGCAATTGGGCGATATATTCCAAAATATTAGTGGAGGGCTGTGCCTCCCCTTCCCAGCCCTCTTTAAAATATCCAATAAACCCCGGGTTGTCTTCCGTACAGTAATTCAAATGGAGAGAACCCGTAGAGGCTTGAGGAACTTCCCGATATGCAAAGAGGACAAGGGGGAGGAGTTGGTCCCAATCCCTCCCATCCTTGCTGACTACCTTACGTAGCATTTGCTTGAGAGTTTGATTAAATCTCTCCACTAGGCCATCGGTTTGAGGATGATACACCGAGGTCTTTAAATGCTTTATTTTCAGTAACTTGGCAGTCTCCTTGAACGCTTCCGAGGTAAAAGGCGTTCCTTGGTCCGTCAGGACTTCTCTAGGAATGCCTACGCGAAAAGACTCCTACTAGTTCCGTGCAATATTTTTGTGGTAGCCGAAAGCAACGGAACGGCTTCAGGGAATCGGGTAGCATAATCCACGAGGACGAGTATATATTTATATCCTCGGCTGAGGGTTCTAGGGTCCTACTATGTCAACCCCAATCCTATCAAAGGAACGCCAATAAGGGGAAGGGGAACCAGAGGAGCACGGTCCTCCTAGGAATTTGCCGCAGTTGACATTCCGGACAGGAAATGCAAAAGCGCTAACCTCCTCATTAATCCCGCCAGAAAAACGGAGCTTAATTCGCTCTAATGTTTTATCGGAGCCGAGATGGCCTCCAAGAAGGTGGGAGTGTGCTAACTCGCAAACCTGCCGCCGTAGGTCCGCTGGATTAGCAACAACTTCCGGACCTTCCCTGTTCAGCGACCCGATACAACAAATCATTATCAATGACAAAGTGAGGTCCCTGTGGCATGGGCAAATGCGTCGTTGGCGTTAACGAGAACCACTGCATTCTTTATGTGTTTCAGAGAGTCGCCATTCCACTGTTCTCTTGAAAGAAGCCGTGTTGCTCTAAACTGAAAGTGCAACTCAGAGAGAGGGTCCGGTCTGACCTCAAGGGGCGGAGATTCCTCCTCGCTGCCGGGCGCTAGTGGATGACGTAGTAGCCCGCGACGGTCCGGGAGTGTCTCGTCACTCTCTTGGCCTACCGCCCCACTCCCTGTCGGCTGATTACACGGTGTGGAAGCAACTTGAGATGAATCGTTGTCATCTATAACGAGGCCATAAGTTTTTCGGGAATGCTTTCTAAACTACCGTTACTATCAGACCAGTCTCGCCCGAGGATTACGGAAACGGAGGATCCGGATGCACCGCCACGTAAGCTGTCGAAGGGTTCCTCCGAGACATACGTAACACCGGGCGGTATTGTATGTGCGGATATCTCCGTATACATTTTAGACTGGTCTTCTTTTAATCCACTGTTGCGGTAGAATAAAACGGCGAGCAACGACAGACACGCTACTGCCGGAATCAACAGCGCTGTTATCTTATGTCCATTAATAAGAAGCTCCCCGTATGTTTATCCGCCAGGGATTGCTAAGGGCACACAAACAACCCCGCCATTGTCCCCTACGGTCCGCCTTGTTCCTCGACAGGTCGCAAGCCAGACGGCCCGGCGACTTCGAACAAGCTCTGGAATGCGTGGAAGGGACTGCTTTAGTGGGACATAGCTCCCGGTAGTCCACAGAGCGGCTGTTCTGCCCTCCCAGGTTTCACAGCCGCCTCTGGGTTTGCAAGAGCTGCAGCAGCTCGTCCATAGAATGGAATTCGCCCCAGGCCGGCTGGGCAAATTCCTGGGGTAGTCTTTTAGCAGCAGAAAACAGGCCACTTGCTGCACTATTTGTAAGGGGTTAACTCAATGGCCGTAGCCACTCACCCACCTGTTGCCAGAGAGCCATAGCCTGCTCTGACAGCCCTTTGCTTGGGTTAAACTCCCAGTTTATGATTTCCTTCACCTGCCGGCCTGGGGACAACCCATCGCTAACTGGGACCTTGGTCCCGATGGGCAGCTCGGCTTTCCTGCCAAGGAGAGCATACTGAGCCACTCGTGTGTGTTCCCCAGAAGCCAGCCCACGCCTGTGGGTCCCCTCTACCTTCTCCACGAGATGGGTGGTCCCCACCGGTTATGCTCATGGAGCAGAGCCTGCACCGCCCTTCCTGACCCTCTGGCGCACTCCCGCCCTGAAACTCGCCCCGTACTCACCCACCTGGTTCCGTGATAGTTCGTGTCCCGGTTCATCGGGACACCATCCTGCCGCTACGCCACTGTAATAAGTGGAGACCAGAGACGGAAAGGTTTGGGGCAGCCACCCGCTTATTACGGTTTCCGCTGCAAAAGTCTTTGAGGCATTGTAACAGTTGTTTACACAACAGAGTCCAAAACAGAACTGCCTGCCTAAGCAAAGGCAGTGAGCTTTATAGCACAGAGGGCGGAAATGATGTCGCCCTCTGGGCCGGAACTGGAAGTGACATCATCCTTGGGGCCGGAACCGGAAGTGACCTCATTCTTGGGGCCGGAACCGGAAGTGATGTGTCCTTCCTGGAAATGGCGGCTCCTGGTGGGATTTCCGGTAAGACCTGCAGAGAACTCAGAAAGAGCGCCAGTGCACCCCGCCCCGGGCAGATGTATAAACAGTATTCTCTAAGCCCTTCAGCTGCTTCCCATGCACACGTGTGTGACAACATACATATATACACATACATCCACATATCTATACATATATATATATATATATCTACATATACACACATATACATACACACACATATATACACACAAATAAATATATATACATACACACACATATATAAACATATATATATACGTACATATCTACATATATACAGTCTTTGGGGTGCGAGCAACTGTTGCTGGGGGTGCCAGAATCCATGAAGGAAGAAAAAAGAAAAACATTATTTGTACAAAATCTTAATTTATTTATCCATTCCTAAATAATTAAATGGGCAGGCTATTTCGTATCAGTGCAATACGCTGCTTGTTAAAACGGATGACTCCCGCTCTTACGTGCACTTACTGTAGTGCTGCGTGGGTATTATGAACTATCGTATCTGTTCAAGTTCTATTTAAATTTTAAATAGAAGGAATTTTTATTTAGTCGACAGAATATTATTCCGGAATAAATCAACTCAAACCTTAAATAACTTATAATATTTTGCTCTCCATAAAAATATATCCTGTCTAAATTATACAAGTTAGAAATAAAGTAAACGTTTAAAGAACAAACATTTAAATTTCTTTACTCTTATGTAATTTTATATAAAAAATAAACTTAATTTTTAAATATCCCAAAAGATTTTGCTCTCCATAAAAATATATCCTGTCAAAATTATACAAATTCAAATATGAACATGCTACATAACAAAACCTGGAAATATAAATAAAATTTGTTCTTTTCAGCAATAACAAATCAAATCATTCAGTTGTCTTTGCTCTTATGTCAATTTATCAGATTTGGACGCCTGGCATCTTTTTTTGGCCACAAGTTCGTTTCTGTTTGGTGTGAGGTTCTGTGTTGTGGAGATTCTCAGGATGGATTGCAGGTGCTCATCAGTGAGGCGACTCCTGTGTGCTGTTTTGTTAGTCTTTATCACTGAGAAGAGCTTCTCACACAGATATGTGCTACCAAACATGCACAAGGTTCGAGCCGAATGTAGACGGAGCTGGAGCATTTTTGCAGGAATGGAGTGAATAAACTGTGCGTGCCGTGCAGTGTCGTACTCTGCCTTCAGTGTGCCATTACACTGCAGCTCAATCACCTCCATCTGAATCTGCACAGGTGCAATTTCCACATCGATGGCAAATGGGTTGCGAAACAACTCAAAATTCTTTTTTTGTTCTTCAAAGCCACCAAAGCACCGTGCGAACTCAGTGCGCAGTGTGCTCAGTTTTTTAGCAAAGTGCGTATTTGGGAACACCGTTGTGCCGACTTGGTTCAACATTACTTGGCAACAGGGAAAGTGGGGCAAGTTGCACTGGTGCATTTGTGTCTCCAATAAAAGTAGCTTTACTTGAAATCACTTTGTGATTTTGCACGGGTAAAACCGTCTGCTGAAGTGTCAGATTCGTCTTTAACTCTTCTGCTTTCTGTATCTTGTGCATTGCATTCAGGTCTTTCAGGTTATCTTGATGTTTTGTCCCATAGTGCCGTCTTAGATTAAATTCTGTAATTACAGCCACATTAGCTCCACAAATGAGACACACGGGTTTACCGGCAATGCCAGTAAACATATACTCAGCCTCCCATCGGTTTTTAAAGGCTCTATGTTCAGAATCACCTTTTCTCTTTGGCATCGTGTGGGCTAGCTTCGCAATAACTTGCAGCATCATAAGCTAGACTTGATTAACGTGGTAAGTGTTCAGCAAGGCAGCTGAAGCGCTGCATTATGAGATCTGTAGTTTATTGTGTTACTAGCGCTTCATATCCTCGGGCCATTAATAACAATAATATATAAAATGATCTCGCGGGCCGGATATAATTACACGCCGGGCCGGATGTGGCCTGCGGGCCTTGAGTTTGACACATATGGACTAAATAGAACTTGAAAAGATACATTTTTTCAAATGTGATTGCGCAATTCAGATCGAGTTGACGCGCACTACAGTACATCGAGCCCGCGTGCTATTGTGGTTTTGCCTGCGTGCCTCAATAAGTTACCCTCCCCTCGCTCTTACTTTTTTACCGTTCATCTAATGAATACACTGATTATGGCTTTACCAAAACAATCATTGATCGCGAATAAAGTATCAATTCAATTGGTGATCCGTCTTTCTGCGTTAACCGCATATTTTTTCATACGTCTCAAACCAAGGGGATGCGAGGCTAAAATGAATCGGGAAGTGCGCGTACATACTCAGTGCATCCCCTCTCGGGAATCGAACCTCGAAGCTAGAGGCGAAGGCTCTACTATTGCGCCACGGCATGTGATTTGTCTATTTGAGCGTAGCAGTGTAATTCGATTTTTGTTCAGCACTCTTTGGAACTGTTGCTTTTTGTCTGCGCACTGCGTCAGTTCACGTGAGCCGCTGAATATGGTTTTATATGTCACTTGCTCGCTTCTGTTTCGCTGCCTTCTTAATTATATAATGTATGCTTTCTTCAGCGGTTTTTGGAGCTCTTCCTGGTTTTCTACGTACTGCATGATTACGTGGGAGGCGTGATGATGTCACATGAAACTCCGCCTCCCATGGCTTTCGAGCTCAACTCCATTACAGTAAATGGAGAAAAATAGCTTCTAGTTATGACCATTATGCATAGAATTTCGAAATGAAACCTGCCCAACTTTTGTAAAGAAGCTGTAAGGAATGAACCTGCCAAATTTCAGCCTTCTACCTACACGGCAAGTTGGAGAATTAGTGATGAGTCAGTGAGTCAGTCAGTCAGTCAGTGAGTCAGTCAGTCAGTCAGTCAGTGAGGGCTTTGCCTTTTATTAGTATAGATATTCAATATTGCAGTTTAACTTTTCAGAACAGAAATAGAATTCTAAAAGTTACTTTGTAGATCCAGCCATGGAAATGAATATCCCTGCCAACTAGCAGAACACAGTAGCACAATGGAAAAGTAAGTGATAATAAAGAGTGCCTGTAAACTTTAAAAGGGGATTTTGGACAATTTTGCAATTCCAGTGTTAATTTTAAAAGCAGCAGATAGGGGCCCACATTTTCATACTGTAGCTTGGCTCCAGCCAATTAAATGAATGTCCTCTTCACTGGAAGGAACAGAGTAACACCGTAGACATTAAAGTGATATAAAATTGTTCAAATACATGTTGGACAATTTTAGCTGTCTAGTGTTTATTTCATAGGCAGCAGTCAGGAGGGGGCACACATATCTTTGGCAAAAGCCATAGAAAATAAGTGGCCCTTTGAGAGGATGGGACAGAGAGGAGCAGAAGACATGAAAGTGATAAAGAAGACTTCCTTCACTCTTTTCAAATACATTTTGGACAATTTTGAATTCCTGTATTCATCATTCAAGCAGCTGGTAGGGAGAATGCATTTCTTCAGCTGTGCTCCGGCTTTGGAAATGAGTGCCCCCAGTGGATGGGATGAAGGGGCACAGTGGAGTAGAAAGTAATGTAAAAGACTTTCTACAATCAGTTTAAATAGATGTGGCACAATTTTAGCAGACTGAGGGCACTCATTTCTATGGCATGGCTTTGCTCCAGCTACTGAAGTGAGTGTCCCTTCCAGTGGATGGGACAGAATGCCACAGCAGACATGAAAGTGATTTAAAATACATTTTGAAGAATTTTAGGTATCTATCATTTATTTTGTAAGCAGCAGTCAAGGGGCACACATTTCTACAGCTTTACTTTAGAGATGGAAATGAGTGTCTCCTCCTGTGTATGGGATGCAGTGGTATAGTGGAGATGAAGACAATACAGAAGACTACCTACAATATTTTAAAAATAATTGTGCATAATTTTATCTCTCTAGTGTTCATTTTGTAAGCAGCAGTCAGAGGATATGTATTCCATGGCTCTTCTAGGCTGTGGAAATGAGAAAAAGAAAAACTAATTCATGGTATTTAGCCAAACCAAGAACACTGTCTGTTTGGTAGACCTGTCATTGCCAACGTGTACAATCAAGAGAAGACTTCACGAAAATAAAGAGAGGGCTTACCACAAGATGCAAACCCCTGATAAACCTCAAGCATAGGAAGGACAGATTAGACTTTGACAGAAAAAAATTTTTAAAAGCCTGTCCAGTTCTGAAAGAATTTTCTTTGGAAAAAGGAAACTAGTATCAATATGTACCAGAATGCTGGAAAGAGAAGAGTATGGGGAAGAGAAGAAACAGTTCATGATCTGTAGTATACCACATCCTTTGTGACAAATGGTGGAAGCAGTTTAATTGCATGTGTGTGTGTTCACCCTGTAACAGACTGACACACTACTCAGGCATTTTTCCTGCCTTGTGCCCAATGCTTTCTGGGATAGACTCCATCTTTCCTGTGACCCCAGCCTGGATAAGTTGGTTTGAAAATGGATGCACGGACAAGTTGCATCATCATTGTCGCAACTATTAAAGATGGCAACAAGTTGTTGTGTTCATTCAAGCATTGGGATAAATGTAAAAATATCACAAAACTTGTGCTTGTTTTCTTGGTTTTGATTTTTGCTTTTGTCTTCCTTCAAAGTTAGTTTTTCACTTTTATTTTTGGATCTTGTTTTGGCTTGTTAATTTGGATATTTGATTTTCTGGTTTTGTCCTTCAGCTCATTTTGATTACTCTTTCTGGTGTTTTTTGTTTTTAAATGTCTGCTGCAAGATAAGTCAATTTTTTCACCAAGGGCACAACACACATACTTTGGTACTTCCCAATCTTTTCTTTCTGTTGAGGATTTAAGAATATACACTTTCAAAGCCTGCCATTTCTTCTTCTTTTCCTCCTGTATTACTTAATATAAGATGTAGTCAATATCTGGAATGCATATTCATTTGTTAATTCTGATTGTGTTTGTTTCCTGGCACTATTAACTTTAATTTTCATATGTTTATATTTTTAACCATTTTGTGTCATCACATCAGTATTTTATGTATTTGTTTTTTTCTGGTAGCTATGGCTGTTAGGCTTGTGATGTCATATGCCATGTTAATCTAGAACATGATTGTAATGTATTAACCACTTTTATATGTTTAATTTTGTCTGTTTTGTGTTTTTTTTTTTCTTTTACCTATGAGGACATTAATTGTGGCATTTGTTTCAAATTTGGAATTGAATTTACAATGTCATATTTTTATTTCCATAATGTTTACGTGATCATGACTGACATGCAGTTAATATCACAGAAAGTGTCAAAGTAAATATGGTGACGATTGCACACTACTTTATCCCTTGGTGGATACAAATCTCTTTGACCTTCCTAGTGGCAGTTAGCTTTAAACCAAGTAGACCCTAGCAGTAGGAGTGTGTGCTCTGGTAGCGATGGCTTCCAGTAACTGACTTTTGATTTTGTCTTGCCCTTTTGTTTTCGGGCTTTTCAGTTTTGTTTTCCTCTCCTAGTATTTTGACCTTTGCTCGTCTTGACAATGGATCTTTACCACTTAATCATCTCCTAGTTTCTAGTGCTCACAATAATCCTCAGGCACTTTATGTGTCCACAACACATGGTGGTTATAATATTTGGCCCTTGCATTAACAAGCATGAGAATTATAAATAAAAAATAAATCTGTTATAAATCTCTAAAGAAAATTCTTTGGAAAAAAAAACTTGTCTTACAAAACATAATTCAGGAAGATTCTGGTTCTGATTGTAGTTTGCAGTTTCTTTAAAACCATGGTCTGAACTTATCTTGTGATCAATGTGAGCTTTCCATATAAAGTCTAGAAGGACCTAATTAAAACCCAAATGGAAGAAATATGAAGAGGCTTTACAAAGGGATAGTTGAATGTAGCCATAGGCAGTAATGCTACAACTCAGAAGACCTTTCGGCAAAATTCTATGCAGATCGCAAGAAATAAAGTCGACAAACAAAACTAAAACTTTTTGTACAAGTTGCTCCATTATTTTTCAACAAAATTTAGAGGGTTTACAAACTGTAAATCATAATTTGGCCACCATGATATCATGGATGCACAGCGTAGCATCATAGCAATCCAACCCTGCAAAAGGGAAAGAAAAAGACTTGCCAAGTGGCAGTGATCAGTATGTTAGTGAAATAACGGTGAAAAATATAAACAAGTAAATAAAAATGTTTTATTTTCATGATTTTCAAACAAGATACTTATATTTTTTTTTATTGATTATCACTTTGTTTTATTTCCATTTTTGGGAATGTTTAGAACCCATTCAGTAAGGAAAGGAACTATATCATGTATGACCTGGGCCTCTTCCCACTCAACCACTTTGGTAGCCCTCCGTTAACTTGCTGCGAGTTTGTGACACAACACATCTTGTTCTGTTGCTTGGCAGCGCTATCCATGTGACAGTCACGTGATGTGGAGACTAAGGAGTTACAACCACAGACAGCCATTCAGGGTTTGCTCAAACTGTCTTAGTATGGTGACCAGTTTATGTTTTCTACTTTCTGTCTATACTTCTTTTCTGTCTGATTTAAAGTATTTTGTGTATGTTTTGTTACATGTTTTTATTTATATTTTATATTTAATAGTTGATTATTATATAATTCTGTTTCTATGTACAGTCATGTGTAATGTCAGGTTGGGCCCCTTGTACTGTATGGGTGGTTCTACAAGAGTCAGGGCCACCAGTCTGTCTTCATCTTTGAACCACTCCAGCCGCGTCAATGGTCAGGTCTGGTGCGTTTGTGTTCTTGGTGTTGGTAAGCTCTCTTGTGTTTTGTGATTATTTTTAGTGGTGATCCACTGAATTTCTGATTACAATTCTGTTTTTATATACTCTCTTTGGGTTTCTGTATTGAGACCTTTTGTTTTTAAATTGCCTTTTCGGCATATTCTTTTCTTTCTCTATTGCACTCTACAAAGAAGTTCTTTTTAAGATTCTTCATCTGACCCTTTCATACAGACAACTGATGATGGTTACTCTTTCTTTGCTGAGGTTATTTCCTAAGTATTTTTGGGACTTTTAGTTTTGTGGCCAGTTTCCCATTCTAAGGGCCTGCTCCCTCTGAGGCTAGCAGATCTCACCTAGAAAACGGCCAAATGAAGTGCATCTCTGCTCTGGGCATCAGTGAAGAACCTCGCCTGCCCCCCAGACAGTATGAAGAGCCCTATGGATTTCACTTGGAAAGAAGTCCTACATCAATAACATTTTGCATGTCTGTCTTTGTTTCAGGCAGTTCCAAAGTCAAATACTATCTAGTGCTTAGCAGTCCTATGAATTTTTTTTTAACTTATGATTTAGAATTTTTACCTTTCTATTTGACAGCCTTGCCTATTTAATCCATCTTACTCTGCTCATTTTTTGACAATGTTTCTTGCCCTTGTGAACAATGAAGCAGCATATTTCATTTTCATATTGTCTCTGGGTCTCAATCCTTGTATTTTTTTATGTTATCTGTCTCAGTGTTCTCAGATTTGATCTGAATCCATCTTCCCAAAATATGTTGCACAATCAACTGTGCTTACAATAATGCAAAAAATGTAGGATTCAGTCTGTCTAATTAACATTTGAGGACCATAAAGCAAAAAAGCAAAATCACATAGCACAGCCTTAAATAATCAAAGTAAAAACAGGGCAATAAAATATATATATTTTGTTAAAATTATATGAAGAAGAACGGTAATGTGCAAAAGCAAATGTACAGATAAAAACGATTCTGTAAAAACTTCAATAAGAAAGTCTGACAATTCCATCCAACAACATCAGATGGCTGTGGAAACTGACAATAGAGCCCAACTTTAAAGCATGGCCAGCTAGAGCTAGTGTGACATTAGCAGAAGTTCTATAAGTATTTGCAAAAATCTGAATGACTGTGATGGACACTACTTTTAGGAAATTCTAGCTTAAATAAAAAAATAGAGTTGGTCATTTTGGAGGTTCTGCTACTCCTAACTTGAAATACTATGAGCCTCAGTTTAGCCAAAAGTAAGAAAATGGGGTTAATTATGACTTCTAATATACAGACAGGCCACAGATTCTGAACAAGTTCTGCCCCTGCTTACATCTGTAACATGATTTTCAATGTAAGTTGGAATTTGCATTGAAAATGTCTATCAATGGGAAAATCTGCAAAAATAGATATTGCTTTATTAATTTTACAGAATAATGTTCCAGATGTATTAGTAAAATGACACTGATGTTACCAAAGACAAGTAATCTAAATTAATCTATATACAGTGGTACCTCGGTATACATCCTTAATCCGTTTCAGATCCTTCGACTTATACCAAACAGGACATATAAGAAATAAAGGGAAAATGATTAATCCGTTCCTATGAAAAAAATCCTATTGTTATTGGCATATTATACATCAATGTGGTTGTATAAAATAATTTAAACACTGCTTAATACTAAAATACATAAATACAAAAGCAATTAGATGAAATAAATGAAAATTATATATTTACTTTACTTTAATAACGTCTTTGTTTTTCACAATCGTAGATACCGTCGTTCTTGGCATATGGTGTACAGCAGCCATGTTGCGGATATGCATGCCACCTTCATACTTTTCAACAACCAATTCAAATTTATGCGAAAAAACACAAAATCACGTGAAAATTCACATAGAGTTATAGCACAGGATGTTCACTGAATGCTAGCAACTGGCGTACTGACGCTCGTGGACAGTCGTGGCTTCGTCTCGAGAGAGGTAAACAACGTTAGCGTGTGAGTCGTATTCCAAACAAAGGTCATATACCAAGCAAAATTTTTCGCGTCCAAACAGGACGTATACCAAGTTGGACTTATTCCAAAGTGGACGTATACCAAGGTACCACTGTATATAAAAGTCAATGTATGTGTGTGTGTATGTTTGTATGTTCCAGCATCACTTCCAAACGGCTGGAGTGATTTTCATGAAAATTGGCACACATGTTTCTCATTGGCCGCCTAAAAATACTGTAGGATGAAATCAGCCCTAACCCCCAGGTGATCTTGCGGTCTTGTATGCAAGTTATCATCCAGCTGACATTTGGAACAACCACAAAAGGGCAAAGTGGAGGTGACTTGCCAGCATTCTTTATGTTTGAGCACCACTGCGCCCCTGTTGCTTTTGAAATTAAATAGAATTAATCCAGTGTCAACTGGATTATGACATACATACAAGACTGCAAGACAGGCACATTAGTGAGTCTTCATTGTTAGTTAATTTATTTTTATTTTTAAAGCTGTATTTTTTTAAATTATATTTTTCTCAAACAATTAAAAAAAAAACACCTAATTTTCCTCCTGGGCAACGCTGGGTATTTCAGCTTAGTTTAAACTAAATTGTACCACAAGTATGTACAATATTGCAGCATCCTGTAATGAATGTGTAGGATGTTTTCTATTTACTGTATTTAAGGGAGTCCACACCTCTTAGGAGAGGCTCTGGGTGGCTTATAACTGTATAGGCAGACAGAAGGTGTGCTCATAGGAGGGGTTGAGACAGGAAGGAAGGAGGGGGTGGGCATGTGTGGATGAGGATGGAGGAAGAAGTTTGTAGAGTGACCAAAAAAAAAGTAATTAAAAAGTGCAATGAAGAAACAGGGGTGCAAACAGCATAGTGTCATTTGTTGTTTTAGAATTGTGCTTAGCGACCCAATCAGTGGGCTGGAGAAGGGTTTTTCTTGCTGTCTTCTTCAGTTTCTTGTCATTCAATAAACTCAGCATCTGTTGAGCACCACATTTCTAGCACCAGTTTTGTGTCTCATACCGCCTTAGTCGCTACAATATGATGACCTTATGTTTAAAAATCCTGAAGTTTGTTTGTAATATTAGAGTGTGCCATAGTGTTGGAAAAGACACAACGATGGCACGAAAACCCACCACTCATGTCTGCACTGCAAAAAATAAAATTTAAGCCAAGTGAAAAGTATTTAAATCATGACATTAAATCCAGTTTCCATTTTTGTAAGAATTATTGACCTATCCAAAAATTTGAATTTAAGATTATATACAGTAGATTACTGTAAGAAATCTTGTCAAGTAAATTTTGCTTATCCCTTTGCCAGATATTTTTGCTAAATACAAACAAAACAACTCCTTTTAAAGTTTTTTTGTCTAGTTTTTGCATATACATTTTTTGCACTAGATAGGGCTGTATTTGCAGAGGGATCATTCAGAGTATCATACCCCCATAGTAATAAATAAAATTGTTAATAAAATAACAATTACTTTTATATATCTGCATTTTTTACTTCTTTCAGAATGCTCTGCTTCTTTTATCAGCTAGTAAAGATGTTATTTTGGGAAAATGATAAGACATCATGTGGCACTTACCTTACACAACACATTATTTCTGCAAAATTATTCAGACTAAAAACAAATATGCTGTATACAAAGAGATATTTGGGGAGTTTGGAATCCAGTTTTACAGATTGTTAAGTCTCATTAGACTTTGTTTCCCGCTAAATTACCATACATTTAATGATTGTGTTTTTTACTTTATCTTGTTACTTTGAACAATATCTGTTGCATTTGCTTTGTAAAAGATGCTGTATAGAATAATACAAAAATATAGAGTGTCTACAAATGCTTAACTGATTAAGCAGTGATGCTTGCTGTTTGACATATGTTATACACTTTTGTAAATTTGCTGATGCCACGACATCTTCTATGTTCTCTGTACAGTATTTAAATTTTTGACAATTTTTGCTTAAAATATTTTTTGAAACTGTTGTTTCTGGAAGTATTTCTCTTGGTTACTTGTAGCCAATCTTCTTTTTTAGCATAATAACCCTCAGCGTTGTGACCTCAGCTCACTTGTCTTAAGCACACTATACATATTGTGACATTGCCTGGTGGGTGGTTGCCTAGAAGTAGAGAATAGCACAGGACAAGGACAGACCCTGACAAAGAGAAAAAGTGACATTAGCAGCCGATTGTCAATGTGAAAGGAAGATGACCACTATGGGGTGACATGCCCTTTCAGTGTTTTAAGTATTCCTGAGTGAAGACAGAGTTGTAACCTGGTAGGAAATGTACAACATTTTCCAAAGATGCCAACAGGGATGTGACTCAGCAGGGGTCATGAATGTATGACCGTAAGTGTAGAATAGATGTACTGTATGTCACAAAATATTAGTAGGAGGACAGAACACCTCCTGACTCATAGAGGGGGTATCTTTTGAAGGTGGGGAGTACTGGCTGCAGGTTACTCATTTCATTTCTGCTCATTTAGAGACAGCAGATAGTCACAGAATCGAAGGAAGAGAAATGTGCTGACATTTTAACTGAATCAGCTCAGAAGCCATATAAGAGATCGAGAACTACTAAGGCCTATGAGTCCTTTGAAGTTTATGAAGAGTGAGACCACCAAAGAAAACTGTGTTTGGACGGTCAAAGATTTTTATACCTATGCATGAACTTTGAGTTGACCCCAGGAGAAGATTTAATGAGCCAAATCATGATACAACATGTTATTACCCTTGAAGTGTAAGTCTGTTCGAGAATTGTTTTTGCGCAGAATTAATGAGTGTTTCTCTCTCAGAATTGTTTTTTTATCCTTGGAGCTACATTTAAGTCTGTGATGACTCTTGCATTTCAGCTATACTGTAACTTTATTCTAACATTTAGAAACATTGACAATACCTGATACCACCTCTCTATCTTAGATGCTGAGACATATCAATATGTTTTGTCATCATTGACTTTTGGTAATGATAGCAGTTTTATAAATTTTTAATGTAGGCTCTTAATTCAACCATTTGATTCCTTCAATGACTTTGCTTAAAAAAAAAAAAAAACTTGCAATGGCTTTGTCACTGGTGACCTTAATCTTTCTCATCTACTGTATTGTTCAAATAACACCGACATCAATATGTTGTTCTAAAACAAGAGGTGTTTCATCCTTGGTTTAAGTGCTAATAACCTTTACGAGTAGGAACATTATTCCAGAATCAGGGTACTCCATTGACTTTAACAAATTTATTTATCCTTGGAATCCTTTGGGAAAAAAGAATCTGAAATTTAGCACAACCCTGTATATTGCATATCAAAAAAGAATTTTAAAAACAGATAAAGCTAATGAAGAGTGTGAAACGAATAGCCTTGACACACAAAAAAGTTATGGGGCAGCCATATACTTGAACCTGGCTGCAAAAAGGCAAACGTTTTAAGCACAAGTGAATACAGTGTTGAGTACAAAGGAGAATTGATCAACTGAGGGAAGATGTCGGGTTTTAAAGGCAGATCAGGGGACGTGACATCATCGGGGCCAGAGCCGGAATTGATGCCTTAATACTTGGGCAGAATTTCCCGTGTCTGGTCTGCAGAGTGTGATGGACGGCCGGCAGCTCATCCCGGCCGACACATCCAGGATGCTCGATGGCATCTTTCCTGCAGAATAGAGGTACCCCAGATTCCTGCAGGGCATCATGGGAGATGGAGTTTGGCTTCACAACCCTGCTGGGTACCATGGGGGCCACTGTGTGACGCTGCAGGGAGACGTTGGGATTTTTATTTTCCCTATAGCCCAGAAGTACTCCCAAGTCACAGGGAAGGAAGAACAGAAGTACTTCCAGACTGAAGAAAAATACAAATCTTCATCTGACCTGGAAGTGCTGTTGAATCACATGGACAGAAGGACAGGAGCACTTCTGGGTCAAGAACTATATAAAGGACTAAGTGGAGACCCAGCAGAGAGCCGGAGTTGGGAAGGAGTGAGACAGAGCTACTGGGAGGAGAGGAGGATAAATTATTATATTTATGATTATTTGGTTTATTGTTTATTGTGGTGGTGGAGGTGCTTAAAAGCACAATATATCAAGAAGAAAAGAAATAAAAATATTTCTAGTGCTTTTACTTGGTGTCTGGCCGTTTGTCTGTGGGGTTTGAGAAGCGACAGCGCCCTCTAGTGATAAGATATAAAAGAGGAAGGTTTAGTGCACTCTGCCACCCCTTGGCCTGGTATAGAAGTACCTTTTTTGGTCCTTTTGGCTGACTCCCACGCGCACGTGTGTGACAAGAGATATTGCAGTAATGTAGTAATCAAAGAGTATGAGGAGCCTAACAATAAAGCATTTCATTAGTTAGTTCTGATTGATACAAATGAATATGCCAGCTTGTAAATACCCTGCCTATTGAGAAACTGCCTTAATTTAAATGTATATTTAAACTGCTCTTAATTTAAACATTTTGATGATTATATGCTAAAACAGTATTACATTATGTTACGCTTAATGAACTGTTCTTCTCCTTCTTCCTCTTCAGTCTGTGAAAGGAGAACAGTAAGTAAAAAGGCCAGTGTGTTTAAAGATGACGTGACAAATCTAATCAATGTAGGCAGGAGGAGAGGAGTGGAGTGAAGTGAAAAGGACAGGCTGCATGTCAAAACTGTCAGTGGTCTACTAAACCAAGAAAATAGCCATTGGCACTGTGCTCTGGGGCCAGCAATTGAATTTTTCTGTACCCCAATTCTATTCTGATTTGTTAATTGCCTTTGCCTTAAAAGTTTTGTGATTCTTCATTCAGTATTCCTGTTAAGGAGACAGTCTAATCTTTTAAAGGAAGGAATGCAGGATTTTGTGATTTCCTTCTTAAGGTTCATTTCAAAAAAAGGAATCATACAATAGGGAAATGGAGTCATATTTCCATATAGTTTTTAAACTAACATAACAGGAGTCTGTGCCCTTGTGTCATCCCTCTGCACCTGAAACAATGGCAAGGAGCCTAAAACTGTAAAAGGCATGTTGACTATGCTCTAAAAATAAAGCAAACAATAAAAGAAAAGCATTGTAAAAGTCAAGGTACAAAAGAATATGAATACAAGAACACCTGCTGCCTCTTTGGGCCTTACTAACACAGATTTAATACGCTGTATGTCTGGTGCGATTGAGAATGCACCTGAGCACTTCATACAAGTACCACCCCAAAGTACTCCTTTCTCAGCTCTCACTTCTTCTCACTTCCTATCACTCATTATTTTATAGTTTTTCTCCCTTGCCAGTAATCCTTCACCTCAATTTCTTCTCCAGAACCTAAATTCAACATCCCTCTAGCATTAGGTAGCTTGAAATCTTCTCGAGACCCCTCACAATGCTTTTCTTGTCCTCTCTTTTGCTTTTTAGTGAGAGAATCCAGCACTTCTGAGATCTACTGAGTTTACCATGTCCTCCCCTCTTTCTCTTTTCTGTTCCAGCACCAACTACCCATTGCACTATGGGAGCACCTCATACCCTGGGTCTTCTTTCCCATGTAGCCTCTCCTTACCTACAGAAGCATGCCAGACTTCTGTCTCTCTCTCTGTGTATGGCAATACTTCTGGTCCAATGTCATCTTAGTAGTGATGTAGGCGAAGGAGATCTCTTGCCAATTGAAAACCTCTTAATGGCTGCAAACCTAAATGCAAATACAGTAAGCAGTAATTAAACAGTAGACAATGTGATCTGCAAATAAGGAGAATAGAACAGCATAAAGGTGTGGGGGTCTGCTACACTCTGTTTAATTGAGACAGTAACAAACACAACAGAAAAATAAAGGGAACGTAAAATGTTGAACCACTTAAGACACGGACATTTCTCCAAAAGATGTTATTGCAGCTATACTCTCACCAGCAGTTGCATGTTCGACATTTATTGTTGTCTTCCAGTCCAATTGTGCTTTATATGTCGAGATGGTTGGGAAGGTCTGGACTTCTCCACCACTCCAGAAGTGACGTCTAGGTTTGTCGCTGGTCTCCTCCTCCAAACGCAGATGGCAATAGAGGAAGAGGTTAGTATGTTCAACCACATAACCCGTACTTGTGCTAACATCAGTCTTGGGGCTACCAGCTTGTCCCCCCCTCCTCTAAATTTTATAGCAATAGTGAGTCACGTCCTAAAAGTGACAAAGAATTTAGTGCTTTGCAGCATCTGGTCAACACAAGTGGCTCAAAGATAGAAGTGCATAGAAGTTACTACCAGCAAATTTTCAATGAAGGCTTATGGAAACCTTTACTTGTTGGAGAGGAGAGAGTCCATGGGGAATAACATTCAACAGCTGCCAGGTGTAGTAGACTGACATCAGACTGATAGCAGAGGATTTCTATACAGTATGTTACAGCTCCATACTGCAGTGACCACAACAAGCACAGAGTCTCACCAAGCAGCTCTCTTTCAATAACATTTAGAGAACACACATGAAACAAAATGACTGCAGAGTTTATAATAAAGTTTACCTCAGAAGGTGTTGATATAGCTAACTAAAATGCAAATAGGCCCTAAAAGTACAATACAAAGAGCTGTTGTGCTCCAGAGCATTGTCATTTTAATGAGCCTTTAACAAACAACATCTACCTTACAGAATTTAAATGATGGAATCTGATATAATGTATGTTTGATTGGCAGACGTTTACTTTGATACTAATAAGCCGCAGCAGGTAAAGAGGAAGGCTGATGTTTATTTGGCTGAAATGACAATAACAGCGCATAATTATAAATCCAGGTTATCAGACTGTTCAACTCAAATCGGTTTTTTCCTGTTCCTTATTTATTTTAATTGGGTCATTTCATGATCAAAGTATTAATAATATTTTTTTCTTCTATTCAAAGATCTCAATTCTGGTCTCATTTTTGTTCTTTTATGCAGTACATTTATAAATGCTAAACAAAAGAGTAAACTCAGATCCTTCTAAACAGTATAAGAAGTAAACACTGGGGAGGGAGAAATAGAACAATTGATACTAGTTTCATTTTATATTATTCTAGTTCCATCTTAATAGCAACATTAACCCAACAAAACAGACAATAATGTTTCGTCAAGGTGAAAAAGATGACCCACCTTCAGAATTTCAATAAATTGTACTCAGCAAGGCATGGCAGACTGACACGCATTACTGGTTCTTTAAGGAGGGATTGGATAACATCACTTCACCCAAAGGAAATCCAATGCAGATATTAAAATTCTAGATTCATGCAGTCTTTCCCTAATACACTGAAACTGTAATATGCTTCAGTGGTCAGAAAGATTATTCTGTATGGCAATTAGTTTTTTTTTTTTCAGATTTGCTTTTAAAGTAGCATCTTGAAGAGTTAATTGGAGTTTAGCAGCTTTACTTCAATGTGCTAAATTGATACTAATGCTCACACTGTATATAACAAAAAGCTTACAAAAAATGTGATAAAATGTAAATATAAAATGTTCCCCTTGTTTCTTAAATAAATTTTAACTTAGCTATTCTACATAAAGAATTTAACTGTAAGCATACAATAACTTCCCCGCTGGCATCTTAGGGTAGTTACTTTGTTTTACAAACAATAAGCTGCTTATATGGTATGAAGGCAAAGTTGAAAGTTGTAAAAATAATCCGAGTTAAATTAATCTAGCTGTGGTTTACTTTTAATAATGCAAACTAATGCCATACTGTGGTGCCCAAGACAAACCCAAAAGTGCAGTTAAACATGAAATAAAGGTTAAAATAAAAATTTCAAAAAGGTGATGACAAAATAACCCAAATACTCCAAAATGGTCAAAAATGTATTCAAATCACACCACTCGATGCTCTTCCTAGGTGTCTTCAGGCGCACTAACACTCAACCATCAGGCATTTTTTGCATTGTTAGAATTCAAATTTTCATTTAGCCGTGAGATTAACTGAAATATTTTTTTTCTGTATTTAAAAGTTTGTTCTTTACTGCACGCTAATTTCATACTCATTCAAGTGTATACATTGTCACGCACATGCGCATGTGAGGCAGCTTAAGGATTCTCGTGAATGTGGTTACCCGCTGAGCCAGGGCTTGGTGCTGCTTGCTGATCCTTTCTCTCTTTCACACTCTGCAGACTGAGTGATTGACGGCCTTCCCGTCATTGATGTCATCTCCAATGTCCTTCCTACTGGACCCATCCCTTCCTGCTGTCTGTCTTCATAACGTGGAAAACCAGCACCCTGATTTAGTTCTATTTTGGAATTCTGCCTGTAAAGACATTTCTGCAATTCATTGCGTGTCTGTTTTCCTCAGCCCTTTCAAATTATACAGGGTCGCCAAGTTGGTACCCCAACTCTTTATCTGCCTTTCTTGTATTATTTTACAGCATAATTGTTTGCGAGTTTCTGCGGATAAAAATGTCCACTAAAATATATATATATAAACTGCTCAAAAAAATGAAAGGAACACTTTGAAAACACATCAGATCTCAATGGGAAAAAGAAATCCTCCTGGATATCTATACTGATATAGACTGGGTAATGTGTTAGGAACGAAAGGATGCCACATCGTTTGATGGAAATGAAAATGATCTACCTACAGAGCCCTGAATTCAAAGACGCCCCAAAAATCAGAGTGAAAAAATGTATGTGGCAGGCTAGTCCATTTTGCCAAAATTAAATTGCAGCAACTCAAATTGTACGCAGCACTTTGTATGGCCCCTGTGCTTGTATACATGCCTGACAACATCGGTGCATGCTTCTAATGAGATGACAGATGGTGTTGTGGGGGATCTCCTCCCAGATCTGGACCAGGGCATCACTGAGCTCCTGGACAGTCTGAGGTGCAACCTGGTGGCATTGGATGGACCAAAACATAATGTCCCAGAGGTGTTCTATTGGATTTTGGTCAGGAAAGTGTGGTGGCCAGTCAATGGTATCAATTCCTTCATCCTCCAGGAACTGCCTGCATACTCTCACCACATGAGGCCAGGAATTGTCGTGCACCAGGAGCCACTGTACCAGCATAGGGTCTGACAATGGGTCCAAGGATTTCCTCCTGATACCTAATGGCAGCCAAGGTGCCTTTGTCAAGCCTGTAGCGGTCTGTGTGACCCTCCATGGATATGCCTCCCCAGACAATCATTAACCCACCACCAAACTGCTCATGCTGAATGATGTTACAGGCAGCATAATGTTCTCCATGGCTTCTCCAGACCCTTTCACTTCTGTCACGTGCTCAGGGTGAACCTGCTCTCATCTGTAAAAAGCACAGGGCACCACTGGTGCATCTGCCAATTCTGGTATTCTATGGCGAATGCCAATCGAGCTGCATGCTGCTGGGCAGTGAGCTCAGGGCCCATTAGAGGACATGGGGCCCTTGGGTCACCCTCATGAAGTCTTTCTGGTTTTTGGTCAGAGACATTCACACCAGTGGCCTGCTGGAGGTCATTTTGTAGGGCTCTGGCAGTGCTCATCCTGTTCCTCCTTGCCCAAAGGAGCAGATACTGGTCCTGCTGATGGGTTATGGACCTTCTATGGCCCTCTCCAACTCTCCTAGAATAACTGCTTGTCTCCTAGAATCTCCTCCATGGCCTTGAGACTGTGCTCAGAGACACATCAAACCTTCTGGCAATGACACGTATTGATGTGCCATCCTGGAGAAGTTGGACTACCTGTGCAACCTCTGTAGGGTCCAGGTATCGCCTCATGCTACCAGTAGTGACACTGATTGTAGCCAAATGCAAAACTAGTGAAGAAACAGTCAGAAAAGATGAGGAGGGAAAAATGTCAGTGGCCTCCACCTGTTAAACCATTCCTGTTTTGGGGGTCATCTCATTGTTGCCCCTCTAGTGCATCTGTTGTTAATTTCATTAACACCACAGCAGCTGAAACTGATTAACAACCCCCTCTGCTACTTAACTGACCAGATTAATATCCCATAAGTTTCATTGACTTTATGCTATACTCTGATTAAAAAGTGTTCCTTTAATTCTTTTGAGCAGTATATATATATATATATAATCCATTTTCCTTAACTGATCTGTAATTGTAGCCATTAGATTGAAATCACGACCACATAACTACACTGACTTGTAAAAAAAAAAAACAGAATTTTTTTGATAAATTCAATGATTTAAATGTTAAGTTCTTCTATCTACTGTAAATACAAAAAACTAGATGAAAACAGACCGGAATAAAACAAGCATAATTCAGAATTCACTGCATTAATTTCATTTACACAAGCTATAGGTATCCAGTATACAAGAAGTTCAGTTTCTTGATGGTTTACCAGTTTATTTCTTTGTCTGAGATTTTTACATGATCCCAAAAACACATGGCTTTTGATATTTTTTTATTTCTTTAATGAACAAGTGAGAGAAGCACTGAGTTCTGTCCTATAACAAAAATCTTTTCCCTTATAATTTTGCAATTTGAATTCAAAAGCTTTGTAACATGATTATTGATCTTTGTTACGCTATATTTTGGCTAGATATTTATTTCCAACTGAGTTCAAATTGTCCTTGTTGGTACCTGGAACTTAATAGTGATGTGTTTGAGATTCTAGCTCACTCTCATATATGTTTAATTTTACCTCATTTGTCCTGACCCTTGACTGTTTCTTTAAAGTATACTGTATTAGTAGTCTGTCCTTCATACTCAACTTAATTTTGTTTACAGGCTATTAGCTATATCATGCAGATATTAGGGATGGTATTACAATTTCTTGTTGCCCACCTAATATGTGACTTAGCTATCTTTTACTTTACAGTTTCTGTGCTAAGACCCCTTTCTTAAAACATAGAACAACAGGCTAAAAACAGATAAAAACTGAGCATATGCTTATCTTACACACTCAATTGTGCATTAATTTTTATGGATGGATGTTACCTCTTCTGGCAGAATGATGGTTCACTTCAGGGCTTCAGTCTAAACCCATGGTTTTCAAGTTCATACATCCCTGAACATGCCCATTATAGTTGGGGGAAAAGTCAGACATGTGTCATCGTAGAATTGGTAACTGCAGAGCCCCTTGATGAGTGTGATTGGGGACTGCCAGGAGACAGCATGTACACTTGTTTAAATAACCCTGATGAAATTTCTACATGACATCAACATGGAAGAGCTGGGCTCCTGCTGTCTATTTTGGAGTGATGACAACCTTTGAATCAGCATGGGTGCCTGGCTTTTTCATTAAAAACTGTGCTCAGGAATGCAGGTATAAGTGAAGCTTCCAGAGGGAATTGTGCTGAGATGAATCCTAAAATTCTCAAAGGTACTCCAGGCCACAGACCTACTGTAGTTCTTGGGTGTACTTATGATAAGCTGTGTCCGCAGACTACACAAAAGTGCCAATTAGTATAGCGTATCATGAGCAAATGAATAGTTATAGAGGTAAAAGTTGCTTACCTGTGCTCCAGTGAGTCAGAACGCAGTGGTGGGTCCCCTTTCTGAGTCACCCCACTGACTTGAAGGCCTGCGAGTCAGAGGACTTCTCCAGGCTTAAACTAGCACTATGGCGAGGCGCTTGTTTGATGCCGTTATATTATCTCAAGTTAAAGAGGTCTGAACAGCAAAGTGCATGCCCGAAGCCGCTGTGGGAAGGAAAGAGCAGAGCACTGAGTTAAGAGGATCCCAGTAGAGAAAGAAAATAGTTCACTGCGTAACTTACCTGTAGAGATGAATGAGCAGCCGGCGCCATGTGGTTACAAACACATATGTAGCTCAATGTAGCTTGTAAGTGGGAGAACCCAAAAGATGTGAGTACTGTAAAACCAATGTTTAGACTGCCAGGGGTCATCTTTTGACCAGTCTTCAGGCTAGAGAGAGAACTTCTTTACTGCTGAGTTAGTGGAGCAAGCGGAAGAGTGTTTAAGTTTGTATATTTTAGTGAGCGAAGTTTACTTCCGATATGTAAATATTCTTGGGTGGAAGTTACCTGTGTTTGTGGGTGCTCATTTTTTTATTATTGTCTTTGTGCATAAGTTTTTACTTTTTGATTGTTTTTCTCTCTGTCCTTAATGAACTGTCTGTGGAAGAAGAAGAAGAAGAAGAAGAATGAGGAATGAAAGGCTTTTTGGGATCCAGAAAAGTTGCCCCCCACACTTCACTCCCCACATTTCACCCCAATACAATTCCACCCCCCAAATTTTGCTCCTCACACTTCACCTCAGATATTTTTCCTATCACCTACCTGGATCATTTAAACTTTGTTTAAAATTATTATTATCTGTATTTTACTGTTTTTTTTTTTTTAATTTTGGTTTTATTTTAAATATTGAAATAGCGTTCCATAGAACTAGAGTTACTGGATTTTACAGAGTTTTTTAATCAGCACTGTTACAAAATTCAATGAGTCCGAACACACTGCGGCCAATTACACAACGCATGTTTGCAGTTTTTGCTGCATTACTATCTGCGGTGCATGGCGGTGCTGAAGAACAAGCAGCGCGTCGCAGCAGGTGCAATATCAATATATACGCACTGCGCTGTATAATATTATAAAAATTTAAAATGGCAAAGAGGTTCTATCAATAAGAGGCAAAAGAAAATTGATAGATGATGACAACCACATTTACATGTTTTCAAAGAGAACTGTAAATGAAGAAAATGGAATCTGGGTTTGTAAAAAAACGTTCCGCCTGCAAAAGGCGCATTTAATTTTTTGGCAATTTGCATTTATAAAACCAAAATAAATTACAAGATATAAAACAATTAGGTGTATTATCTACATTTCTGTAACCTATTCATTATCTACAAGGGGCAAACTGTGGAAAACGAAATGTGGTAAGGTAGAAATGTGGGAGGCGGATTGCTGGGGGTGAAATGTGAGGGGCGACTTTTCCGTTAACCAGCTTTTTGTTTTTCTTGATTGGATTTTCACATTTTTCACATTTTCACATTACCTTTTGCTTTGAAGCCACTGTAATTATCGTTTATAGCACCTGCACTTATTTTTCTTGTTAATGTTCTTGCATTGGACTGTATTTATAGTTGAAATAAATTACTGTAAATAGTCATATAGGCATAGGCACCTCTGGAGTATTCCAGACTTCTGTTTTTAAAACAGTTATCCTTTTCTGCATCTCAATTTTCCCATCCCCTGGTCTTTTGGTTACGGCTCCAGGTGTCCGGAGTCGGAAAATGTGCAAAGGTGCCATTGTAGGGGGCACGACAGTACTGAACAAGTAAAACTTTGCTAGCTGCCACATCAAGTTTAGAGTCTGGAGAGGCATTAGGCAAGCCCAACATCTGGCCAGGAGGTGGCCTAGCCACAGTTCTGGAGAAAGAAGAAAAGAGAGGTGAGCTACAGTTCATTTTGGTACTTGAGCTTTGTGTTTGAAGTTTGTTAAATTGCACACCATCCCACCAGACTTGGCCAAGTGCAGCAACAAGGATTTGCTTTTGTTTTTGCTTCGTTATGTTCTCCTTGTGTGAGATTTGCTTTAGTATGTCACAAATGATATTTGTGTACACTTCTTCATGGGATGAAACAAAGTGGTATCTACTGTAGCAGTTATAGAAGTTGTAATATTTTGTTGTTATTGTAGTGAAATTCTTACTTGCATGTCCAACCAACATGCAACACACCAGCACTCTCCAGCACCATGGTAAAAAATAATGTATTGAAATACGTGTCTTTATTTTATTGAATTATATTTACCTGATAAACCCCTTACCCCTATTTCCACTTGTTCAGTTATGTGCCCAGTTCTTGAAACTTTTGGGGGAAAAAATCCCTGTATAATTATTAGTACCAATAAATTAATATTTATACATATACATATATATTTATACATATTATTTTAATATGTATTTTAACACACCAAACACAAAAGTGGCAATATTCATCATCAACATTTTTTATTTCTTAAATCCCCTATACTGTTCTTCATTTAGCTGAATAAATTATTTGTTTAATGGTTCAGCTTTAGTACCATGCTTATTAATAGAAGCAGAATCGAACAGCTTTCAAGAGACAGAAAATCTGCAAATCATCAGAGCAGAAGTTTCTAGTTTAAGTGTGAAAATGGGAATATGGGCCGAGTGTGACAGGACACATCATGGGTTTTATTCGAGGGGTTACAGATAGCTATTTATAGCCTTTAGTTTCACTGTGTGAATAATTATTTGAGAAGACACTTTCTTTTTCGTCAGAGGTGGGAGTGCGGAGAAGAGACTCTTTTAAGTCAATGGCTGCAGCTACATGTTGTGCACATGCCTCTGGGCAGCTGAGGATGGCAGACTGTGTTACTTTGACACTGTACATAGAATAAGAGTTTGTTTGAATAAAGAGACCCAAAAGAGAGTTAGAGTTCACAGGAAAGATTTTAAACAAGTATGCTTATCTGGGGAGAGATTAAAAGAGACTCATCCATCTGCAGTGGGTGGGCACGCATGTGCATGTGACTGGAAACTCACTTAAGTGCAGAGTTCTGAGAGGAGGGTACATGACAAATGGCGGGTGTCACATCGTGAGCCCTTATTGGAGAGAATGGAAGCGGTGAAAGTCCGTGGCCTCATACAATCAGAGAGCTGAATGCTAGAGGTGGTCTTTCTGCCTCTGTCGATCTGCTTTCATGTAACACCTGAGGGAAGCAAAAGTATGTCAGGAGAAAGCCCTAGAACTCAAACGTGAGGTTGCTTCAGTGAGCCGTTTGCTTATTACATTTGAGTATATAGTATAATCCTTTTCCTTGTTTGTTTGAAAGAAAGATGAAGAAAAAGATTCTTTTATTGCAAAGTTATTTTTTGCTATTGCATTTGTTCTGTCATCAGGACTGTGTATTTTCTTTGATTATTAGCAAGCAATGACACAACACTAAATTTTGATTCCTACTTGTGTTGTATTCACCTGAAAACCTTTACATTTTTGTTCTGTGTCTCATTTTTCTCTGCCACTGCCACTCGACTCCTGAACTACTAAATGCCCAAGGTGAATCGTGACGTGGCAGAGGGCACTACACTGAGTTGTTGCCTCGTCAGCTCTCTCGAGGTGAATTAAATTCAGAAAAAGATCTAAAAGCTACTTGACATGATGAGTTAGAACAGAACAGCAGTCAGGTTTTAAAGCTACAGTATTGCCATGTTTGTTCAGAGCTCAGATTTATTTATTTTAAGAAGCTTTCTAAAACAGAGGTTAAACAGATGGGGCTGAAAAATACTAAAATGAATGCAATCAAAATGTGAATAAGCAAAGTTGTAAAGTTTTAAACAGGCAAAAGAAATGAAAACCGGAAAGAAAAAGAGCTTGCTCAGGAAACTAATTTTCTTTTGCTAACAGCATTTTTTTTTGAAAAGCAAGCACAGACACTACCATATTTTTTCCTTTAGAAATAAGTAGTGTTAATGCTTGAGAAATGTCACCAAATTCAGACAAAATCCAACTACATTAATGCAGTCATCAACAGCCATTTCACCTCCCCATATACGAATTACTGAGTAACCTTCACACAATGTTTGAAACACATAAAGATCTGAAAACAAGTTGAACATCAGCCTTTAACTTGCCAACTAAATATGATACAAACCTTAAACCCAAATCTACTTTAGATTGTATCTTTGAAAATGCACTCAATAAATGCACAGAATGGTATAAATGCTGCACTAGCCAAAACAAATGTTTTCTAAGGACAAAATATATTTTAAAGGACAGTAATGTATGAACATAAAAACTCAAAAAGACATGTCTCCAGAAATCCAGAGATGTCTATCTCTTGAACAGTTTGTTCTTTAGGGACAGAACTCTGATGCTGCATTTATTTCCCAATCTCACAAAGATGTTTTCCACAACCTCAAAATTATCTTTGATCCCTTTTGGATACTGCATATTAAGAGCATATAGGAGTCCAAAAAGCATTGGGGAGATCCCAGTGGTCTTCAAGCTTCACACGTCTGCAGTGTTGCCTGGAAGCTGTCATCCTCCATCACTTCAAGGATGCTCATTTTCACTCCTCTAGCATAGAAGCCTTCAGGATCTGTATTCTAGGAAAAAGAGCAAAGAGAGAAGAATCATTTAATGAAAATGGTACCACATAAGACAATAATGTTTTAAGACTTAATGTGTGCTACAAGTCAGTGTTAAGTAAGAACTTGTCAATAAAAGGAGGTCCCCACCTTAAAATTACCCTTTCTCAAAAATGTTCATGTAATTGGGCCTTTGGGAAACCATTTCAATGCTATTGGTAATTTAATTTAGGTTTCATTTGATAGAGTCACTAACATCAACAAACCAAGGATATCAAAATACTACACTCTGTTGCTGCCCATTTCAAAGATTCAAATCAAGAAACCTGATATGTGATTATAAAGACGGTATTATCCTTTTAGTCTATGTGACTCAACACAGTCTAGTCTGCGAGGTTATGTTTCTATACCTGGGGTGACCATCTCTGATCCTGGAGGGCTACTATAGCTGCAGCTTTCATTCTAGCCCTCTTGAATATTTATTGAACAGTTTTTACCGGTCCTTGAGACGGCACAATTATAATATGTACTGCTGATCTAGAGTGGCAGCAAAGAGGCCAAAAAATAAAGAAATGATCCGTGGTGCAAGTGACCACGTGACCTTAGCTACTACAGAAACACACCAACTGGCGCAAATGTTAAATTAAACAAAACATGTTATTATACTGTAAATAAGAAAATGTAATAAACAAACAAACCCCAATATACGAAATGCCACACTTTAGCACTCCTAATCTGACATTTTCATTTGTAGCCGGTCTTTCCCCATTGGTCAGTAGAGTTGCTAGGTTTTTGTCTTGCAGTATGTAAAATACTGTGCACATACTAGCTTCTTCCACTGTGCTACCACCACTTTTCCTCTGCACCACCACTCCTCCCAAGCAACCTCATCCTCCTCCACTCAACTCTGGCCCCTGAGTGGTGGTTGCTGGCTCCTTTTATTACTCACCCGGAAGTGCTCCAGGTGCTTGATTGACGACATCTGGCTGCACTTCCAGGTGTGGCGAAATTAGTGCCCAGAAGGGTCTAGCAGGTCCTGCTGCAGCACCCCCTGGCAGCGCCTGCGGAACCCAACAGGGCTGCACAAAACTCCAACTCCCATAAAGCCCTGGGGAAGTACTAGGCACCACTGCAACCCAGGGAGGCTGCCATCTAGCGTCCAGGGGGAGAGATGTTGTGTTTCCCATGCTTGCTCCCCTGGTACATATGCTGCATGGGTGTCCCGGCCGGGCATGGGCCCCGGCCATCCTTCACAATACCTATATTTCTATTAAAAGAAGAGTTACGCCTAATGTCTCATTTTCATTGTGTGCGCATACCTGTATTTCAATAAAAAAAATGTTACATCTAATGTGTTGTTTTTGCTCCATAGTCATACCTCTATTTCTATTAAAAAAGTTATATCTAACTTCTTGTTTTCATTCTGTATTTTCATACCTGTATTTCTATGAAAAAAGTTATATTTAAAATTTCATTTTCAAAAAAAATTTTTTTTCATTTTCAGAAGCACTGTTTTTTTATGCAAGTATTATCAAACTTGGGTCACAGAGTTTTTACTGAAAATACAGGTACTTTATTACTGCATAGAGAAGGCAGGTACAGTCTCAAGACTTCATTCAAAATAGAAGCTGTTACTTCATCACTCAAGCACACGATACAGGAGCTGCAACACTGGGTCAATCATCCTGTTTTAGCTCCCATCGTCAGATTAGAAGAACACCAGCAGCTCAAAATTATTGCAGTGACAGACGTGGTCTGGAGAAGTGACATGAGGAGAGTGTTAAATGTTCTAAACATATTGTGCGATAAGCACATTACAAGGAAAGCTTGATCCTGCAGAGGACAAGCAATTACTTTGCTCTTGGTTTACTGTTTACCAGATGCAGCACATCACTTACAGCCATTAGAGATGGCGAATCCCTGGCAACCCCAGTCACAATGGTATACACATAATCCAAATGCTCTTTAACGTTTTGAACAGCACCTTCAATTATGTTGTTGTTTGTGTTGTCAAATAAATCACCCTGTGATGCACAACTCATTGCATTTGCTTTTTTTTAAGTGTTAATATTATTCTCTTTGAAGTGATCCAGCTTTAATTTTTCATATATTGTAATGCGTAATGCTACCAACTCCTGTCAGCCTTTATCTGTAAGTGAGTTTATACATTAACTAGTATCTATTTCTTCTGTGTTACCCATTATGAATTCTTTTATTTCAGCCTCCAGTTCAGCCCCTAGCCTGTCTTATGCTTTTTCATCTATGTTCTTTCTTCTTTTGCATGTTAAGTAGTTTTATATTTTCCACTTTATTTATTTACTTACAGTTTTGCTACTTTGTGTCAGCTCCCTTACTGTATTATATAATATATATATATTTTGCCTTTTTTCTCTTCTCCTTTCATGATTAGTTCATTCTGCTACATTTTAAATATCGCTCCTAACTTGTTGCTCAGTATACATTAGTTTCTTCTATCAGTAAGAGATTTGTTTTCCGTTTATCTTCCAATACAAGGCCATATTCTCTATTATTTATGTTACTTTTATACTAATTATCCATGTACCTTACTTAACTGCTCCCACATAACAGTCTATAGTTTCACACTATGATAGTTTGCCCCGGTGCCAAGAGTTTATTTGTTAAGTTCAGATATTGCCTCTGCTTGTATTACAATAATGGCAAACAAAGATTCATGTTTATAGTGTCCACTAGCAGTCTAACTGGTCGTCAGAAGTAACAAGCATTTCTCATCTTTCAGGAGCTAAATGTTGCCGGACGTTTTTTTTTTGGTAGAAGCAGTAATCCTGATTACACTTTAAATAATTTGTTCACTTTGCTGATCAGCCATAGCAGTCCAATGCAATCAGTGAGACAAGGATGGCCAACATTGAAGTCATGATCCTGTAGAACCAACTCCACTGGACAGCTATAGATCACCTGCCTTCATTCTCTCCACATAGGTTTTTAACTCTCATCTCAGCTAAAGACAAAGAAACCAGGAGTGGCCTACTTTACAAAAGGCAAGATTAAAATCACTAGATGGAAGATCCTAGGCAAAGAAAGTATCATACTGCAGCACATAATTCATTAGTCATTTTTATAATGACTGGCTCTCTGATGAGGCAGAAAAAAGATGGTGATCAAAGGAGAAAGAGTAGGATTCCATTGCCATATTAACAGTCCTGGAAATAATTCATTCTGTAATGAAGAAAAATGAAGAAAGATGAATAAAGAATGAAGAAAAAAGATGCTATGCTTGCTTCTGGCCACATGGCATAATTTTTATTTATATACCTGATGGACTCCTTACCTCTGTTTCCACTAGTTCTTGTATACTTCCAGTTCCTGAAACATTTCAGGAAAAACACTGAAAAAACCCACTATGATTATTTAGTACTAAAAAATAAATTGAAAATTGTAACATAACACGCCAAAGTGACTGTGTTCATTAACATTTTTTGATTTCTTTAATCCTCTGTAATGTATTTCCTTAAGCTGAATAAATTGTTTGTTTAATGCATTAGTTTTAGAACCACACAACTGTTAAGAAGCAGACTCAAAAAGCTGTCAAGAGACAGAAATCATCTAACTCAAGATGGTGGTGTGCTAGTCTGGTTGTTGCTATTAAAAGTTTAGAATTTGGAGTGATCTTTGCCTTGCTTAAAGCTCTCAAACAACTGTTTTGTTTTCCTTGACATTTAATTTTGGACATCTCTGTTATTTCATTCATTGTTTGTGATAAAAGCTATATGAATGGTGTCATCAGCAAGTCTGACCATTCTTACAGAATCTCTGTCAGAAGTGTTCTCTTTAATGTAATGCAAATTAATGAATAGTGATAAAATGTAATCCTGTGGGGCACCTTTACTAGAGGCCAAGGGCTTAGCAAGACGTTGTCCCCATCCGCTTCACCACCTGCTTCAAACTGCAGCTTGACTATTGTAGGTCTACCATTTTTAACATGTAAATCTTAAAGCTATTCCTTTCCCCTTTCTTTAATGTTACCTTGGTCTTTTAGTAGCTTACCTTATTAATTATACTTTTATAACCCAATACTTTTTTTTTATATCTTCTGTGTTCTTCCTTTGATCTCACTCTACAATGAGCAGTTTATTATCTTGTGTTTTGACAGTGTCAGTCTTTTCACAAACCTTTCTTTCAGCTATTTATTCAATCTTATTCCTCTCATATAGACTAGATAAGTGCTTCCCAAACTGTAACCAGTGTGTAACAAGGCACTATACAGGCACCTAATCCGACGCAGACTCACACCAGAGGCACGTATAAAAAACAAAGAAACTTTTTTCTGCACCTGTAGGGAACGTCTTCCCCGTGTCCCACAGGCACAACACAGTCCCAAAGCACACAAAAACACCAACACACACAGTCCTATTTTGCACCACCACTCCTCCGTCAAGCTTCATCATCCTCCTCCTGACTCTGGCCCTTGAGTGGTGGCTGCTGGCCCCTTTTATAGTCCACCCAGATGTGGCGAATACACTGCCCAAAAGGGCTCAGGAGTCCCAGCTACAGCACCCCCTGGTGGCACCTAACTCCAATCCCCATGGAGCACTGCGGGAAAATGAGGCACCACTCCAACCCAGGGGGGCTGCCATCTAGTGTCCAGGGGGAGGTATTGCACAGTCCATGGCTGCTCCCCCTGAACATATAGCGAAGGGGCATCCCGGCTGGGCACAAACATTTGTTGTCCAAGATTTCTTTGGCCAACTAGTCAACTGATGTCCGTTGTAGAGCATGTGTCTCAAACGTAGTTATTGTAACAACGCAATGGCTGCCGATTTTCATTCTGGACACTTTCTTACTTAGCAGTCAATGACTGCTGCTAATGGAGCATATATTGCTACCTTGGTTTTACTTGACTCACTATTTAACATTCTGTAAACTAAATTGCTTCCTTTACGTGCTGTCAGGTAACAATAAGTAATAAGCTGCACCAGGTCAAAAATCATTTAGAGCAGGAGCCTCAAATAAGTTCCTGGAGTGCCACACTGGCTTCAGGCTCTTGCTGAATACAGTTTTATAATTAGAAGCCATTTCTTGCTGTTAATGACAGGTTACTTTATTTCATTATATGACTTGGCAGCACATTCACTATGACATATCAGACCTTTTTAATAATGTTTATTTTCTCTTTCTCAGAATGTCAACCAAATCTTTTTTTTTTTACCTGAAACATGGTTAGCAAAACAAAACAAAAAAACAGGGTTCAGAAAGTTAAAAAGGGAAGCAATTAAAATCAAGAAAACAAAATATATTCCATTAGCAGCAATAGCTTTTTACTAAATAAGTAAGTGGCTAGAACAAAAACTCTAGCCATTGTACCCACAACAGAGCAAATAAATAGTGACAAAGTAGAAATGCCTACAGAAAAAAGACAACACCAGAGGCCATTCAACATGAACTTCCACAGAATGTAGAATTTCTTTCTTGTGTATATCAGGAAAAGATGCCAATTAGCTTGTATGTCTGTGTCAGTTGGCGGCTGAGAGAGAACCCATTATACATTGTGCTTATACTCTAATCACAAAAGCATCCGCATCCAATGAAAAATCTGTCTCACACCAAAATGTTGTGTCATTTTATTGGCATATGGAGAAACCTTTATTTTTCATTCAAAGAAAAGAAAATAAAATAACATTGTCTTCTCATTAGTCCTTCATATCATATGAACTTTGGCAGTGTGTTACAAAATTGCATACATCATCTTTTTTCTAAACTTAAAATATTTTATATAAATTTGAATTAATACATTCAGGCATACAAATGTATTGTATTATCATAATATGAATGACAGTGTCTGTAGGTGTTAAATGTGCACTAAGCTGCCTAACCCCAATATATATTACTAATATACAGGGTGTCCATAAAGTCCCTGTGCAATTTAAAAAAGTTGTAACTGTGTAAGTATATGTGATAGAAAGGATCTGTTAAAAGGGATAGAAAGAAGAAACACATTTTTTATTGTTTTTGTTACTTTTCAACATGTCCTTCATCATTACTAATACACTGGGTAATACGATTCTGTAGCTCTCCGAAAACATCTTCAAGCTGATTTTCAGTAATACCAGCAATCACATCAGTTATCCTAGCTTGCAAGTCTTCTAAAGATCAAGGTTTCGTTGAATAAACATTCGTTTTCACATGTCCCCATAAAAAGAAGTCCAATGGAGTCAATTCTGGCGAATGTGGAAGCCAAGAAAATGGTCCACCTCTTCTAATCCATCTGTTAGGGAATTTCTCATGGAGAAACTGTCTAACGTGCAAAGCAAAGTGACAAAGAGCACCATCTTGTTGAAACACTATATTCTCTATCAGTCCTAATTGAATTGGATATGAAAATATGCTCAATAGTGGTGTTTGCACAAGAAATTGTGCGTCAGTGATAAACAAATCATCCAGATGTTTTCCTTGAGCTCACACTTGACAGTGAGAAAGATCAGAGTGGGGTTTAAAGGATAGCTCCTCTCTAATTTGTTTTTGTAATGATCTCAGTTATTTCTGGTGATTTTAACAAATCTGAAGTTTACATTTGCAAAGTCTGAATTTCTTGCGAAGTGTCACCTGCTGCACTCGGGTCCCAGTCTAGGTGGTTCGTCATGTGGTGGGTGTTGCAAAGTGGTAACAGTGAATGCTTTCAACCTTTCTGATTGGACAGTTTTATTGAATGTCCAGTTTTCACACTTCTGTTGCATCATAAGGAAAGGATTGGCAGAATTTTATCATACAATGCAAAATGACTAGTTTGCAATTTTCTTGTGTTTGTGTTGGATTGATATTTTAAAAGACTATTTATTTTTGGATGATAAATGTCAAATGTAATCTCTACTTCATCATTAAACCTTTTTCAGATATGACACACCTCTGGATCATTAACGATGTCTCCAAATAGTTGGAAGAGCACGGACTTGATGGTTCTAAACGCAGATGTTCATTGTTAAGCTTCTTTGAACAGTGTAGCCCTTTCAATGTACACTCTGCACAGCAAAAAACCTACTCATTCAAAGCTCTGAAACACCAACAGAAAGGGATTCTTCTGTGAAATGTCGGTTGAATGGTTCTCATACATTTTCATGAGTGAAGTACTTGCAAAATCATATCAGACAGTAATCATGTCAGACTACTGATTGTAAAGAAAATGTGTCAGAATCCCTGTGGCAAAGTGAGGTCCGTGGCTGGTTGGCATGCTTTAAATAATTCCCGCAATTGTGTCTTTATGTGGGGGCGTGGTAGCATGACAACAGCGGTTCTCATGCACGAAATGGGAGCAGAGGACCCTGCACTTAGTGCAGAGGTGAAGATCGTCTGTGACCCTAATTGGCATTGGGAGCTACTGATTAACGCAGCTGTACCACATCCCTCGTTCTTATGAAGGAAATGCAAGAGCTAGGCCAGGGAAAAAAGGAAAAAAGAAAGACATGAATAGAGTGGAGGTTAGAGGATGGGAGAAGAAGCAGGCAGGAAAGAGAAAGAGAAAGAAAGCAAGCTGGTGCAGAGGATGGAAGCAGGTGGATAGGAGTAGAGACCCAAGGAGGAGTGTGTGGCCATCGCTCAGGAGGGGGCTGTGGTTTACTCCTATTGAGCAACTTGGAAGCAGGAGCAACCATCACGCTCTGGAGATGCTCTCACCAGGTGGAGCCAATGGCAATGGTGGGAGTACAGAGTGCCTGTGCCGGGTGGAGCCAAGAATTGGCAGGGGTTGAGGTGGATCAGGGCTTGGTGGTTGACTGCAGAAGCCGTAGGATTGGCGATGGGGACACAGGCCGAAAGAAATGGGTGTCTGCACCTGTTGGTCGACATTGTTTCTCTCTGGGCTACAAGATCCGAATAGGTTAAGCCAGAGAGGCATCAATTTTAAAGGAAGGCACCAGGGCTTGTGAATCTTAAATGAGTTTCCTGAACTGTGTTTTTTTAATTTCATTTTTAATGGATTTTCTATTTATTTGGAATTTTAACCTCCACAGTGCACTGTATTTTATTGTTTATTTATTTATTGACAATTTTTGGAGCACTGAGCACTGAACACTTTCATTATCCCCTTGCTTGGTGTGTTTGTCCACATCTGCTCAGCTCATTCAGGCCATGACTATTGACGGTGTCGGGTTCAAGAGGCTCCCAAAATAAAGAGGGAGCATGGAATTGGCCCACATGTGGTAAAGTGAGGTCCGTGGCTGATCAGAACCATTTTGAATAAATAATAACGACACTCGCAGCTTTAAGGAGGTGGTGTAGTAGCATGGCAGGAGCAGTTCCTGGACGTGATGCCGGCATGTCCCCACACTTAAGTGCACAGGTGCAGAATTGCTCATGGCCGTAAGTGATGCTGCTAATTGCCACACTTGTGCCATGTCCCCATGAGGAAGCACGAGTGGGAGATGGGAAGAAGAAAAAAAAGACAGAATGAAGGTCAATGAAGGAAGAAGGAAGGAGTCGAAAAGGCCCATGTAGGAGTGAGCGAGCAAAAGGGAGCAGGTTCATTGGAGAGAAGGCAGACAGCTAGCAGAAGCGCTTCTATAAGGTGTGTATAGCCGACACTCAGGAGGGTGAGTGATCAGGAGTTTGGACTGCTCACCGTGGAAGGCAGTGGGGGTCGAGGGGGCTTGTGGGGGGAGAGTCCCAGCGTGAGCGCCCTAGTCGTTGGGGACCCAAGTCTTGGTCCAGTGAGGGAACCTGTACGTAGCCATGGGGCGCAAGGCAAATGGACCTGATGAAGGTCAGCTGTGTCTGCTGATAGGGCGCCTCCTCTGCTGCAAGGTCCGTGAGGGATAAGCAGAGGAGCCGCCAGATAAAAGGTGTTTTTATTTTTAAATTATTGTTCCAGCCAGTGGTTTTTTCTTTTTTTTTTAATGGGCTTTATTGGATTATTTTACCCTCCATTTTTTCACGTTTTAATGGGTTATTTCTTTATGGACTGTTTTGAAACACTGCACTATTTATTTGGACACCATTTGTTGTTTTTAATAAAGGCACTGTACACTATTGCACCTTCCCCTTGCTTCATGTAGTGTCCTCATTGTACAGCTCATCCCGGTCATGACTATCAACAGTGTCACTTTCAAGAGGCTCCCAAAACTGTAAGAGTGAGCATGGAGCCGGACCCGCACCGTCACACCGCACCTTCACAATCCCAACCCAAAGAAATATCTTCTCCAGCTGCTGATTGACTCAGATAATCTAAAGAGATCATTTTTGACTTTATTTAGTATCTTCTCATTGCAGAAACAGTTGGTTTTGTTTGCCTTAAAGCTTCAGGAAAAACATAGTATTCAAAAATAAGTTATAAGTGAGATTGATAAACTGCTAATTTTTTTCATCATAATTGCTTTTCATCATAATTGTCTTTTTCACTATATGCCATAAAACTTTAAATGTTGACATTACTGGTCCACAGCTTTTTGGACTTCATGAATCTCCCACAATCATTGTTTTAGCACAATCTGGAGTATGTAGCTCTTAGATAAGAATTGTGCAGACAAGCTAAGCTTAATATAGCCTGTTGAATATGTGCTTGGAGTTACAAAGGATACATTTCTATATATTTCTATATTGAATGTTTTAAGGTTAATTGTTCAAGATCAGACCACTTTGGAGCATATTTTAGAGAAAATTCCAACACAGAAGACAGCATAACATGTTTTAGTGGTGCTTGGATGTTTAAAAGAAAATCAATTTAGGATTCAGCTGTACAATGGTGAATTTGAGATTGAGATCGAAAAGGCAATAGGCTCAAAAATACTTTAACACAAACATTCTTCCTTTTATTCACATTACAGTACAGTGCTCACACTGGCAGTCAAATGAAGTTTGTAGAAATAACATGTGCCTGACTGAGATTCTGAGTTGGCTTTTCTGAAGTTACCGATGCCATTGCAAGCAAAGTTTTAGGATTTATCAACATAGAGAAGTGAAGAAAAAAAGTAAACACATAAATGTGGATAATACCAAATATTCTTGATATGATGCATGAGTAACAAATTCCACAATTTGTGAAGGTGACCAAACTAAAAAATTATTAGGGCAAACTGGTCTGTGTTGTACCATCTGTTTGTCAATGTACACCAACTGATGACCATCTCATATTCTACCCTAGCAAAGAGAATTTTCATGAAATGGATTGCTACCACTCATTTGACAGGGAGTTCATCACTCTTATTCATCAAAATTTTTAAAAGAATATCAGATATTAATACTCAGTGTCTAGTAATGTTGTTGCTCTTTATTTTTTTATTGCTTGCTTTTATTTTATAAAAGTACAGGAATATAGACTTGTTTACTTGGCAGTAATTCAATGGTATTGCTGCGCTTAAAAAGTTTAAAGTGTCATTTAGATTTTTGATAAAATTGTTTACATATGATTTACATGATATGTGTTTACTTATGATTTAAATTACTGAAGGGTATACGGTATATCAAAAACTGGTGTTGCAGACAATGAAGCAGATATCCACACATTGATTAAAATCACTAAATGTATGATTTAATACATTTTTTTGAGTCAAGGTGCTGGTCATTTTTATGTCTGCTCTAGACAAGCAAAAATGCCACTTAATGTTTCATTTTTTATTTTTATTTTTACTAGGGGGCTTCTCCCCCTGTTCGCTTTGCTCGCCATACCTCGCTATTGTGGACAAAGGTTTCAGACCAGACTGCCGGTGTGGTTATAAAGCAACTTTATTTTTCAGAGTCACAGTGAGAAGAGTTTCAGAAAAGCAGACAATCAAATGTACAAGACAGCGTTAGGGCTCTTCTGAACCCCGCCTGTTGGGTGGGGTCCAGTTTTATACCCCTAGAATGCGTAATTTAATATCATTATAAAATGTAACAGTCAACACATTTATTATACACGAACCTTGAGCCCCTTTAACGTCCCTTGTAAAACTTTATTTCTTTGCTCCTTTTTTTATGGCGTTCAGATGTTAGCTAAGGGAAAACGTGATGTGGCAGACTCATGTGTTGAATGCTCAGACCTTGAATCCTTTGCACAAACATTTTTCTGTTTGCTAAAACAAAGCATGCTATTACATGGTTTTGTAAAGCTTACTTCTCAGACATGAATTAGTACAAGGGAACAAAGAGAACATTCGTCTTCCACACTGTGCACCAGCCACTTTGTGCTCGCGTATATGGATTTCGCTTTCAGCAAACAACACATTTTTTAATACACCTTTTCATTGGGAAGAAACACTACTTTTCCCTGGTGGCAACACGAATTAGATGATCTACAAGTCTCTGACTTAAAGTTTAAATCTAAACAACATATTCGATCTCTTTTCACTGTTCTGTTATTTCACCGAGTAATAATTTCTGTTTTTTTTGCGCTAATGCGATCTTTACTATCATTTTTTTTAACTTTTGAATTTTAGTACTTTCATAATCTCTAACCTGCTCTGCATGTGTATCACGGTAACATTTGTGAACCTTTTTACAATGTTCTACTTTGTCATCTACTCTTTGTCTTTTATTTCCAGCCCGAGGTGTGGTTAAATCTCTTGGCACAAAGTCTCATCTTGTGAGACTTGAAAGTATCTCTCTGAAAAAGTCTTGTCTCATCCCAGGATTTCTTAATATAACAGAGAGATTTTTTTACTAAGGTTACTATTAAACTAGTAGTAATATGTCATTAGATGATAGGAAAGGTACCTGCATTTGAAGAACAAACATGGCTGTAGGAGTTTATTCCCTGTCTCATAGTGATTTGAGACATACTGTATATGTTCTGTAATGTAATTCAACAGAGACACATCTAAGCATGTAAGTGCTGGTCTTGCTTTTGTCCTGGAGCCTTATTCCAAAATGGAATGAAATTAATTTTTTCCACAGAATTCTACACACAACACCCTATAATGACAAAGTGAAAAAAGTTTACTTGAGATTTTTGCAAATGTATTAAAAATAAAAAAATTGAGAAAGCACATGTTGATAAGTATTCACAGCCTTTGCCATAAAGCTCAAAATTGATCTGAGGTGAACCCTGTTTCCCCTGATCATCCTTGAGATGTTTCTGCAGCTTAATTGGAGTCCACCTGTGGTAAATTCAGTTGATTGGACATGATTTGGAAAGGCACACACCTGTCTATATACGGTCCCACAGTTGACAGTTCATGTCAGAGCACAAACCAAAGCATGAAGTCAAAGGAATTGTCTGTAGACCTCCGAGACAGGATTGTCTCGAGGCACAAATCTGGGGAAGGTTACAGAAAAATTTCTGCTGCTTTGAAGGTCCCAATGAGCACAGTGGCATCCATCATCCGTAAGTGGAAGAAGTTCAAAATCACTAGGACTCTTCCTAGAGCTGGCTGGCCATCTAAACTGAGCAATCGGGGGAGAAGGGCCTTAGTCAGGGAGGTGACCAAGACCCCGATGGTCACTCTGTCAGAGCTCCAGAGGTCCTCTGTGGAGAGAGGAGAACCTTCCAGAAGGACAACCATCTCTGCAGCAATCCACCATCAGGCCTGTATGGTAGAGTGGCCAGACAGAAGCCACTCCTTAGTAAAAGGCACATGGCAGCCTGCCTGGAGTTTGCCAAAAGGCACCTGAAGGACTCTCAGACCATGAGAAACAAAATTCTCTGGTCTGATGAGACAAAGACTGAACTCTTTGGTGTGAATGCCAGGTGTCATGTTTGGAGGAAACCGGGCAACGCTCATCACCAGGCCAATACCATCCCTACAGTGAAGCATGGTGGTGGCAGCATCATGTTGTGGGGATGTTTTTCAGTGGCATAAGCTGGGAGACTAGTCAGGATAAAGGGAAAGATGACTGCAGCAATGTACAGAGACATCCTGGATGAAAACCTTCTCCAGAGCGCTCTTGACCTCAGACTGGGGCGATGGTTCATCTTTCAGCACGACAATGACCCTAAGCACGCAGCCAATATATCAAAGGAGTGGCTTCAGGACAACTCTGTGAATGCCCTTGAGTGGCCCAGCCAGAGCCCAGACTTGAATCCGATTGAACATCTCTGGAGAGATCTTAAAATGGCTGTGCACTGACGCTTCCCATCCAACCTGATGGAGCTTGAGAGGTGCTGCAAAGAGGAATGGGTGAAACTGGCCAAGGATAGGTGTGCCAAGCTTGTGGCATCATATTCAAAAAGACTTGAGGCTGTAATTGCTGCCAAAGGTGCATCGACAAAGTATTGAGCAAAGGCTGTGAATACTGATGTACATGTGATTTCTCAGTTTTTTTATTTTTAATACATTTGCAAAAACCTCAAGTAAACTTTTTTCACGTTGTCATTATGGGGTGTTGTGTGTAGAATTCTCAGGAAAAAATGAATTTCATCCATTTTAGAATAAGGCTGTAACATAACAAAATGTGGAAAAAGTGATGCGCTGTGAATACTTTCCGGATGCACTGTATGTATGTGTGTGTGTAAGTATGCCCTTCTATTTGGCTTGTCTTTTCAGTTCAGTTATATTTGACAGTTCCTTCTAAAATATTTCCTGTCTGCTGTGAAACTGTGGTTTTAGCACTTGCTTCATTATATGTTGTGGTCATTGGTATCTCTACATTAGGCTAAAGCGAAGCCTGCTGCACATTTGCAGAAGATGTCACTGTGTTGCAAAACTAAATAAGTGGTAAATTCTTCTTAATAATTTATTGTACAAGAGCAGACCCTAAAGGTCTGTCAATAACAATGGAGTAGGGTGTAGTTATCAACCATGCTGCAAGGTATCACATGCCTCCAGTCTTGTTAATCAGACCAACGAGTGGCATTGTGTTGAGCTGATCAAGAATCATGTTTCTGACATTTATTTCACAATTGAGCGTGTGACTTATTTTTTTTGTCAAAGCCAAAAAATGCATGACAGGTCATATCAGATATCAAGATAATGATGATCAGGTTTTCTGATGTTAACGACTTGTTCATAAAGAGTTTGTTCCCTGTGATCAGACATTACACTGAACTCCTGAAGCATCTGCGGAAAAGCATCAGGAAAGAAATGTCTGGAGGAGTGACACACACAATACAGCATTTTACAGCATGTAAGCAGATTTGCACACACCATGTTGTCAGTCAAAGGGTTTTTGATCGAAAACACTGTAGTTGTTGCCTCATACTTCCTGTATTTGCCAGATCTCACTCCCTGGGACTTTATTTTTTGGTTCCCAAAGTTAAAACAGTGACTGCAGGAAAGACAATTTGCTACCCCCATATTAACAACTTTCTGCTCAAATATTGATCATTGATGGTTCATGAGACTTAGAAAACTGTCACAGATGTTTCACCTAAAGTTCCTTAAAAGAAATAGCTTTATACAAAAACTTTAAACTGAGGCACAATGAGTCACGATTCAGTATTTGGTTTTGAAAAGCATGGTATATTTTGTGAAATCACCATCTAGTCTTGTTTTAACCTCTTTAAGGATTTCATATTTTTAACGTACTATTGGACTGATGCCTTTAGCCAAGGTGACTTGCAATTTCTGAGATACGATCAGTTACATTTATTTGTTTTTCCCACATGGGCTCAGGCAGATGAAGTGACTTGCTTGTGGTCACACAGTGTCAGAAATGGGATTTGGACCTACAACCTCAGGGTTCGATGTCCAAAGTCTTAGCCACTATGTAATTTCTGTGCCCATTGAGTTACTTTGAAGAGTCTTCTGCTGAAACACAAGAGGAAACACTTGTGAGACTACCAAGATATTTTTTCTCAGAAGAAAAATCTGAGAAGCATAAGACAAAAGAACATGTCTCCATTTTATTTCTTTCTGATATTATTGTTGTCTTGGAAAAAAGATATTAAGGAGACCTTTTTTTTATTTTTTATTCCTTTGCGGGGCCATTTTAGAAATCCAGGAAATCACCAGTGGCTCTGGACGCAGTAACAAAAGATGATTATGGGAAATATTGACAGGAAATGGAGAAGTGTTGTGAAATGTGAGAGGATTTTGACAGTGACTTTAACCAAATTGCTGTAAGTTAAAAAATTAAGTTTTTTTTAACATGTCTGGGAATTTGTGGGTTCCCCATAGTATTGTTAAAATGTTTATTAGCAAACTGAAATTAGTTGTTATAATCATTTTTTAATGATATTCACAATGCAGTTTCTTACCTTGAAAAGCATTTCTTTTGCAGTTTGAGGAGTTTTCTTTGTTTCTGGCGTTACTAGCCTGTTTACGTGTTGCTTCGACAGGCCCAGAGTGTTTTGGTATTCCTTTACAAATGTGCAGCCTGAACTTTTATGGCTTGTGGCTTGAAGGGTTCAGTGTGTTCAAGCAACCATGAACATTCCGTGATACAATGTAAACGCTGTGTGAATTTGTGCATCTTGCTGCATTCAAAAAGTCATCATCAACAATATCATGAATTACTTTGATTACTTAAGTGCAGTACAATTTAGTACTTTGCCTAATAATGAAAACTGGACCACATCAGCCTGAAGGACTGGTAATCATCCAAAGAAACAAATAAAAAAGTCATTTAACAGAAGTGGTTTAACATGAAAATCAGGATAACAGTTAGCATCTCAAAAAAAATCCATGTCATGTTTTCTGTATATTCTTTTTCCTGGGGAATCTGTATATGTGAAAGGTGAAATAACTGAAAATATGTTTTATATTCTAGTTTCTTCAAAATAGCCACCCTTTGCTCCGATTACTGCTTTGCACACTCTTGGCATTCTCTCGATGAGCTTCAACAGGTAGTCACCTGAAATGGTTTGTCCAACAGTGTTGAAGGAGTTCCCAGAGGTGTTTAGCACTTGTTGGCCCCTTTGCCTTCACTCTGCTATTTTGAAGAAACTAGAATATAAAACATGTTTTCAGTTATTTCACCTTTTCTTGTTAAGTACATAACTCCACATGTGTTCATTCATAGTTTTGATGCCTTCAGTGAGAATCTACCAATGTAAATGGTCATGAAAATAAAGAAAACACATTGAATGAGGAGGTGTGTCCAAACTTTTGGCCTGTACTGTATATAAGAATAAGAAAATTCCTTCCCCCAGTTCCCCTTCCAGAGATTATAAATAAGTCCACAGTTCTGACCCTTGATGCTGGCAGTCGAAATGAAGAGTTCTATCAATTGCGGACTCCTAGCAGCAATCAAGTCTTCGCCATAAAAGATATACAGCCAGTCATGTGCCATGATAAAGAACAGTAATTCCTTCGATATAGCTCACCCTAGTCTGTAGAAAATAGCGGAATGTTCAATTCCCCGGTCAAAAAGAATTACTTCCACACTTCTGACAGGACTGTAGGAGCTCCTGGACTTAGTCACATGGCCCATGCAGTAGCTGATCTGCTTTTTCTAATTTTTCTTTTCCCCCGTCTTCTCTCTTTAAACAGCGTGCTTCATGCAAATCACTCCCCGAGAAAACCGGAAGTCCCACGTCTGGGGCACCGCTGTCAATCTCAGGATGTAAGAATGATCCCCACAATACCCGATCGACAGCAGAAAAACATATTATGTTTATGTGGCAGCGCTACAACCATCTCCTGGTTGCTTTACATCCTTGCAACAATTTTCAGACATGTTCATTGTCTTAGCAAACTGTTGTCACACACTCAAAGCTCCAGTACTCTCCTTGTTTCTGAAATGCCTTAAATAAGGACGATTCCCGTTCAAATCCAACACTAGTAACAAGTTGAAAGACATATTTGCTCAAGCACTATTTGACCATCTGAGTCTGACAATCATTTATTTCTAATTCTTTTATAATTAGTATTTCTTTAATATGGAGTACTGTTTATTTTTACCTGCATTATTATGCTTTGTTAACACAATCATAGATAACAGACTGGTACCAAATTCTGTTACACATGTACCAGCAAGAATATAATGGATATTCACATGAATTATATTTAGTTCAAATGAGTAACATTTTTATTTTATTCATGTTCTTCCTCTGGTCAAATGACCAGATTTATGTTATTTGTGACTTTTAACTTGTAGGTATCTATCACATATTCAGTATGCAGCGCTTCAGCAAACAGTCAGATGGCCTTTCCATTTCTAAGAGAGAGAAATATTATTCTGGATATATAACAAAAAACACAGACCAGCATAAAGACTTGGGGCACCCGCTGATAAACTCCATATAATTGAATATAACTGTGGTGTATAAATGCATTTTAAAAGGAAAAAAAGACATCTTTACAGATGCTAGTCTCAAAATGACTGCTCCAAGATGGCAGCACTTCTGTTTAAGTGCAGACCAGGCGAGAAGAGGCTGGTCCAGGGACCAGACACCAGAAATTAACTCAGAGGTTGTAGGGCCATCAGCCATCTGGTCTGTAGAGTGAGGAAGAGAAGAGGCATTAAAAAACAACACCACCTCATAGATTGGCAAGGAATCACCACTGCCAGAGCCTTTATGCTCTCCCCATGGTGCATGTGTGTGAGAATATGTAACTTTAATTCTACCACACTGTATAGAAGACATTATTTATTATTTTTGGATATAGTGGTGAGTGAAAATTTTTGAGAATACAAGGAATAATCAGGAGTTTGGCTTTAGTTGCTACTCAAATGTCATCTAGCAAAGGCAAAGTAAGCAAGATGATTAACACACAAAAGTGTGAACAGTATTATAGCTATATAAATAAAATACAGGATGTGTAATAGCCTGTACAGGTGAGGTTTGACATTAAAACTAGGGATGTCCCGATCAAGTTTTTTTTGCCCTGATCCCAATCCGTCATTTAATATTGAATATCTGCTGGTACTTGTGTTTTCCCAGATACAGTGGCACATATTTCAAATACAATAAACTTATTAAAATCAATAAAATGCCTATACTTGAGAAATGAAGAGCTCTAAAATGCAATGAGTAAAAGAAATTGCATTCAAAGTGTTTCTTAATTTTTTTTATCTGTTTTTTAACAAAATAACCAAATAAACAAACTAAAAGCTGTCTTTGTAAACAGCTCTTATTAATGTCAATGTCAGTTTATTTATAGAGCACATTTAAAACAACATCAGTAATGCTGCAGCCAAAGTGCTTTACATTTAAACATATAATGAGCATAAATAAAATAAACAAATGTAAGTAGAAATAAAGTACAATAAAACAAAATACAGTGAATTAAAGAAAAAGAAGATGATTAAGAGTAGGAAAACCATCAGTATCAGTGAAGATCATTGAAAGCTCTCGAATAGAAACACGTCTTCAATCTACATTTAAACAGTTCAATTGAAGGTGACTCCTTAATGTAAGTATGTAAAGAGTTCCACAGACGAGGTGCAGCAGCTGCAAAAGCCCTGTCCCCTTAAGTTTGCACTTAGTGCGAGGGACCATAAGAGACAACTGACCGGTAGATCTGAGTTCTCTGGACAGCTGGTGTAAAACACACAATTCAGATAAATAGACACTTATCAATTCCACTTAGTGGAAAACTAGAACACTCTAAATGAGTAACATAATCTCAATTCCACATTCAAAGTGGTGAAATAGCTTAACTTTAACATTCATAGTCACAACAAATCAACATCAGTTCCGCTTAGTGCAGCATTATAGTATACTAAAATGAACAAGAAAAATCTCAGTTCCATTTAAAAGTGGCATGCTAGCTTAACTTGACATGTTATGTTCTAACCTGCTTAATCCAGACCAGGGTTGTAGGGGTTGCTGGGGCCCATCCCAGCCAGCATAGGATGCAAGGCAGGAACAAACCCTGGACAGGGCGCCAGTCCATCACAGGGCAAACACACACACCTCCCCACACACCAAATACACACTAGGGCCAATAAAAGTTACCAATTCATCTAACCTGCATGTTTTTGGTCAGTTTAAGGAAACCAGAGCACCCGGAGAAAACCCACACAAACACGGGGAGAACATGCAAACTGCACACAGGGCAGACCTGGGACGCACACCCTGGTCTCCTAACTGCAAAGCAGCAGCACTATCACTGCGCCACCATACCGCCTAGTGGAATTTGAACATGGGAAAGAAAACAAATTAGTTCTACTACCTATTTATTGGAATAGCATCATTACAGTAAAACCTGAATATCAAAATAATAAAATTGCAAGGCACTATTTTTGTTATCAAGGAAGGCCAGTTGTTAAAGTGCTTTGAGCGAAACTGCTACAGGGTTTTTCCCCCTCTGTAAATCAGTTATCTTTACTGTTAGTCACACTTGAAAATGAAGTAAATAATCTTTTTGAGAAAAACTAGCATCTTTGTCCTTGTTGCCTAGAGGGTGCTGGGTGGTCTCGTGGCCTCGGAACCCCTGCAGATTTTATTTTTTTCTCCGGCCATCTGGAGTTTTTTTTTTCTGTCCTCCCTGGCCATCGGACCTTACTTTTACTCTATGTTAATTAGTGTTCCCTAATTTTAATTCTTATTTATTTTGTCTTTTTTCTCTTTCTTCATCATGTAAAGCACTTTGAGCTACATTGTTTGTATAAAAATGTGCAATTTAAATATTTGTTGTTATTGTAAGCGGACAGTGGGTTCCAATTCTCATCGATTACACTTGGGACTACACTAAAAAGTCTCTCACTGTCCACGCTTGTGCAGGAGTCACAGAGAAATTTGGTTGCAGCAGCAGCCAGTGAGAGAAACTGTGTAGCATGTGCCCTCCAATACTGTAGTGGACTGTTTGACTTTGAGAAGGTTTGCAATGCAGGGTAACTCCGCACATGAACGACTGTTGATGATGTACTCACCAACCCTGCCTCTGTGTCACTCTCTCCTAAGATCTCTTGAAAGACACCACCAATGATGCTACTTGCTGTGGGTTGACGTGGTGCTTTTATCACAAACTCTGCCTCTGACACTTCACTGCTGGCCTCTCTCAACAACCCCTTCTTTTCCATCTTTTGGATGAGAACATCCTTAGCATGCTTTGGTTTGTATGAATTTGTGAAGTATCTGAAAATAGATAAATGATGCATACTTAAATAACTGATCATCTTACTATTAATAGAACATAATCTACATAATCAATCTATCCAGCCCGCTATATCCTAACTACAGGGTCACCGGGGTCTGCTGGAGCCAATCTTAGCCAACACTGGGCGCAAGGCAGATAACAAGCCCTGGGCAGGGTGCCAACCCACCGCAGGGCACACAGACACACACACCCACACACCAAGCACAATGTAGAATCGCCAATGCACTTAACCTGCATGTCTTTGGACTGTGAGTGGAAACCCACGCAGACATGGGGAGAACATGCAAACTCCATGCAGGGAGTACCCGGGAAGCGAACCCAGGTCTCCTTACTGCGAGGAAGCAGCACTACCCACTGCGCCATCGTGCCACCACATAATCAATAAATAGCTAAAAAAAATGACTTAAATGATTGATATTGGTGACGTACATTTAATTCATTATAAAGCAAAACAGACCTTATCATGGCATTCAAAAGTTAGTTACTGGACTTGCCTGTCTATCTGCATACATGGGATGCACTACAGTGGCCTTGCAGTAGAGTGGCTCAGTCTCAGCCTGGTGGAAGTGTCTATCCACTGCCTCTAGGAGAGCACTTTTCATCATCTTCATTCCCTGGTCAGTTCTGCATTCTCCAGAAAGATCATGTTTAAGGACTGTTATTGCAGGGATCACATCAGCTGTAGTTGCAATCTCAGCACTGAATACCCTCATCGGTTCTTCAAAGGCAGATAGAACCTAGACTGGCTTCTCCATTAATGTCAACTAGTTATTGTAGTTGGAAGGTTGTGGTCAGCTGCATAGACACTGGGAGGCTATTTTTGCTCCAGAAGGCTCTGCATCATGTAGTTAGTGTTGTTCCATCTACAGTAATTTGCACACCTTGCCTGGGTATTTGGCTGGTATTTTCATATTAATCTGGATATCTTCCAGATTAATGCTTAAAATGCCCTATGATCTTCCTTGCGTTAGCCACAGCGTCTGTGATGCTGCGCTAAGAAAGGAGACCCTCGTGTAGAACCAGTTGATACATGTGCCCAAAGCAGCCCAGGCTTGGTACCCCCATATCATCCATTACTTTTCATATTTCCTGTATTGTCTCACAAAATAACATGAACCCGTCGCTCGGCTGTTTCCTAAGTTTTAACATCTCCTCCATTGCCTGTTTTACAGGCTATGCAGTATGAGACCAGCAAAACTGTGGAGTGGAGTCAATCCAGTGTGCAGTGAGGCTAAGCAATGGCATCGGCCAAACATCAGAACTCCAAATGTCCAAAAGCAGTCACATCTAATAAAAGACCTTGTATGGTGGTCACAAACATTTTGGTAGACGTCCAGCAGGGCTATGTCTGTAATGTAGAGTCGAGTGGGCAAGGCATACCATGGCTCTAAAAGAAAACCTGTACTCTGTACAATAGTGATGAGTTGGTCATCCAAAGCAATGATTTCAGTTACCCTCTATACAATTGTTGTGGCCTTGTTGTTGTCACAAGGAAATTACTCTCTTCTTTTAAATGTATCCTCCGGTGTTTGTTGCTTCAGTGTAGCCTTTGTCTGAGTTAACTGGGTGAACTCACTGCATTTTGTTGAGTATTTATTTTTTAGGTACTGCATTGAATTGGTTGTATTAAATACAACTCCATTATTACGACCTTGCAAAATGCTCATATTGCAGATATTACAAGTGGCAGTTGGGCTACTCCATCCATCCATCCATTATCCAACTCGCTATATACTAACTACAGGGTCACGGGGGTCTGCTGGAGCCAATCCCAGCCAACACAGGGCACAAGGCAGGAAACAAACCATGGGCAGGGCACCAGCCCAGCACAGTGTGCCTTTCATTTTCCAATTTAAAATATTTCCACATTGCAGATATTTTAGCTTCATCCTGGCACAATGTGTGCTCTGTGCTTACAACACTTGTGTGACAGCTGACACAAAACAAAGGATCAGGCTTAGGTTCATTTGTGCTCAAAGATCATTAAAAAATGCCTTCATCGACTATTATACCAATATTTGAAATTGGATCAGGACATCCATAATTCATCCTGTTGACTTGGTCAGTCTTTGAAAATTTTTTTTTTTTTATTTTTTTTTTTTTATTAATTTTATTACAATCAATACATAGCAATCAAGTTTTACAAAAAAAAAGAATTATGCTAAGAACAGATCGATCCCCACCCTTGAGAGAGAGAGCAAGCCAAACGGTGTAAAATTTAAGGCTTTTAAAAATACCTAAATCAACAAATTCTCTGTGCTTTATAAAATCATTTCAAAATATTACTGATTAGATCCTGCCATGTTTTGAAAAAGTCTGCACAGATCCTCTAACTGAGTATTTGATTTTTCCAATTTTAAATAATATAACACATCAGTTTCCCACTGACTTAAAAGAGGAGAGTTTGGGTTCTTCCAGTTTATCAGAATAAGTCTGCGTGCCAACAGTGTAGTGAATGCAATCACAGTTTGTTTGTCTTTCTCCACTTTAAGACCCTCTGGAAGAACCCCAAACACAGCTGTTAATGGGTTAGGAGGGATTGTGAGTCCAAGACTGTCTGAGAGGTAATTAAAAATTTTTGTCCAGAATAATGTTAATTTGGAGCAGGCCCAGAACATGTGACCTAGTGAGGCTGGGGCTTGGTTGCAACGTTCGCAGGTTGGATCATGTCCTGGAAACATTTTGGAGAGTTTTAGTCGAGACAGATGTGCTCGATATATAATTTTATGTTGAATAATTGTATGCTTTGCACATATGGAGCTCGAGTGAATTCTCTGCATTGCTACTTTCCACTCCTTTTCTGATATATTAATTGAGAGGTCATTTTCCCAGTGTCCTCTTGGATCTTTGAAAGGAAGGGATTGTAAAAGGATTTTATATATTGTAGAGATGGAGTCTAACTCCTTGAAATTGAGCAATAATTTTTCCAGCGTGGATGAGGGTGCAAGATGAGGAAAATCTGGAAGGTTCTGTTTAACAAAGTTCCTGATTTGAAGATAGTGAAAGAAATTTGTAGCTGGAATGTTAAATTTGGAACGTAATTGTTCATAGGATGCAAAGACGTTGTCTATATAAAGGTCTCTAAGCAAGTTAATTCCAAATTTTTTCCAGATATTAAAAACTGCATATGTTTGTGAGGGTTGAAAGAGGTGGTTCTTTTGCAGGGGTGCCACAGAAGAAAATTTTTTTTAAATGTAAGCATTTTGCCTTGGGAAGAGGCTTCTGAAAAATGGAAGAACTGTTAGAATGAGTTGAGAATTATACACAGACAAGGGAGTTCCTAATGTAATACTAGTTCAATTTACCTTTAAAGCTGCACAATCCAGCACATATGCCTAATCTGATTCATATTTTAACTGCACAGCTATCATGATTTCGCTAATGGATATCTTAGTCTCACAAAGTAATATATTTAGTTAAATGAAACCTCATGTGATAAACCAGAGATTTTATGATGTGCAATAGCTGTGTGTGCAAAAGCAAGTACACTCCATGGCTCACGTATCCTCAGCCATTAGGCCATGCCATGACAGAGTGTTGTAGACACAAATTGAGCAAAGCTGATAAAAGAAATAAAATTAAATAACTCATGGGCTAGACACGTCAGCCTTACATCCTGTGGCCAAAAAAAAAAACCTCAATGACAAAGAACAGATGTCCCTATGTACAAATACATGGATATCCTTGTATTTAATATACAGGGTGACACAGAAAAATGGGAACTTTTGAAAAACCCAATAAAAATAGAAGAAATCCAACAAAAAATTTTATCGACAGTAATTGAACCACTACAACTTGCCTTTTAAGAAACAGTAATCCAAATTATCAATGTCTAAAAATTACGTCCTGTAGATGGCGTCCTCCTGTACGTATGCATTCTTCCAATCTGCTGTTGAGGTTCCCCATTGATCGCTGCAACATCTCAGTTGGGATACAACGATTTTCGCCTTGAATTCTTTGTTTCAATTCATTCAGTGTCCTTGGCCGAGTCATGTAGACCTGAATCTTAAGGTAGCCCCACAAGAAAAAATCACAAACGGACAAATCCGGTGATCTTGAGGGCCAGGGAATGTCACTGAATCTTGAGATGACACGGTTATCGAACAATTCTCGCACAGCTGCCATTGATTGCCTTGCAATTGATTACTAAATTACTAAATGGCGAGATTGTTTACAGCTCAAGGTCCCTGTTCCGCAGTGCTGCCAACTGTACATGGCTGCCACTACGCATTTCAAAAGTTCCCGTTTTTCTGTGTCACCCTGTATATTGTGGCCAGTGTCGCTGGTTAGTTGCCCATGACGGTGGCGACCGTCACCGATGTGCAGTTCAGTAGTTCCCCTGCTCCGTTTTTCCTCCCATATAGTGCTGCCAGCAGCACACTCTTACGCTCTTAACTGCGAGCTGTCTCTCTGTTAAACAGTGAACCTATGGCAAAAAACACAGTTGTCCTTCAGAATCTCCCTCTTAAACTGTATTTTACAGTACTGCAATCTACTGTAATGTGTAGATTAAATGATTTTTTGACACTTCAGCTTAATTTAATTTTATCAAAGAAAGTATATTTTTCTTTTGTTGGACTCATTCTTAAAAGAGAGGTTTAATTGCCAAGTTTGTAAATATAGATAGATAGATAGATAGATAGATAGGTAGATAGATAGATAGATAGATAGATAGATAGATATTTGTTCAGAGGGGAAAATTTGACTTTTTACAGAAGCTCTTTAAATAAACAAAGAAATAAATAGGTGGATAAGTAAGTAAATAAGTATACACGCAATTTGGTCTGAACACACACCAAAATAACTACAAGGCAAGAAAATTAAAAAGAAAAGTTCTGATTTGGCTGTCACATTATACAGCCGTATTACTGTTGGTAGAAAGGATCCCCAGTCGTGTTTCTCGTGTCAAAATGCTAACATTTCTTTGAAGGTATCAAAGACTTAGTTGATAAGAGTCCGACCATGAAAGTAATCCATGATTCTACAACTATATTCTTACACACAGCAAGTGAATCCACTCTCCTTGGTAGCTTATTCCAAGTGTCTATCGTTCTTTGTGTAAAGAAAAACTTCCTAATGTTTGTGAGAAATTTACTGTTAACAAGTTTCTAGCTGTATCCCCATGTTCTTGATGATCCCATTTTAATATAACAGTCTCGATCCACTGCACTAATTCCCTTCATAATTTTAAACACTTCAATCTTGTCACCTCTTAATCTGCTTTTGCTTAAACCGTAAAGGCTCAGCTCTTTTAATCTTTCTTCATAATTAATCCCCTGTAGACCTGGAATCAGCCTAGTCACTCTTCTCTGGACCTTTTCTAGCACTGCTATGTCCTTTTCGTAGCCTGAACACCAAAACTGCACACAGTTCTCCAGATGAGGCCTCACCAGTGTGTTATGAAGCTTGAACATAACCTCCTTGGACTTGTACTCTACACATCTTGCTGTATAACTTAACATTCTGTTTGCCTTCTTAATGGCTTCTGAACACTGTCTAGAAGTTGACAGAGCAGAATCTACTATGACTCCCAAAATTTCACATAAGGCGTACTTTTGATTTTCAGACCTCAAACTTAACATTTTTATTTCCTATGTATAATACTTTACATTTACTGACATTAATTTCATTACTTTTTGCCACAAATCTGCCCAATCCTGTATGCTGTCCAAGTCCTTCTGTAATGATTTAATGGATTATAAATTATCTGCCAGTCCACCTATCTTGGTATCATCTGCAAACTTAACCAGCTTGTTACTTATTTTCCTATTTAAATTATTTATATATATATATATATATTAAAAATAGCAGTGGTCATAGCACTGACCCCTGTGGAACACCACTCTTAACATCGGCCAGTTCTGATGAGGTTCCTTGCCCCATAACCCACTGCCTTCTTCGTCTGAGCAAATTCTGCACTCATCTACAAACAACACCCTGAACTCCCATTTCTTTTATTTTGATACCCAACCTTTCATGTACTTTTTGAAAGTCAAGGTAAATAATATCACAAGCTCCACTTTGATCATATCCTTTTGATGCTTCCTCATAGAATTCCAACAGTTTAGTAAAACACGACCTCCCTCTTCTGAACTCATGCTGCCTGTTCAGAAAAACTCCTGTACTTGCCAGGTACTGCTTAATCTTATCCTTAATAATTCCTTCCATTAATTTTCCTGTGATGCATGTTAAGCTTACTGGCCTATAGTTGCTTGGGTCTGCCCTGTCACCCTTTTTATATAACGGGATAATGTTTGCCATTTTCAAATTCTTTGGAATCTCCCCAGTGAACAGTGACTTCCTAAAAATATGTGTTAAAGGTTTATATACTGTATGTACTTGCTAACCTCCTTAAGAACTCAAAGGTAAATATTATTTGGTCCTTGTTACAGATTACAGATGCAGTAGGTAAGACCACAGAAGAGACTGACAGCCTTGAAAAGGTTACCAAAACTAAAAGGGAAAAAGTGGACTATATATAGGATTTTTATGAATTACCAATCACCACCACCAGATTGATAGATTTAGAAGCAGCATTATTAATTCTAGCAATGGACAATTAAAAAATTAAACAACCCAGTGTTGAGCAGTCATCAATTCTTGGGATTTCCATGTAGACGCAGCACAGATTTTCACAGCTACAGTCTCTAAAAAGAAGACACTCTTTTAATAATAATTAAAGGAAAGAGAAGAATCGTCCGTGAGGAGAAAGTTTAAAGGAAAAAAGGGAATTTCACAGTTTATTATAGAGGAAAGCAAAGGGGCAACTGCAAACCCGAAGACAGAGACGCTTAGACATTTCCAGAAGCTATTTTTATCTTAAATAACCTACTGCACAAGCAGTAACCTCATTAACGTCAGCTCTATAAGAGCAATTATAACTCAAAAAAGGTTACAAATTATCTGTGCCTGAGACGGAAGTAACAATTAGTCAACTATATCAAAGATATAGACAAACAGATTATTGTAGGGGTTATTAACATTTGCAAAGGCTAAGAGGTTTGCTTGGATTGATGGGAAAAACAGATTCCAAAATGCTGGCAAAAAACTTCCTCAACCTTCCTAAGAACTAAAACAGTTTAGGAAATTACCCTTACAATAGGACAAGAAGACTGACATTATCTTAACAAATGAACAACTGACATCTTTGAGCTTGCCCGTGAAGAAAATGAGAAGGAACGGTTAAAAATTGCTCTCTATTAAGTATCTTTAACCTATTTGATAGACAGAGGTCAAATCTGTCTTATAATGTAGCATTCTAAAATCTGCTTAATCCAGGTCAGGAATGTGGGGTGCTGGAGCATCTCCCTGCAGCGATTACAGTATTGGGTACAAGGGACAGACAAAGTTGGGGTTCCAACCTTACCACTCTGTTTAACAAATTAACAAAAAATAGCGCTTGGCAACAAAAGAAATAGACTAGGCGCAAGCATAAAAATGAACACACACAAACTGTAGCCATTCTGCAACAGGTCCAGGTCGAGATTGAGACACTTGTTCCTGGATTGGACCGAAAAGGGTGGGGCATCTTGAAGTGATGAGGGTGGAGTTACTCACCCTAAATTGGATTCACCTCTGAAGAAACAGTTCCTCCTCTCATCCTGGATTGGTATCACATACCTGATCTGAGCCGATAAGGTGATCCACAGACATGAATGTGTGACAACAAGAAACAGCCTATGCAGTGTGAGAGCCAGTTCATGACAGGTCATACTTTCAGGGCTGCCAATTAACCTGACATATGTGACTATGTCATGTGAGTCTACAACTAGGGAAATGTATCCTCCGGTGTTTGTTGCTTCAGTGTAGCCTTTGTCTGAGTTAACTGGGTGAACTCACTGCATTTTGTTGAGTATTTATTTTTTAGGTACTGCATTGAATTGGTTGTATTAAATACAACTCCATTATTACGACCTTGCAAAATGCTCATATTGCAGATATTACAAGTGGCAGTTGGGCTACTCCATCCATCCATCCATTATCCAACCCGCTATATCCTAACTACAGGGTCACGGGGGTCTGCTGGAGCCAATTCCAGCCAACACAGGGGAAAAGGCAGGAAACAAACCATGGGCAGGGCGCCAGCCCACCACAGTGTGCTACTTTCATTTTCCAATTTAAAATATTTCCACATTGCAGATATTTTAGCTTCATCCTGGCACAATGTGTGCTCTGTGCTTACAACGCTTGTGTGACAGCTGACACAAAACAAAGGATCAGGCTTAGGTTCATTTGTGCTCAAAGATCATTAAAAAATGCCTTCATCAACCCTTATACCAATTTGAATTTGGATCAGGACATCCATAATTCATCCTGTTGACTTGGTCAGTCTTTGAAAATTTTTCTAAAGAAACAGTTCCTCCTCTCATCCTGGATTGGTATCACATACCTGATCTGAGCCGATAAGGTGATCCACAGACATGAGTGTGTGACAACAAGAAACAGCCTATGAAGTGTGAGAGCCAGTTCATGACAGGTCATACTTTCAGTGCTGCCAATTAATCTGACATATGTGACTATGTCATGTGAGTCTACAACTAGGGAACTCAAAGAAAAGACCACACCGACACCCAAGATCGTTGGGTGTCAGCAACGCAAACCATTACATTGTCATGTCACTCCTCAGAACAAATCCATAAAGAAGAATGGATGAACATTACAATTTCCTGGTAACACAATATTGACAGAGATGTTTCTGGTTACACCCAGTGCTGTAACTGCTTTAGCAACTGTGGAAAGCATACCCCCGGACACAGACAGACCGACACCAGAATGTCCAAAACACACTTCTTTCACCAACTCTCTTCTCTCTCTTCTTCTTTCTCTTCTTCTTCCTTCTCTCTCTCTCTCTCTCTCTCTTGACCTCCTATCTCCTCCTCACAAGCTTCGTCTCCTTCCTCCCAACTCTGGCTTGTCTACTGGTGGGAAGTGGCCCCTTTTATTATGACCTGGATGAGCCCCAGGTGCTCCCCGTGACGTCACTTCCTGATGTGGCAGAAGTGTCAGAAGAACACCTGGAAGCACTCCGGGTGGCCTTTGGATTACTTCCGGCCACACTTCCTGGTGTGGCGAAAGTGTTGCCATCCAGAATTCCCTAATTGTCCGGGCACCTCCTGGCGGTGGCCACGACCTCTCATAATGATGAGTGTCCCAGCTCCATTGCTGTGGCCCCCAATTAGACCCGGGCGGCTGCCCTCTCGTGGCCGAGGAGAAGTATCGTCCAACTCAGGGACTGTCCGGGCGTCCCGGCCAGGCAGTGTCCCCACTCAACTGTGACACAACATACTCTCAAATAAGAGGTGGTGTATAAAGCAGAATCCTCTCCTTGATGACATCTCAGTTAATGTAACCAGGCTCAGTTTAAATAAAGCATGGGTAGCAGCATTTGTATGTCAAATCAAACATGATAGACAGCAATGAAATATACAGAAATATTTTAAATGCACTGTCTATCTGAAAGACTGTTACAAGAACTAAACAAGTCAGTGCTTAAAATTACATTGGTGGAAAAAAAATGCTAACAAAATTGCAATAAAACAGCTGGATTAAAAAGCTTCATCAGAGTTGGTTAGCATTGCGTTTCAAAGAAGAATTTAGATATGTGTTAATGACGTTTCCTGAAGGAATGCTTACTTCATTGTACAAAATCTCTCTAAATAAAGATCTTGGCATTTTACTTTTTCTTATTTTTTAAAATATGCAATCAAGGCCACCCTGCAGACAGTAAAATCTTGCTGATCAAAGCATAACAATTAATCGTTGGGTATATGGCCACTTAAATGTAAGATGAATCTTACAAATAAAAATCTAAATTCAAAGTTTTCACATTATAATCTACTGCAGGAAGAAAAGCTATAACAATTGGTATAATTTACTTATAACAAAATGATAATCGTTAGAAGTATGGATATTAATAAAAATTAATGTCTCATAATGTATGCCTTTTACATACAGCGTACTCTTTGACAACTTTAGATATTTCCCTCATAAAGGAAAACAAAAAGCCTAAAAAACTTCCATTATGGCAATCAGCTTTCCACTAGTGATGAAAGAGTTAAACCTCAAAGACAGCACATAATCAACCAAGGTTTGCATATTAATTATTCATCCATGAGAATTTTATAAACTATTTTTTATTCACAGTTTGCCAAGATGTATGATCCCCTCTGCTATTAAACAGTCTTCGAATGTCATTAGTTTCTAGGTCTGCAATTAAACTTAATGCATAATTCATGGGCTCTTCGCAGCAGATGCTCTCTCTGGTGTGTTCTTCAAGTCTGTTTGACAATTACATTCTCAAAACTTTTTTTTCCTTCCAACTTGGTTAGATTTACTTATGAGTTAACTAGTAACCTTGTAAAATTAAATAAAAGAATTTGTCATTATTAATAAATTATTCACATCTCCTAAAATAACAAAACACATTTTACACTTAAGACTGAAATTGTAAAATGCTAAGACCATAGTGGAAAATATTTAAAAAATGCAAAATATATATTTATTATTATACGAAAAAGATCATTAAAATGAAGACGAAAGAAATCAGATTAAAATTTTATGCCAACATGTAATCGATGAAATAAATAAGTATATTTTTAAACGATAATTCATCACAATTGTCATCAACACGATTCTGTCAGTAAAAAACAACAACCTCGTTTTTCCTAATTATTAACTTGGTACTGTAATGTAATTAGACACATGATTTTATAATTGAGCATTTAAAAAGGTTAAGCAAGTGATGAGAATTAATGAGTTAGCTTACCAGTAGGTTAAAATGAAGAATATTAGGGATTTAAATACTTCAGGAATAAGTTTACCCGGATAAGCAAAGAATATAATGGCATGTGTTGTCTTTACCACAGACTTGGACCGACTTAATGTGTGTTGCTGAATATGTTGAGCAAACACAAACTAGCAGCTAAAAAACAAATCACTTGTGCAATACAGCACTAATTCAATGCAAGGATCTGTATGTACAATGATTTGATTTACCATTTATTATAATCATGTGCTTATTTCAATTCAGGGTCATTGGGAGCCAAAGGGCCCACTGGCACCCACCTGCACAGCTCACTCGTACGCACCCACACTCACACTCAATCTTGGGTGAGTTTAAAGTCGTCACTTAACCTAACCTGGACATCTTTGGAGATGAGGGAGGAAAAGCCACACAGACACTGTGCTCAGGCTTTATTACACACAAGTGAGACCACATCTGCAGAACTCTGCGAAGTTCTAGTCACCAAACTATAAAACAACAACAGACATAACAGAACACGGAAAATGTACTGAAATGACAACCAAGTGCATCCTGAGACTAAAGAACAGATGCTCTTCTGATAATCGCAGGAATGTCACTTCCTTTGGCCCTGTGCACATATCATCAAAATTCTTATAAGTCTGGAAAAAATTGATGCATTAGAATTGTTTTCAATTAAATAGTAGGCAAAACTGACAATGAATTAACTGAGTGAAATCTCAGAGCATTTCCTGCCATTATTATGACTATCCCTGTTGTGGGCAAGTTAAAAGTCACTTTCCATTCCTACAAGGTAGGGAACTGAACCAGCAACCTTAGTTGCTACTCTAACGTGCCTATGAAGAAGGCAGGTAATACTCTCATTACATTTTCTTTGATCATTTTTTTCTTTCTAAGTTCCAAATTCTAAATATATTATTTATAATTTTCTGAATTTTCAGAAGCTAAGCATAGGACCACCAATATATGATTAGTGTAATCCTACTCCCTGACTGAGAGAGTCTTCAATCCGATGTGTTTTATGTGATTGGAATCTTTACAATATACTGGGACTTAGAAAGAAATCTGGAATAGTTCTCTCCTAACTCTGATAACTAACATGAATAGCATGAAAGTGAATCAAATTAATTATTATGAAAATAATTAACTTTCAAATAATGCACTGAAAGCATAATGGGGATTCCATTTTATTTCGTTGATGTTTAAATTATATTACAATAGAAATAATCCTCTTCAGTCAAGATGGGTGTGTTCTGGAGTAAGGACTGGCACCCCATCCAGGACTGGACTCTGCCTTGTACCGGATTAGGCAAATTGAAGCATTGTGTTAATAGAGGGTAAGTAAATGAGCATTTCATTAAGCTTTAAAACAGTCACAGCCTCCTTTACTGAAAGTTTTAATTAACTGAGTAATAGATTGGAAACTGAAGTCAAAGTATAGAACAAAATTATAATTGTTACATTATGCAAATACTCACAAACATTTTAACAAAAAGCACTTTATTTACATTATTTGAGGAAAGGCTGGCAGGCAGTCTTTGTCATCATGCTTTTTAACTCATGAAAATGCACACTGAAGTCGAATAAATCAAAGGGAGACGGTTACTCATGGCAGCATCATAAAATTAATTATAGATTCCTAAAATAACATTACAAATGTCTTTCAAGATAGAGATATCAGAACAGCTGTCTGAATAAAAAGGACTTCATGTTTGAATGCCACGGCAATAAAAAGAAATGGGTAGGCATATATTTGCCAATTAGTTGTTGTAATAATTTAAATAATAATATACACGCAAAATAGTGATAAATGGATAGTGCTGTACGGTAAGATTTTAGAATTGGTTTATATATAGTGTGATTAAATGTGGAGTCTGTGGTGCGTGAGACACTTTAGAATGAGGTTCATCTATTTGCTGCACTCTTAATTTGACTTTAAATAGAATTCAAGAAAAATGAACCAGTTTGAAATTTCTGCATTCAGGTTCAAGTTAGAACATTTTTAAGCTTTGGGACAGAGCAATCACATATTTGTTTACTAAATATTCTGTAACAAAAATGTACAAAAATGAAAGTGATAACAGAATGTAATTGCAATACATGTATTAGCACAGACAGCACAATATCACGTAGTTAAAAACAGAGCCATTTTCAGGCTTGTGATGGTTTAAATAACACATTCCAACTCAAATGCTGTAAAGTTGTGCAGTTAGGTGTTGCTTGTGAAGAGTTTATGGCCAACTATAGTTCATAATTCTTAAATGTAACATTTTTAAAAGAAGCACCTGACTATTACATTGTGAGCAGCTATCAGGCATGCAAAAGAAAAAAATAAACAGGCCGAAATAATTTCTCTCAAAGGAAATTTGAAAAAAGCAGACTAATCAGTAATGGAGGTTGTATAGAATGATTCTCTGTTTCACTATTAATGATTTTGAAAGTTGAATTAAAAAGATTCTTTTGAAAATGTATACAACACATTCCATTAGAGATATCAGTATGAAAATTGAACTTTTTTGTCACATTTTGGCACATTTTCTTCTAGAAGAAATCTCCAAACTTTCAATGACATTGGTTCACTAGACGTCAAGGTGATTCATGTGGACAGACAGATGGCGACAGTAAGAGCTACAACATTTATTGTGAATGCACCTGAAAAAGAATTATTTTCCAGTGACTTCAATAATCACAGCTTGACTTGAACTGGGCAAATGAAACACTTCACTTCTCTCTGTACATACATGTGACAATCCCATCACTATTACTGTTATAACACAGCAAAACAGAACAGTCAGCTCATTTCACCGCAGACTATGACAGTAGTGTACTGACCCCATTTTTTGATACCCATTGCATGCCCAACCTACCTGGAAGGGGGTCTCTCCATGAATTGACTTTTCCAAGATTTCTTCCATTTTTTCCCCACAAGGTTCTTTTGGGGGTTTTTCTTGTTTTCTTAGAGTTCAGGCTAGATAGCTGCCAAAAAAAAACAGGGCCTGTTACAGCTCATTGAGGCACTCCTTTTGTGATTTTACAGCTGAAAGATCGCAAACAAGGCCTGAAATGTTGGAGCACCTGCAGGCTAACCTTGTATAATTTTAAAGAAAACGCAGTTTAACAAATGTGTTGCTAAAGAAATCACCCTGACAGACATGAGCAACTATTGACTGCTTCAATTTGGCGGATCTTGCAGTAATGAGGACAGAAATGGGTCTAGGTGGACAGGCACTGGAAGTGACATCAAAGTTAGTAAAGCTGTCAATCTTCCGGTTTGCAGAAGGAGGTACAGACAAGGTTTACCATGTTTACCATCACCATCACCAGAGCCCTTTAGCTGTGACCAACGCGCACATGTGTGACAGGCTATACAAGGAGTAAATTGTTGTAATGATTAGTACAGTGATCCCTTGCTATATCGCGCTTCGACTTTCGCGGCTTCACTCTATCGGATTTTAAATATAAGCATATCTAAATATATATCACAGATTTTTCGCTGGTTCGCGGATTTCTACGGACAATGGCTCTTTCAATTTCTGTTACATGCTTCCTCAGTTTGTTTCCCCAGTTGATTTCATACAAGGGACGCAATTGGCGGATGGCTTAGAAGCTACCCAATCAGAGCACGTATTACATATTAACTAAAACTCCTCAATGATATAAGATATGCTTCCCGCTCGGTGCTTGATTGTTTGCTTTTCTCGGTCTCTCTCACTCTCTCTGCCTGACGGAGGGGGCGTGAGCAGAGGGGCTGTTTGCCTTGAGGATACGGACGCTCCTCTACAAAATGTTGCTTTATCGTGGTGCTTTGGCATACTTAAAAGCACGTATTGATTTTTTGATTGCTTGCTTTTATCTTGCTCTCTCTCTCTGACATTCTCTGCTCCTGACGCCCGCACTCCTTTGAAGAGAAGATATGTTTGCACTCTTTTAATTGTGAGAAAGAACTGTCATCTCTGTCTTGTCATGGAGCACAGTTTAAACTTTTGACTAAAGAGTGTTATTTCATGTCTAGAGGGCTCTAATAATGTTATCAGTGTGGGAGAGTTTATAAGGGCTTAAAATATATAAAAATAACTACACAAACATATGGTTTCTACTTCGCGGATTTTCATCTATCGCGGGGGGTTCTGGAACGCAACCCCCGCGATCGAGGAGGGATTACTGTATTCAGTCTCACCTCAGGTTAAGACTTGTCCACTGGCTCTGGAAGTATGGTACAGAACTGAAACCAAATCCAGAGTAGTTTTTATTTCCATTTTGAGTTATTTAAATCAGTCCCTGTATGCTGTGTTTGCTGAAAATTTCTTGCATGGGACACTATGTGAGAAACTTATACAACCCCATTTAGACAAATGCTCACTGCTTTTGTTCCTACATACAGTTACTGTGCACAATCATGAAAAAGTAGGAACACCCTCTTTCAATTCTTTAGTTTTGCATATTAGGAAATATCTAATAGTTACTTGGTCTTCCTAAAATATGTCCTAAAATTAAACAAATTCAACCTTTGATGACAATCAATTTTGTCATTCAATATTATGCTTAACAAGTATGAAAAATTATGTATGAGCTTACTTCTTCCATATTAATGAGGAAGATAGTTAGAGCCAGGTCATGCTAATCAGGTTTTGTTTTATCAAAGATGTTACGTCTTGCCTGAAGAAGGGGCCTGAGTTGCCTCAAAAGCTTGCATATTATAATCTTTTTAGTTAGTCAATAAAAGGTGTCAGTTTGCTTGACTTCTCACTTCTTCTGTTTACCGAAGATAGTTTTTTAAGGCCTGGGCTGTGTGCTTGGGTCACTGTTCTCTTTCAAAATGCAACTTCAACCGGTCAGGTACCTTTCTGAATGTACTGCATAATGTATGAGAACCTGCTTGTAATAAAGTTTTGATTAATTCTCAACAGATCAGCAACTCCACTGAAGAAATGCATACTCAACCCTGCAGGGAACCCATATTGTGCTTCGCTATTTTTTGTTTTTAACAGACACACATCCATGTACTGCTCTCTACTGACAAATTGCCTCCTGTTTGAAACACAGAACATCTTGAAACTCCTGTCTACATATAAAATTATTTCTTTGGAAAAAGAATGCAGAGGGACCATCGTGTTGTAACGAATCAGATCCGATATGCTGAAACGGATCGATCGCTACTGCTCACCTTCCTAAACTATAAGACGGCTAATAAAAGGACAGACCAGTATCACCCCCGAAGGTCCCCGCTGTAGGTTCCCTTTTGAAATGATCAGCTCTAAACAATGAAGTGAATGTTGTGATGGATGGCCGGCCATTGATCCCGGCCAATACCCCCAAGCCGCCAGGTGGAGCCCTCCTTGCAGCGTGGAGGTCCCCAGAAGACCAGCAGGGCATCATGGACATTGCAGTTTTATGCAAAGCCCTGCTGGATGCCGTGGAGGCCACAGGAGGGAGCTGCAGGGAGGACCGAGGGCTTCTTCGTGCCCTGTGACCCGGAGGTTCGTCACAGGAAGAGCGACGGACTTCCGGGTTGACGAAAGGGACTATTTACCCTGACCCGGAAGGAATAAGGACTTGAGGACTATTGGGCAGAAACACTTCTGGGTCAGGAGTATAAAAGGACTATGGGAACTCCCAGACAATGAGCTGAGCTGGGTGGAAGGGTGGCAACGCGTCTGGGAGCTGGAGGATTGTATTATTGTGATTTATTGGTGATTTAATGAGTATTGTGGTGGAAAATGTGCTTTGTGCACTGTGGCGACAAAATAAAGTCAACTTGAGGACTTTTACCTGGTGTCTGGAGTCGTGGACAGGGGCTCAAGGGAGCGAGAGCGCCCCCTATCGTTCACAGTGGCATAGTCGGCAGGATACTCTAGCGTCGTTTGCAGAGGACCTGAATAAAATATTTCTGTGGGTAACGAACCCCGAGAAGACTACGGAATCAGGAATCACCACAGCATCGCCAAAACCCAAAAAAAACAAGTCCAAAATGGGAAAGAAGAAGGGCAAGCAAAGCGACAACGCCAGCGGGAGTGCCATAGGTGCAATGGCCGCTCGGGAGGAGTTAAGGAGAGGCCTTACAAGTCCGGAGAAACCTCCAGGAAGCAATGATCCCTCTAAGGTACGTGCCGGGAACGACATTAAAAATCCTTTTATTGTTTTTCACCTTGTCCCGTGCATGTACCTTGGAGATGACCACCTGGAGGCTCCGAGGGGAAAAGGAGACTGCCCCGACGACGACGGCCTTCTCCTGTCGAAGCCAGAGCGCCTAGAAATCGACTTCCGCATGATGGCAGCCGACGAGGGACACGGTAGCAAACCCGGTGCATTCTGGGAAGGAGGAGCTCCGCGTCCTGCTGTTTGCACCTTCAAGCCCGAAGAAACGGACTTGGTCTTTCCGAAGGGGAAGGGGGAGGCGAGCGAGGCATCGCTCAACCCACAAGAAGGTAAGGAGGGTCGGGAAGTAGCTGATCGGGATGTCGCAAAAATATTAAAGACAGACCGCAGTTCGCCGAAGAAGGCAACTCGATCCACTGAGAACTCCAAGTCCCAGAAGCCTCCGCGAGACCCGTCAGAGCACGTGCCTGAAGCAGGCGTGCTCATTGGCTCCCGGTCGGCAGGTAACGCGAACAAGGAAGTGAGTGTTCTGCCGGTCGAAATAAATAATTATATAAACTTGCGGGAGCTCGAAAAACTAATTGAGCCCGTAGCGAGTGTCTTACAGGTCCTGACGACCATTGAAAAGATCGTCGGGGATTTGGGAGCGGCAGCCAGAGAGCCGTTGGAGAAGGTGAGGGCCTACGTGCGGCGATTTGGTGGGGAGCCTCCTGTAATGAATGATGCGGCAATACAGGTAAGCGAGACCCGTATTGTACATAATAGAGGGACGCGGTGTGATCCGGGCCCACGTTTAATAAGTAGCGGGTGCCAATACACGGCGTACCCTACAAGAGAGGTCGGTACGTTAACCGAGTGGTCGGCGGAAGGGCTAATCAATCCGGGGCAGCTAGACAGTGCTGACTCCGGGCGAGGCAGCCCTGAAGCGCCGCCGCCGTAATTTGTAAAAGTAAAGGGGTGCAAACAGTAAAGGGTCTCTCTTTACTTAATAGAGACTCGGACTGTAGATAAGCCCCAGATTAAGCAGAAGATCCCGATAATAAAACGGGGGTCTCCTGACAAGAAAGAGAGAGTGAAAGCACCGTTAGAGGCGGCAGGGGTTTCTCTCCCAGAAAAAGGGGCGGACCTAACATTTCCTTATTGTTTTCAGTCCCATAAGGGAAGAATACCAGGAGGACAGAGGCAGTGTTACGGGTGCCGAAGGTTGGGCCATATTTGGCAGAACTGTCCTTGGAGAGAGGGGGACAAGATGTCAATTTGGAATAATATTCCCCCTAGGTTCTCCAGGGACCAAGATGTTCATTTTAATCAAGGCTCAACCAGGACGTCCTCTTGGAGGAAGACTTCCCTCTCGGGGCAGGCCGCTCCGAATAATAATTCGTCGCTGGGGGGGGAATACTGTGATGGATGGCCGGCCATTGATCCCGCCCAATACCCCCAAGCCGCCAGGTGGAGCCCTCCTTGCAGCATGGAGGTCCCCAGAAGACCAGCAGGGCATCATGGACATTGGAGTTTTATGCAAAGCCCTGCTGGATGCCGTGGGGGCCATAGGAGGGAGCTGCAGGGAGGACCGAGGGCTTCTTCATGCCCTGTGACCCGGAGGTTCGTCACAGGAAGAGCGACGGACTTCCGGGTTGAAGAAAGGGACTATTTACTCCTGACCCGGAAGGAATAAGGACTTGTGGACTATTGGGCAGAAACACTTCCGGGTCAGGAGTATAAAAGGACTATGGGAACTCCCAGACAACGAGCTGAGCTGGGTGGAAGGGTGGCAACGCGTCTGGGAGCTGGAGGATTGTATTATTGTGATTTATTGGTGATATAATGAGTATTGTGGTGGAGAGTGTGCTTTGTGCACTGTGGCGACAAAATAAAGTCAACTTGAGGACTTTTACCTGGTGTCTGGAGTCGTGGACAGGGGCTCAAGGGAGCGAGAGCGCCCCCTATCGTTCACAATGTATATAATGCATGAAAAAAAGCAGTTATAAAGCAATTTCAGCAAAGCAGGAAAATACATATCATACATTTAAAAAAGAAAGACACAAAGATAAAAACAGCAATGACCCTTTTTCCACCCAAAACAAACTAGCTCCCTATATGTCTGAATAAAAATATATACAGTGGAATACACACCACAACTCCTTCCAAAGTTCACACAATAGTCCAGTGTTCAAGTTGTCTGATTATAATAGGTGAATGAATTGTAGAAGACAGCCAACAAAAGAATCTGAAAATTTAAATGTAAAATGTTTTCACAGTCAGTACTGCGCCATTAAAAAAAAAGGACTTCAACGAGCTCACCCAAATTCAGACAATCGCCGACCTTCAGGGGTGCTGTTGTCAATCACTTGTCTATTCTTAAAACAGGATGTATGGGCTATCTTCGTGTCTGCACAAGCAAACTAGACAGACAAACAGAAAACACATGACATTGTTGTTATGCTCACTCTTGCCACAGAAAAGGAATTGATGATTTGAAGGTTTCAAAGTCACATCTGCCATGTGTGGTGTTATGGGTCCACAGCTCGTTGAGTAAAGGCCATTTTTAAATAAATAATCAATGTGCTCGCGGCTTAGCGAGGGGACGTTGGGCCATAGTGAGCCGCGGGGCGATCCGTAGGGTGTGGGCGTTTCTCACCTAGTGCACAGGTGAGGAACTGCCCACATTCATGATTGTCCCGCGGCTAATGCTGCAGCTGCTGTGGCCCTCGTCATTTTAAAAAGAAGCGCGAGTCGGTTTTAAAGAGGAAGAAAAGAAACGTTCGGAGGGAAAAAGAAATGGAGAGAGAAAGAAGGAAAAGAGAGGACGGAGGTTACCGGGAGCAGGAGAAGAAGCGGGCAGTGCGTGAGTGTGGTGAGCGCGATCGGCGCCGTGGACAGCTGCATGGAAGCTGGGTGTTAGGCCGACACCCACGTGTTGGTGTTGATGTCGCTCCCGCTGAGCGATCAGGTAGCGGGAGTGACCAGGGAAGGCGACTGGCCGCATGAAGGCCATGGAAAGGCAGCGGAAGTCGGGAGACTTGGTGGTGGGAATCCCCAACGTGAGCGACCTGGCCGTTGTGGGAAACCAAGTTCTCCGGGACTGGGATGAGTGCCATACCGAAGCCAGGGATCGGGAGGTCTCCAGTCTCGTGCGTGTGTTTCAGGAGGGCAGCTGCAGAGAGCGTCTTGCCTGCTGCGATGCCCAAACGGGATTAGCAGGTGAGACGCTAACAGAAGAGCACCAGATTTGTTATTGTTTTAAAGACTGCTTCCACAAGAAGATTTAACCTCACGTTTTAAAGGATTGTTTTTTCTATTTAATGATTTTTTAACCTCCACGTGTTCATTTAATGAATTATTTATTTATTTATTGAAGATCTGCACTATTTATTTGAACACTTGTTTTTGTTGACTGTTTTTTTAATAAAAACACTGTTACACTTTCTACCTTCCCCTTGCTCAGTAATTTGCCTCCATTGACTAGCTCACTCGGCAACATTATCGACGGTGTTGGGTTCAAGTGCTTCCAATAGCAATGGGAGTGTGGAGCCAGAACCCACATCGTCACACCATGTCATTCCCTATTAATTATGTTGTTCTTCTCCCAGTTTCATACCTCCTATACAAGGTTTTGTTTCAGATAATCTGATTCAGTGTAGATAATCCAAGGAAAACAGATTATCATGGTAAAGATTGTCATTATTCTTTTCTTGGGCTGAGTTTCTTTGCCCTTTAGAAGGTTTCAGAAATTCCCATTATTAAAACTTTGTTTTATAGAGCTCAACATCAAGCAGTTAAATAATACAAATACAATTAATTTAAAATAAGGTACATGTAATTTTTCTCTCTGTAAAATTATCCAGTTTTTGATCTCATGTAATTTAATAAATTCCTCCCTCTTCTGCCCCATTTCAGTCCGTTAGAATTTCAAGCATTTATATGCTTTTATTTTATAACACACTAAGGACATTTATAAATAAATAAATATGCTCAGTAATGATTAACTTCTACATACCAGCATGCATGTCTGTAGGTCATGGTGCTAAAAATGTTATGCACTGATGCATAGCTAATGATGCATTTTTTTTAATTACTATTATGAACAAAAAATGAAAAACATTTATTACTATTAGTGTTTGGTACATATTTTTTTAATTGCATCCACACTAGATGCTCAATTTTGTCTTCAGGATATAACTAAATATTTCTAAAACTTTAGTGAGCTGCACAAAGACAGGCGGTTCTTTGGTTATAGCAGTTTTTTGCAAATTTTTTCTTTTGCATTGAATTCAATTAATTTTAGAAACCTCCAGTTTTTACTTGCAAAAGAAGAAAAGTAGCTTTGACACAGATTAATAATGAACATAGTAGCCATTACATACAGTGAGGAATAGTACTGTACACTATAGACTTTGTCACCATTGTCCCTCTAAGCTGAACGTGTGAGCGATCGCTCACACGAATTCAGAGCGTCGTTCATACTTCCCACATGATCGCTCATTCCGACGGTGTCGCTCGTACTTGTCGCGAAAATTGGTGCTCATAAATTTTTGGCTTAAACAAAATGTCGCTCATAAATAATGTTTTTTGCTCACTATATGCTACTCCTTAGAGGGAACATTGATTGTCACTCATTTTGAGCTTTAGTGCCCACCAAATATACAGTAACTGCTGAGGGATCAGTCGTCAGGTAGTGTTTTACTGCCATCATAATGCCTTTTATAACTCCATAATGTACTGTGTTATTATCAAATACTCTCAGATGTTTCAGTGTAAGGTCTACATAGTGCATATACCTGTGGTTAAGTTTAGTTTAAATTACAGGTACAATACAATACAATACAGTTTATTTTTGTATAGCCCAAAATCACACAGGAAATGCTGCAATGGGCTTTAACAGGCCCTGCCTTTTGACAGCCCCCCAGCCTTGACTCTCTGAGAAGACAAGGAAAAACTCCCAATAAAACCTTGTAGGGAAAAATGGAAGAAACCTCGGGAAAGGCAGTTCAAAGAGAGACCCCTTTCCAGGTAGGTTGGGCGTGCAGTGGGTGTCAAAAGTAGGGGGTCAATACAATACAATATACAGAACAGAACAATTCCTTAAGACAGCATAATAATAAAAATTTTAGAAGTACGGTTTAACAGTAGATGATATGACATAATTAGGTTTGGATATTTTTAGAGTCCTGGAGACCTCATCCATCTAGCTGCCTCCCCATTTGGCCATGCCACGGCTGAAACGTTGCTCCGATGAAAGGACCCCTCTTTCCCATGATTCCTGTGATCCTCCATCAGGGATGACTTTACCATAGGCAGGCAAACAACTTGGCAGGTGGGTCGTGGCACCAATGGCCACATTTGGGTACCGAGAAAAGAAACAGAATAGGTGAGGGTTAGTATTCAAATATAATTATCATGTTACTTATGTTATAGTGCTAATGACTAACAACAGAGATGCAGTATGTACAGTTAATCAGCAGCTCTAGTCAGGATATGCTAAACTGAAGTAGTGAGTCTTCAGCTGGGATTTAACGGCTGAGACCGAGGGGGCATCTCTTATAGAAGCAGGAAGACCATTCCACAGTTTAGGGGCCCTGTAACTAGATAGATAGATAGATAGATAGATAGATAGATACTTTATTAATCCCAAGGATTAATCACTAAAAGCTCGACCTCCCACTGTTATTTTATTAATCCTTGGAATCCTAAGCAGACCGGCATCTTGAGATCTTAATGTGCGCTCAGGTTTGTAAGTCATGATAAGTTCAGACAAGTAAGCTGGACCTTGGCCATTTAATGCTTTATATGTTAAAAGGAGGATTTTGAAATCTGCCCTGAACTTAACTGGGAGCCAGTGTAAAGATTTAAGAACTGGGGTTATGTGTTCATATTTTCTTGTTCTTGTAATAATTCTTGCAGCGGCATTTTGGATTAACTGGAGGCTGTATAAAGAACAGTTTGAACAGCCAGTGAACACCGCATTGCAGTACTCAATCCTACTAGAGATAAATGCATGAATTAATTTCTCACAATCCTGTTTATTTAGAAAGCGCCTTAATTTCCTAACATTTTTAAGATGAAAAAACAGGTTTTGGACGACTTTGTAATATGCGCTTTAAATGACATGCTAGAGTCAAAGATAACTCCTAGATTGCGGGCTGATTCAGTAAAATTAATTGGGATTCCAACTGAGTTAAATGACGACAAAATATTGCTGTGATCAGCGTCATTCCCTCCAACAATTAACATCTCTGTTTTATCTGTATTTAAAGACAAGTAGTTCTCATTCATCCATTCCTTTAATTCACTAACACAACTTATTAAAGACAACACAGGTAGTCCCCAGGTTACGGACATCTGACCTATGACTTACGAATGGGCCACAGCTGCGACACTTGCACCTCAGTAACTGCCGCTCCATCATCTTCGGCCTGGGGATGCTGCAAACAGTGGCTAGATGGAGGCTGTAGGGGGACGATTTCACTGCCTGCGTAGTGTAGTGTTCCTCAGGCAGCTCCCGGCAGCAAGCGGTTTCACTGCCTGCCCACCACACACGGCTGCCCCGTTGGTTTCGGTGGGCGGCTGGTAATGCTGCAAGCAGTGGCTGGATGGAGGCTGGAGGGGGGTGATTTCGCTGCTTACGCAGTGCAGTGTCCCTCGGGTGGCTCTCGGCGGCAAGTGGTGACCCGGTTGTGGCTGAATGGAGGCCATTGAGGGTGAACGGGGAGGTGGGGGGTAGCATTGTAGTGTGCATCGGAAGGCTGCCTATTGAATGGGGGCGACTCACTACCTTCCTTTGGCTGCACTGTGTTCATTCTCAGTGGGTGGACGCTGCAGGCAGCATACTGCAGTGGAAGTGACTATGAGGTGGGCTGGTGATGAACCACCCCTCGCCACCCCCATGCATTCTCAATAGCAAGCCTACTTGTACTGTTACGTACATAGCAGGAAGTTGTCTCTTGTCAGTACATCAGACGTGCTGACGAGGGGTGCCTTCCTGCTGTGATAGCGTGTACAGTGCTGTGCAGAAGAGCTCATCTTAATCTTTTGCCTTCACCCTTCAACAATGTCTCTGAAACATAAATCTGATGCAAGTGCTGGTGATAGAGTAAAAAAGAGAAAAACCATCACCATTGAAAATAAAGTAGAAATAATATAAAAGTCAGAGAGAGGTGAAACTCCATTATTCATTGGCAGAGCACTTGGTTACAGTCGGTCAACAATTGCATTTATTAAATTTATGTACCTGTTCCAACTTACATACAAATTCAACTTAAGTACAAACCTACATTCCCTATCTCGTACATGACGTACTTGAATTATTTGGGTTTTGTGATATAAATTGCAGATTGACTAAATGCCATTTTATTAATAGATATGAAAGATTTTTCTGCAAATTTAAGTAGACATCTTTGCAGAGACACAAGTGAAAAATTTTGATTACTTCTCAGTTAGATAGTCCCAACTGTTACTAGTCAATTTCTGTTTTGCAGAAAAGGCAGAAGATGACCCAAAGAGATTCATTTACTACTTTAGTAATAAAAGAGCCGTCAAGGAGGAGGTGAAGTGTATCAGGAACACTAAGGGTGATTTAAAAAATATATATATAAACTTGCATTTTCTGAAGTTTTCAAATATGAGGAAGTGGATCATTTCCCAGCAGTAACAGGGACTACTAAGGAGGTACTGAGTTATTTAGAAATTGTAGAATGAGGTTGTCCTGACTTGGCAGGAAAACAGCTAATTTCTTGAGAGAACCAGAAGATGTGAGCAAAAGGCAAATAAAAGAAAATAACAACCAAAGTGACCAAAATCCAGACAAATTCAAGGTCAAATAAGTCAAAGGCAATAAGTCAAAACCCAGGCAAAACAAGAAAAGTAAACACACGAGAAGTCAAAATGTAATTAGGGATTTTATCCTCAGATCAGATAAGGCTCAAAGCAAAAGGCTGGCCTTTTATGCCGTTTGCTGATTAAGTCAAGGTAACAACCTTGGAGACCATGACCCTGCCAATTGTACACAATGTGGCTTCTCTAAAAAGAAAAGGCTACAAAACATCTGTATTCATATTAAATCATAACGGGGATGTACTGCTCAGATTAAATAGGCTGAAATCTAACAAATCACAAGAACCAGATAACATCTGTCCTTCTATGTCAATTTCAATGGACTTCAGTTTTCACACATTATACACTTCACATCAGCATTTTGAGAATTATGAGTATAACGTGAAAAAAGTTTCTGTTTTAGCTATGTGTTCAACATTGCCTGCTTCAAATTTCCTATCATCCTATATTTACCTACATCGTTGTAGACACAGAACACACATGAAATGTATGTGTTCCAAAAACGATATATCATTTATCCAATACAATTCAAGGCACCTCACACCCAGATAAACAGACTTGAGCTAGGAGAACTTTGTGACTGATTTCAGCTGAGTCGGTGGGGGATGGGGTAGCAGCCTGCTTGCTGCTTGTGCTGATTAACAACTTTGCAAAACAAAGTCGCTGATGAAGAGGTGTGAGGGAATTTAAGGTGGCCCGGCATTACGGCTTTTTTGGTAGGCTTCAGGGATTCTGGTGTTAAGGAGGTCAGTGAATGCAGATATAAACCCCTTACACACATATTTTAGAAGCCAGTGCGCACTAAGGAAATTCTTAAGGTTTTGAAAACAGCAAATATCCTATTATATAAAGAGGGTGATTGGTCAGATCCAAGTAACTATAGGCCAACAAGCTTAACATCACAGGTAAACTAACGGAAAGAATTATTAAGGATAGATTGAGCACCACATGACAAGAACAGAAGTTTTACTGAACAGTCAACATAAGTACTGACAGGGGAGATCATTTTTTACTAATATGCTGCAATTCAATGAGGAAGCAACAAAAGGATATGATCAGAGAGGTAAATATGATATTATTTAATTTTCAGAAAGCTTTTGATAAGGTCCTGGATGACAGGCTAGCAATAAAACTAAATGAAGTGGGAGTTCAGAGTGTAATGTGTGGAAAGGTGCAAAATTGGCCAAGGCAAAGGAAATAAAGGGTTATGGTGTGGGGAACCTTATCAGAATTGGATGATGCTAAAAGTGATAACTCTCAAAGGTCAGTGCAAGGGCCACTGCTATTTTCAATATGAATAAAAATGACTTGGATAGGAATATAAGTAAAAACTTGGTTAAGTTTGCAGATGATACCAAGTGTAAAAGGTTAAAAATGTATGTGCATAAAATAAGACACCCCAATATTTTTTATTTTTTTTGCTAATATTTTCTAGTGTTTTGAATGTCAAATTCATAGTGCTTGGTGCGCTGCTGAACACTATGTCAAGTAAAATACCGAAACAGTTCACTAGATGGCACTATCGCTAGGTAAGAACCCTAAAACACCACAGAGGCAAGCGCGGCAGATTAAATCCTGCAGCCAAGCGGAACGTTTGTGCCTCTTTTTTGTAACTACAGGTGGGTTAATATTCCTCCAAACAAGATGTAATACTCCCGAGTAAGACATAAGAGTGTTGTAAAGCTGTGTATGTAACGTGCAAAACTGGGAGTTAAGTATTTTTTGTGTAATCCGATGAAAGTAAGATGTTTAGCTATACCCGGAAGAGCGAAAGCCACGAGGGTTGTTTTCACATTAAGCGCCAGACGCGTTAAAGGGCTGAAACACATCTTGTCTTGGTTTATGTCAATGTATCGCGGTATGTTTATGTGGTTGTTGAATATGAGCAGTTTGATAATTGATAAGTTTTCAGTCATAGGGTTTTAAAGAAAAAAAAAAGATGTTAGCTGGATAATTTTATAAGTGTTATTTTCTATGGAGTTAAATGTGTTCTGTAATATTGATAATAGAGTACTTGAAAATATGTTATGAAGACTGTAACATGAGTTGTTACAGTTAGTGTCACATAAATTATGAACATATTGTGTTAAATCTGGAATATTTATTTTGTGTTTGTGGTTATGAAAAATAAGATTAAATCCTGCAGCCAAGCGGAACGCAAGCTAAAGTTTGTGCCTCTTTGTTTGTAACTACAGGGTTTAGGAAAACACTTTTCCCTGACACCCACCAGGCTAGGGAGTTTAACACAAGCAAATAAACTACATCTAGAATCAGTCAAATTATTATAGAGGAACCTGGACAAAAGCCCCAGAGAGTTAAAGTGCAGCTCCAGCATATACTCTATAAAGAAGCCTGGCTGCTGAGAAGGAGTCATCATTCTCTCTTGAGAGTGAACCACCAGATGGAGCTCCCAATAAATAACACTTACCTTGCTTTAAAAGCCAATAGCTTATTTTCTGTTTTGTGCCCAAGTGGCTTTGTTCCTTTTTGCTTTAAGGTGTATTTTGAGTTCAACTTACTGTAATTAAATGGGACGACCAGCTGGTTTCCCAACTTTTCAAAGCTGCCCATCATGTCATCCCTGCATATGGCCATAATGTTTATATTTGTGTATATAAATATATATATATATATATATATATCTTAAATATAAACGTCTACACATGGAAGTGTGTGTGGAGTCGGGGTAAGGGCTCCACCGCCAAGTAAGCCGCTAATAACACAAGCGAGGCCAGCACGTCAGCAAAACAAAACTTCAAAAGAAACACAAAGTCGCTTAGCCACTAACATCGGCAAAACGGTATCCCTTTTACTTTTCCTCCTGCTGCTAATGCACAATCGATGTGAGTATGTCGGCAAAACAAATCCTCCTAGGAGAGAGATTCCCAGAGTAGTTTTTTTCAATTACCTGACATCTCTACATTTCAATTTTTTTTCTGACAATTTCAATAGTTTCTAGGACCCCAGGCTTTTTACAGTTAGTATACATATATCTATTTATATTTATATTATATACATACAGTGTCCAGTGAATATTTTCTATGCAGTTTGTAATGATTACATCTCACTGTTTTAAGGAATTTAAACATTAAGGAACAGCAATTTCAAAATTACAACAAAAACTAAATGATTTAGGTCTATTCTGTGTTTGAAGACTGGGGAATAGTTATAGCTGCTTGAATCCATATTGGTTTCATTTTGTATTTCTTAGTATTACTCTATAATTTGTACTTTATAAAATCTTTTTTCTACCTGCATGGCATATTTTCAAATGGTATATTAATAAAATAGTTTTTACTTATAAACAGTTTTTTAGCAACAGCAAAAATGAATACTTTGTCCCTATTTCTAGGAAAATCATGAAATAAAGAAAGAGTTATAAAGACTGCATTTGTAGACAGATAATCTGAATAACATCAAGTTAACTATAAAAACCAATTCATTCTTGAAGCAGAGTACCGGTAACCTTGTAGGCCCACAAAATGAATAGGCTGATAGTTAAACTCATTTGGATGAATACATTGTAAAGGTTAGAAATCCGATAGAGTTATATACATGTCAGTAAGTACATTTACTATGGTTTGAACAGACTTCATTCAAAAATAATTAGCTGGCAAAAAATAAATACATTTGTGAAAGTGTTCATTAAGGAAAACCTTGTTGTTATCATTCCTTTTTACTTTAGTTTAATCACTTTAGATGCTTGTGATAGGATGCACTGTCACATATGTGTGAATAGGGGGACGTTCTGTGGACCAAGTAAAGGTAATTTCACGCCAGGCTAGGGGAGGGCAGGGTGCATTAAACCTTCTCCTGCTACCTCTACAGACCAGCCGCAGGAAAACCTATCTGAATCAAGAACGTCACTTCCGGTTCCGGCGCCCAGAAGAACGTCACTTCCAGTTCCGGCACCCAGGCTGAAGTCAGAGAAACATCCCTTCCGGTCAACCTACATTACTTTCAGTTAACATACATCACTTCCTGTCTGACCATTTAAAACCGCCATCTTTTCCAACCTTCATCAGTTCTGTCTTGGACTCACTACAATCAACTACTCAGTTGAATGAAAAATCAAACCTCTGCAGCTAGGAATATTATACGGGTGGCCCCAAACCTTTTTACGTGTGTCGAGTCTCTTCCTTTTTACAGCATATACTGTACTGTTCTTTTCAGGTTTAACTGTAGACTTAATTGAAGTGGCTGAATTAACTGGAAAAAGTGAAATTACACTAACCACAGTCAGAGAACTTGAAGTTGAATTTGTTGAAATTTTGCAGGGTCATTGAAGACGGAAGTAAAATATTTTTATGTAGCCTTTAATGCCTTGGGATTTGTTTCTGATTTTAATATTTTGTGACCACTGAAGAGGTGCTCGACTACAAAGACACGATGCCCAGAATGAAAATTGTACTTCCAGCATACTGGAGGCCATTTCTCTTTTCTTTCTTCAAAAGGCTGTTTTTTGTCCCTATACAACAAAAATAGGTGTTCTTTCAAAGCAGTGAGTATCTCAGTTAAATCAGAGACATTATCAAACAGAATATTCCAGTCGGAATATAAAAGGAAAAGCTTACTGGTTAACTGAGTAGGAATCTCATGTGCGGTAAATTGACGTTGGGTCCACAGAAATCCTTCCAGGGAGTTCTGCAGCTTACTGTAACTAATCCTGAACTACTAGACTTCTTCTGCCATCCTTCTTTTATGCATAATCCTGGAGTCACTTGACCAAAATGTGCAAGTTTCCTAACTTCTAACTGGACCTTAGTCAATATCCCTGACTCCCAAGGACTTGTAGCTGACCATTATGGGTATGTTCACTGCACTGCAAATTTGAAGGAAGTAAAACCCACTTGGAGGCACCAGGAGTTCTCATATTCCCTAAAATGGCTTTTCCAGTGTCTGTCATTGATTTTATCCAAGAAGGCGAAGTGAACTTTGATAATATTTATCCTTACTTAGCAGAATAAATGTTTACAGTATATTCAGTAAAGTCAAGCTGGGGAGCAGGCACTGGTACAGTGCATTGCCGCACCCACTACACAACGAAACAACTCGAAATCCTGGTTGGCAACACCCCCAGGAAAGACACGTGGCCCTGTCCCACCCTTCGGGAAATGACCCTCTGTCTGCCGCAGCCAGGTGTTACGTGGGTGACCACTTGGCCTGGTCCAGCCACTCGGGTCCCCAACAATGAGGATCTTACGAGCCGGATCACCCTTTTGGAAACCCGCCACCTGGCCGCAGTCCCGTAACTGATGCTCCCTCACAATGCAGGCAATGTGCCTCATTTGGGACTCCATGAGCAATCGCTCATTCGACACAAAGTCACACCAATGGTACCCAAGGATTTTCCGGAGACACAGTACCAAAGGAGTCCAGTCTTCGTCTTAGGTCACTAGACAGCGTCCATGTCTTGCAACCATATAGCAAGACAGGAAGCACCAGGACTGTAAAAACTTGGACCTTCATCCTTTAGCATAGATATCAGAAGCACCACACACCCCTTTCCAGCGACCTCATGACCCCCCATGATCTCCCAATCTGTCTACTGACTTCATAAGAAGAGTCAATATAGACATGAATGTCACTGTTGAGGTAAGTAAACCTCTCAACAAGGTCAACACTCTCGCTGCAGACAGAAACACTGCTGATGGCTCTGCCCAAGAAGTTATTAAAGACCTGGATATTGGCTTTTATCCAGGGCACTTGCAAGCCCAGACACTCAGACTCCTCGTTCAGTCTCTCAATAACCCTGATCAGAGCCTCCATTGACTCAGCGAAGTGCAGCAAACAGCAAACTGTTAAAAAGAAAGGTACATCTGACAGAATGTTTTAGCTAAGGGCTCTCTGGCTGAAAGATTTCTGCTGGTAACTGGAAGGTCCTGGCAATGCCGGAAGGAATGCTATGCCATTCCCCCCCAGGTGGAATTGAAGAGTTGCATTGTGTCGGGAAGGAACGATCTCCTCAGTCTGTCAGTGGAGCAGGACAGTGACAGCAGTCTATCGCTGAAGCTGCTCCTCTGTCTGGAGATGATCCTGTTCAGTGGATGCAGTGGATTTTCCATTATTAATAGGAGCCTGCTCAGCGCCCATTGCTCTGCCATGGATGTCAAACTGTCCAGCTCCGTGCCTTACTCACCAGTTTGTCTAGGCGTGAGGTGTCTTTCTTTTTTATGCTGCCTCCCCAGCACACCACCGCATAGAAGAGGGCACTCGCCACAACCGTCTGATAGAACATCTGCAGCATCTTATTGCAAATGTTGAAGGACACCAAGCTTCTCTTGCCCTCTCTGTGTGTCTTTGGAGAAGATGATAAATTCCTATTGCAAAGAAATTGTATGGCAAATAAAGTGAATTATTATTATTTGTTGATTAGTTTTACCTTGATTGTCTGGTTTAGGACAATATTCAAAATTATGTAAATCTGTTGTAAATAGCATAAAAATCCACTGAAGGCAAACTATCTTATTTTTTATAGAGAAATTAGCTTCATAAGCAAACTATAATTGATATTTGAAACTTTCACTGTATCAAGGACCTCACATGCTGTTCAGCTTTATTCTTAAAAAACAAACTATATGAAGCATTATTATGTAGACCTGTTCAAGGGTCTAATTTACTTTTACGCATTCTGCAAATATATGTGGAAAAAGTAAAGCAATAGTATTTATATTTTTGTCATTATATCACATTTTAAATTTTAAAAGTCATTACATTTTTGTAACTGAATGAGAAAATGGTAATTTCATGTTCTTGAACCCTGTGCTGGCTGGGACTGGCTCCAGCAGACCCCCGTGACACTGTGTTAAGATATAGCAGGTTGGAGAATGACTGACTAATTTCATGTTACTTCATTGAAAAAATAAAGCGCTATAGCCTAAAAAGTAGTTGGGTGTTATTTACTTATTTATTTATTTTCTAAACTAATTTATTCTATTATGGTGTCTTAGGAGGTTCAAGGAAAGAATGAACCCTACACAGTGCATCAGCATAGAGCACGCACACATAGTGTGACGTATGGGTCATAGACTTGCACGAGAGACGAGCTAAGGCCAGTTTTCTGAGAAAATCAGCTTTACTGATGTGAAGTCATGAACAGTGCCAAGCATTTTTATTTAAACAAAAGCTGCCATTTTCATCACTCTAACAGCAAGCAAGCAGTGAAACTGACAGTCTTGCCGATTTAGCTCCCTTCTTCAGATTAAGCAGGTTTAGTGGCTGCTAGTCAGTCGCTGGAACAAACACATTCTGAAGTTGATATATAAGAAAGTGAGCATACGGTCGGGTCAGTGGCTGATTTTAAATGTCCCCTGCATCAACCATTGGGCAAAAGAAACATTTCCTTGGTGAGCGTGCAAACTTGCAGTTGAAGCAGCAATGAACAATTTCTGCCTGTTTTAACAAAGTGTCAGCGCACAGTGCAGTTTTTTTTATGCCAGGGTCACAATATACATATACAGCCATGCTCACTCACATTGGGACAAATTAGAATCACCAGTCATCCAAAAATTTCATGTCTTAGGAATGTGGGAGAAAGAGGGGTACCTGAAGAACCCTCAGGCACAGACATGAGAAAATAGTGCCAACTCCACACACCAAACAGACCCAGGGCTCAGATTTGAACTTGAACTCTAGTGGTGTGAAGCAAAAGTACTAAATATTGCACCATTATGACATCCACACCACACCATATTCTAATCTATTAGTCTAATCTATTAAAGAAATGTCCAGAGTTAGTTTTATGAATGCTTTACTAAACAATCAGGGATGATTTACAGCAGATCACACTTTCTTTTAGCCATCACATTATATAGCAGAAGTGTGTCAAAATGTGCCACTGTGGCCATGGCATAGGTAAGTAAGGTAGTATGCATTTATAATGCCTCATTGTGACTGTTTTTCTGTGTTTTCAATTAATAATTATAATATTTATTTTGTGTTTATTAGGGTACTAGAAAGGTGGGGGATTTGTTGGGTTTTATTTCTGGTTGTGAAGTCATTGAGCCTCTGTAATGTCAAAATCCCCCCTTGTGGACCTTCAAGTATAAATAATGATACCAACAACAATCATATTTTATTCTCTGGAAGCTTAATGTCATCTTTTGATTTCCTTTGAAATTTACACTGTCATCTTCAGCATTCTGTAATTTAAAGGGATTCATTTACCAATGCCCCTTAAGAAATCACAACCATCACCACATCTGTCTGTCTTGTATTGTTTTTTATAAGTTCACATGTTTGACTTGATATGTTTTTAGGAGTTTCGAATTATCACTCCAAATGCTAAGTACATCATTAGTATCCTATTTCTGTTCCTGCATGTACATTTATGATAACTGTGTTATTCATGTTTAGCACTTGCTGCCTTAGGAAAGGGAAACAGTATAAAGACTTAAGTAGCTTTTCTCACTCATTTCTGCTGGTAAATGTTTGAGTCTACAAGTTGTAAGGCTACTGATTAGAAAATCGTAACAACAAAAACTGTAATAAAAAACACTGTGACATACATATAATTACTACCAAATTTATATCTATCAGGGACCGTTCCAGAAAAAAAGGTTGATTCGTAAATATTGTGACAGATAGGGGGCGCTGTTGTCCCCTTGAACCCTCAGACCAGACACCAGATAAAAGTCCAATAATTTGTTTTATTTGTACAATAATGTGCACAAAACACCCTCCATTCCACTATACTCATAAATAATAAACAAAATACACTATAATCACAATTCTCCACTCCCAGACATGTTGTCACCCTGCCACCTGACTCAGCTCGCCCGTCCGGGATCTCCCATAGTCTTTTATAGTCCTCGACCCGGAAGTGTTTCTCTCTCTCTGTCCATGTGACTGGCAACACTTCCAGGTCAGATAAAAACTCCTTTTCTTCAACCCGGAAGTACCGTATTTTTTGGACCATAAGTCGCATTTTTTTTTCCTCAAAAGTGGGGGGAAAATGAGGGTGCGTCTTATGGTCCGAATGCTGTCCAGCAAGACTGTTGTAAAAGGATATTTGTTTGCCCGTGGTGTCCCATGCACTGTCGCCCGCTGCTGCGACCGCTTACTGTCGCTTACGGTACTTACAATTTACAGTTCAGGTGCTGGAGGTGATGTCAGCCCTCCCCACCGCTCATAGCCACAGCTGCTCAATCAGCAATGCCATATGGACGGCAACCGAGGGAACGCTCGCCCACCATTCTTGGGCACACCAAACCAATCAGGTGCTGGAGATGATATCAGCCCTTCCCGCCCCTCATAGCCGCAGCCTATCAGTAATGCCGTACGGACAGGCACCGAGGCAATGTCCGCTCACCACTCTCAGACACGCCACACACCCTGCGTCAAATGACGCGAAAGGAGGAAAGGATAGGGTCCGCCAACAGTAGGAGTCAAATGACCTCGATGGCGATGACGGCGCGATGGAGGGAGGGGGAAGGACTTACTGTACCGGTACCTGGGAAAATAAAAGATTATTAAAACCATGACAGCCTGGCCCAGTCATCTCCCTTTCTCCCTCCGCCCGCTTCTTACTGTGCTGGTACAAATGTGCTGCTCCACGTCCAGCTTGTTGTAGCTGTGTTCGTAAGAGCACTGCAAGTCCTGCCTCCTGGAGTCTCAATGGTCAGTCAGTCATTCAGGTCACACGATCAGCACAGCTCACGCCTCCCTTGTGTGTGTGTGTGACACTGATTACTGGCTGACAGGATCAGATCATCAAGGACAGGTCCAGACAGGAGGATTCAATTCCATCACCAGAAGTGTTCTAGGTACCGTACTTCTACAACAAAATGTGGTTAAACAAAAAACAAATGTACAGTGGTATATTAAAAAAAATAAAAATAAAAAAAGCCCTGCCTAGGTGCTTTTTTAAAGAGCACTAGCCAACTTTTCCCATAAGAAGTACCGATAATGGAAACTCAGACGGTTCATTCCACAACCCAAAACTATTCATATAAAAATGATTAATACAAAATATAAAGTAAAAATACATAAAACAAATTAACATGCACTTTACCTTTGAAAAGAATCATGGCTGGTGTGAGTGAGTTTCTAAACTCCTGTGGGATTCTACCCAACATGACGACACGCAGAAGAACGTCTTAAAGCAATCGCAGCCTCCCAGCGCTGTAGCAGTTTGCCGTAAACGCGAATCTGAAAAGATCGCAGACATGCTATAAGCGCCTGCTGTCGATGGAGGATAGAAGGAGCAAGGAACATTATAAATGCGCAGGGCACAGTACTACTTGGCCATAACCCTGCCTGACTGCTGTGTATGTGTATAGGAGAGTGGCAGATCCCATAAATAACCACGTTGTTGCTGTTTCAAGCTGAATAAAGCTGGTGCTGCTAAAGTACTGAGACTCAGCTTCGTGTTTTGGGGTGCGTCCCAGTCGGCCTCCTGATTGGCCGGCCGGGACTATGTGATGCCACACAGTGCCCTGACAGGTAAGGAAAGGAGCCCGTCTGGCAGGAGAGACACACGTAGTCTCTCCTGCCATGCAAAGCCCTGCCTGTTAGGCGGGTTCATGCCCTTTAATTTTAATGCCGCATGGCGATGCATGGATTATGACTTACGGTAACCCATGTGCATCGCCCAGCGGTATGAGTCAAATTATTGATGTGTACAGTAACATGTCTCTCATAACAACTGACAGTTCTTTCATTACTGTATTTTCCTCAGAAAAACACCAATTCTCTAACGGTACAAAATGTCAAGGGCGAAAAGATTAGCATATAAAATTCCATTTAAACTGGAGGTAGTAAAATATGCAAAAGAACATGGAAACAGAGCAGCAGAGAGACATTTCGGGCCACCTCCAACTGAAAAAACGATAAGAGAGTGGAGGAAACAGGAGGATCAGCTGCAAAAACTTGATAAACTATCAGTAAGCACACTTTGCGTGGGCATGCTGCAAAATGGCCACAGTTAGAAATGGATCACACATCTCTGGAATATGGGCTTCTCAGTTTCTACAAAAATTATCAACTATGATGCCAAACGCATTGCTGTAGAGAAAGGCATTAAGGATTTTACTGGCTCACCATCATGGTGCTACAGATTTATGAGGAGAAGCGGCCTTGCTATGCACACCAAAACTAGAATTGCACAAAAAATGCCACAAGAATATGAATTGAAGATTCTGTCTTTTCATAAATTTGTAATTAATGCTAAAAAAAAATGATTTTCCAATGGACCAGATTGAGAATATGGATGAAGTCCCGCTAACCTTTGATGTGCCATCTAATAAGGCAGTTGACCTCAAAGGTGCCAAAACAATAACCGTGAAAACCTCAGGACATGAGAAAACACATTACACTGCTGTGTTGTCCTGCTGTGCTGACGGCACCAAATTGCCACCGATGCTAATTTTCAAAAGGAAAACCTTTCCAAAAGATGTTATTCCACAAGGAGTTGTTGTACATGTTTATGAAAAAGGATAGATGGATGAAAATGGAATGAAAGTATGGATTGAAAAAGTGTGGTCCAAACGTCCTGGGGGGCTTCTGAAAAAATCTGCTTTATTAGTGCTTGACCAGTTCAGAGCACATATTAGCGAAACAACAAAAAACAGATTTAAAAAGGTGAAGACTCATCTATCTGTAATTCCTGGGGGTCTTACCAGCCAGTTGCAACCTCTCAACGTTTCAATCAACAAACCATTTAAAGTCCTTATGAGAGAAGAGTGGAACAAATGGATGGCTGCTGGGAATCATGATCTGACTACTACTGGACGAATGAAGAGGTCCACTATCACTCAAGTTTGTAAATGGGTTAAAATATCATGGCAGTCAGTGAAGGAGGAAATCGTTGCACGATCATTCAGAAAATGTGGCATTAGCAATGTCTTAGATGGAACTGAAGATCATATCATATGTGAAGAAAGTGATATAAGTGATTGTGAACAACTGAGCTTCATAAATTCTTACACTAGTGATGATGAGTTTTTGGGGTTTACAGAAAACTAGAAAAGTGCTTGAGCTTCTAAGTCTTTCCTCATTTGTTAACGGAAGTGATGATGGTTCTTAACACCACTGTTGAGTTTACGCTGTTAAATATTACCGTATTTTGCTATATGTTAATAAATATTTTAGTATACCGGTACTATTTGGTTCAGAATATTTTTTTCTTGTTTTCCTGCTCTAAAAACTGGGTGCATCTTATGGTCCGAAAAATACGGTACGTCATTTCTTCTGTCCCCGTGACTGGGATGTACTTCCGGGCTGTAGGAAAAGTAATCTTTGTTCCTCCCTGCAGTGTCCTCTAGTGTCCCCCATGGTATCCAGCAGGGCTATGGATAAAAACTCCATTGTCCAGGATTCCCTGCTGGCCTGGGGGTATTGGCCGGGATGAATAGCCGGCCATAAACCACAATATATAAATTGGTCTAGATATATTTATTGATTGAGATACATTGGTTTGGATATATACATTGGTTTGTATAGGTCCATTCTTATATATATTGTCATGCTTGTGTTTCTTAGTTGCACAAAAAACAAGCAGTTGAGTACTAGTCAAAGAGAACTTTATTCTGGGATTAGCAGGAACAGTATTAAGACTTTATTCAGTAAAGAAGATTTCATTCAAATAGTTGACAAAAGCAGTAGTTTCTTAGCAGTCCCGTCCTGCTCCAGCCCTTTCCCCCACTTTATAAGAATTTATTTTTTGGGTGGGTTCAGTTGCAGAGACAAATTGGGTGGAGCAGACTCTATTGATTTAAATAGATTGGCTTATATACATTGTTCCAGATATGTACATTGGTTGGTATACTTCAATTTGAGTGGTTGGGATTTACAGGCAAGCACAGCATGTCCATCCATGTTTAGCATCTCTGTTTTGCTTCATCATTGCTTTAACATTGTTGTGATTATTGTACATATTTTATGCAAGAAGCTTATGCCTGTCAGGTGCGTTTTATTTCACAAGCCATCTTGGTTGAGGGTTCTCAATCCCAAAGCACTGTTCTTTTCTTTTTATTATTTAAAAGACTCACACAGATCCCCACTTCCTCGCTGCCCTCCTGCCCCCTGGATTGTCCCATCCACCTCTCCCACTCCCTCTGTCTTTCCCAGAACAGATTTTCCTCAAAAACGTATTAGAAAGCACTGATTACAGCCACTGTACGTCCCTTTTTTCACCCCATGAAACATTACTTTATCATTGACCAAAAACAGCACAGTGATTTCCTTAATGGCAGCGTTTCACTGAAGAGCAATCTACACCAGGAAGAATAAGAGTTCTGTTTGCTGAAAGGATGATCCTCTTTATAGATGGAAATACTGGAGTTGTGTGGATTCTTCTGAATGTTTATCGGTGAACAGAGATGCAGAATGATGAGAATATTCCTGCTTCGCAAATAACTGATGTTTAACTCTTTTTCTATTTAAACTGCCCTCAAAATATATACACATACACATACACACATAAACTCACTCAGCATTGGATGTACACACTCCAGATTAAGCATGCAATTTCTTGTATTAGCCTAAGAAAGGACTAATACATACCCATAGCATTTAGCATAGTTTATAAGGTTTATGAGGTTATAAGAATTCAGTCTCGAGAGAGAAAGTCAGCTTTAGCCTGCGGATTTCACATACATGAAAATATTTTACCTTAAGCGCATACTTGATTGAAAAAAATATAACAGGTATTACTTGTCAGAATACTATTTGATCGTAGCATACTGTACAATGGATACATGAGGTGATTTTATTAACTTCACTTTAAAGTTAAAATGTTTGGCTCTGGCACAAAACATCAGTTATTTGTAAAGCAGTATTATTCTGATCATTCTGTACTCCTGATCACTGATCAGCATTCACAAGAAACCATGCAGCTCCAGTCTTCTCTGGAGATGACCTTGACCTTGCTCCCCAACCCAAACCTGGAAGACCAAATACTCTATGAAATTGCCTTTCATTTAGGCATAAATACCTTACAATAACAAGCTGTCGTAGAAAACTTTCCTTTTCCTCTCGTTCTTCCTCCAGATGACCCTTTGCCCCTTATCCTCATGACTCCAGTCTCCACTGGCTACATACAGGAGTACTTCCAAAACACCCATGATGCAGCTCAGAAGCACTTCTAGGTTAGTTAAATCCTTCGTGGAATAAAGTTACCTCCTTGCAGCCCAGAAGGTCTCTAAATAGACTGCCAGTAAATCTACATTACAGGTACATTTTGAAAGAAATAACAAGGAATATAAAGCCATATATTAGAGAGTTATGCATAAAACAAGACAGCTATGCTTTTCACAAATGATTACTAAAAATGAAAACAATGCTAAATTACTTTTACCTATGATTCAAAACCTGACTAACCCTACACACGATTGTAGTAAAGGCATATACTGTATAATAAAATGTAATGAATCTGCAGCATTTTAACAAACAAAATAAATGATATTCCAACATCTGTATTGCCTTCCTCTTATGCATGTGCCACCCATAATACTCCTCTGGCCTTGATGGATTTGTTTAGTGAGACAGAGTGTTTGAACAGAATTGTCCTCCAGTTGAGACCATCCACATGCCCTATTGGCCTTAACCCTACTTTACTTTTCAAACAGATGTCAGAATGGACATTACATATCATGAATATGTAAGTTCCCAGATTCGTTAAAGCATGCTGCAGTTAAACAATATTTTGGATAGTTCTGTTCGTTATAATTGCAGGCCTATTTGAAATCTTTCTTTTATGAACAAACTTCTAAAGAGAGCTTCCTGTCTTCAAATTACTGAATTTCTGAATAATAACAACTTCCTTGAACACTTTCAGTCAGGTTTTAGAGTCCATCAAAGTACTGAGACAGCTTTATCAAAGGTAGCTAATGACCACAAGCTTAACACAGATTCAAACAAGGTTTCCATTCTGATCCTAGTAGACTTATTTTAATCCATTGTTTAGAAACAGTGGGATTCTCTGGTACAGTATTAAACTGGTCCAAATCATACATACGAAGAAGTTTTCAGATTAAGTTAGGTGAATTTTTATCTTTATCTTTAACAGTTGATAGCACAAGGTTGCTTCTTTGGTGCATGACCCTTTTCTTATTATATGGTTCCCCTTGGTAATATTTTCAGGAGTTACTGTGTTGATTTTCATTGTTTTGCAGTTGATACTCTACTGTACCTAGCTGGAGAATCTGACGGTCCAGGTGTATTGGTTAATCTGTATTAGCTGCTGCAAATAAACTGATGTGCATTAACGTTGTAAGGGTCAGTGATAAAAAAGCTGAAGTGATTGTCATCCATCCTCAGGCAATGAGGGAGAAAATGAAGTCTAGTATTGGTAAGTTAGCAACCCAGACTAAATTTGAAGTTAGAAATCTTGGGGTGTTCCAGGACTGTGATTTAAGTATTAAAAACCATATACAATATGTTACAAAAACATCATTTTTTAATTCGAGAAACACAGCAAAGGTGAGATCTTGTCTGTCACTTAAAGTTGATGAAAAACTGATGCATGCTTTAATTACAAGTCTCCTTGATTACTGTAACCTCCTTTTTAGGTTTGCTAGTATAATAAACTGCAGATGCTGGTATGAACAAATGAAACCAAACATGTCTTACCACTTTCGTACAGTCTTCACTGGTGTCTTTTAGAACATTTAGATAGATAGTGTGAACAATAGGGGGCGCCCTCGCTCCCTTGAACCCCTGTCCACGACTCCAGACACCAGGTAAAAGTCCTCAAGTTGACTTTATTTTTCTCCCACAGTGTACAAAGCACACTCTCCACCACAATACTCATTAAACTCACAAATACTCAATACTAAACAATCCTCCAGCTCCCAGACGCGTTGCCACCCTTCCACCCAGCTCAGCTCGTTGTCTGGGAGTTCCCATAGTCCTTTTATACTCCCTGACCCGGAAGTGTTTCTGCCCAATAGTCCACAAGTCCTTTTCCCTTCCGGGTCAGGGTAAATAGTCCCTTTCTTCAACCCAGAAGTCCGTCGCTCTTCCTGTGACGAACCTCCGGGTCACAGGGCACGAAGAAGCCCTCAGTCCTCCCTGCAGCTCCCTCCTGTGGCCCCCACGGCATCCAGCAGGGCTTTGCATAAAAACTCCAATGTCCATGATGCCCTGCTGGTCTTCTGGGGACCTCCTCGCTGCAAGGAGGGCTCCACCTGGCGGCTTGGGGGTATTGGCTGGGATAAATGGCCAGCCATCCATTACAATAGATAGATAGATAGATAGATAGATAGATAGATAGATAGATAGATAGATAGATAGATAGATAGATAGATAGGAGTATAGAAAAGAATCGCCAGCTTTGAAATATTCCCATTTTTTTTTTGTTTACAGCCTTAAATGAAAACACAAACACAAATATTTCAATATACTTACTCAATGCAACCCTTAACATCCAAGTGAAAGATATGACAGCTACAATTCAGAAAAATTTTAAAAATTCAAAAACAAGATATACTGAGTTTAATAAAGGATCACCCCCAATGTCAATATTTTGTTGAACCACCTTTTGCTTTAATGACAGCCTTTAGTCAGAAGGGATTATTCTCTATCAGCTTTGCACATCTAGATTGAGCAATATTTGCCCACTGTTCTTTACAGAACTGTTCAAGTTCAGTCAGATTGGATGGTGAGCGTTGGTGGACTGCTATCTTCAAATCTTTCCACAGATTTTCAATGGGATTTAGGTCTGGGCTTTGACTGGGCCACACGAGAACATTTCCTTTTTTCTCCTTCAGCCACTGTGTGGTCAATTTTGCTGTGTGCTTCGGGTCATTGTCGTGTTGAAAGATTAACATTCTGCCCATCTTCAACTTTCTGGCAGAGGGTAGCAGGTTTTCCTCAAGAATTTGATGGTATTTTGCTCCATCCATTTTTCCTTCTACCCTAACGAGAGCCCCAGGCCCTGCGGCACAGAAACACCCCCAAAACCGAATGCTGCCACCTTCATGCTTTACTGTAGGTATGGTGTGTTGTGGATGGTGAGCTGCATTGGATTTCCACTAGGTGTACCATTTGGTACTGAGGCCAATTAGTTCAATTTTGGTCTCATCTGACCAGAAGACCTTTTTCCACTTGGGATCAGAACTTTTAAGGTGCATTCTGGCAGAGCTCAAAAGAGCCTTAATGTGGCCTTTCTTGAGAAGTGGCTTTGTGCGACCCTCCCGAACAAGCCACAATTGTGGAGCACTTGTGAAATTGTTGTCACATGCACACAATGACCACTCTTTGCCATAAAATCCTGTAACTCCTTCAAAGTGGCCATTGGCCTCTTGGTAGCCTCTCTTACCAGTTTCCCCCTTGCTCTTCCATCCAGTTTGGAGGGATGGCTGGATCCAGGGAGGGTCCTAGTACTACCAAACACTTGCCAATTCCTTATTATGGACTTTACTGTGCTCCTTGGGATTGATAAAGCATTTCTATCTCTGAGATCTTTTGAAAGTGGCTTGCCACCCACAGTCAGTTGTTTGCTGTCAGTTGCTCTACCAAGCAAGGGAATGAATGCTCCAGGAAGAGCTTCACTGACCACACTGATTACAATTGATCACAGGTGGAAGCCAATAACCATGGTCTGCAATGAAAATGTTGGGCACTTACACCTGATTGAGTTTACAAATATTGTTGGGGGATGATCCTTTATTAATCTCAGTATTTCTTGTTTTTTATTTTGTTTAATTCTTCTGAACTGTAGCTGTGATATATTTCACTTGGATGTTATAGATTGCATTGAGTAAGTAAAGCTGGAAAAAATATTGGTTTGTGTGTTTTCATTTAAGGCTGTAAAGCAGAAACAATGGGAATATTTTGAAGGGGGTGATTCTTTAGATAGATAGATAGATAGATAGATAGATAGATAGATAGATAGATAGATAGATAGATAGATAGATAGATAGATAGATAGATAGATAGATAGATAGATAGATAGATAGATCTTTATTTGTCCCCAGGAGTAAATCTGGCTCATTTCAGACATTATTTAAATAACTAAATACATAAATAGGTAAATGAGTAAGT